>NC_069499.1:733607403-733916778 GCF_027579735.1 Bombina bombina | reverse complement strand
AATGGGCCGGCTCCTAAGCTTAGATTCCTGCCTTTTCAAATAAAGATAGCAAGAGAACAAAGAAATATTGATAATAGGAATACATTAGAAAGATGCTTAAAAGTGCATGCTCTATCTGAACTCTCTTGTCTGTACTTGACCTTAGAAGAATGCCCAAAATACCCTTTATTGCTACCCACACTAACATGCTCTATCTGAACCATTAAAGAAAAATGCTGGGTTTAGTATCCCTTTAACAGATAAAAACTGTAAGACAGTGCATTTTATACTAACATTTTGACCATGACTACCCTTGTTGTCTGCAAACTGAAGTCTGGATTGGTTTCACTAAATGAGGTAAGTTGTGGGTGGAGTTTGACTGTTGAAAAGCAATGGCAGAAAACATGATGTTAACTTGTTTTAAAAATATTTAGACTTGGCTGATATGTTATTCTGTAGCAAGGCGACAAAACATGTCTTGTAATTACAAGGTGCTTACTGTCCCTTAAAGTTGCTCATTTCACTAATCTGTTAATAATTTGTACTCAATGTTCTCTCTCAAGTGAAGTGTAAAATTCTGAAAAACGTTAAAATTATTCTTATTAATAGTAATAGATTTACCGAATTGTACATTTGACAAAAACTGCTGTTTTTTTATTGAATTAGTGGTTTCTTAGAGTAAGTTTGATCAAAAACAGAAATGATATCTTTATGGCTATAATCACAAGTCTTGTAAGAAATTCTAAATAGTAGGGAGTAGGGACTGTGAAGGGCTATAATTTATGCAAGAAGTAAAGAATATATTGTTTAGAAACTGTACTGTAATAACTAACAAAGTGGTTGGAGCACAAATTAGTATCTTCGGTACTCTGATACTGGTTACACTATTAGCCAGCAGAAAAGGTGGCAGTGTTTTCATCTTACTTAAATACAAATAAATGTAATTAAATCTCTGAAATATTGTGCTGACTTTCTTACCTTTACTGTGCTTGTTTTTGTGGGAAGTAGCCCCCTAACAGTTATATAAAACACTTGTGCAGCGCCAAAACATTCAGTTTGTCCGAATCTTTTAAAACTATTATTTGGAAAATCTGTTTCTCCAAATATTCATTGGCTGCACTATTCTGTATTCTTTTTGTTTTTATACAAATGAATACTTAATATTCGTAGAACATTTACATTCATTTTTTATTAAACAAATGTATATGATCTTAAAGGGACACTGAACCAAAAGATTTTCTTTCGTGATTCATATAGAGCATGCAATTTTAAACAACTTTCAATTTACTCCTATTATCAATTTTGTATCGTTCTCTTGCTTTCTTTATTTGAAAAAGAAGGCATCTAAGCTATTTTTTTGGTTCAGAACCATGGAAAGCTCTTGTTTATTGGTAGGTGAATTTACCCACCAATCAGCAAGAACAACACAGTGTGTTCACCAAAAATGGGCCAGCATCTAAACTTACATTCTTGCATTTCAAATAAAGATGCCAAGAGAATGAAAAGAATTTGATAATAGGAGTAAATTAGAAAGTTACTTAAAATATCATGCTCTATCTGAATCACGATAGAAAAAAATTGGGTTCAGTGTCCCTTTAAGCTACAGGTGATAAAGTTCAGCTGTAGCTTTATACTTAGCTTTTGCACACTGGAGAGCTGCTTTAACCATTTCTTCACATATCCCCGGCCGTGCTAATAGGAGGCTTAATTTAGTGCAGACCCTGGGAGCCACCGTGGCACGGGCTCTGTGAAGAAGATGACCATGTTAGCGTGGCTATCAGCGTGGAATAGGTATTTAACCTTTAAAAGGTAATTTAAACAAAATTTATGAATGCAGACAAATTTCTACAGTATTTTTTGTATACTTAAAATTTTGTTTGTGCATTCAATTGGATATTCGTTTTGTGAATCAAAACTAATATCTGTTTTTCGTTACATTCAGAATACACATCTCTACTATATAACCTGAAAAAAAAACTATCGCCTAGATTTAGAGTTTGTCGTTAGCCGTCAACGCTGGTTTTGGGCTACCGCTGGTATTTAGAGTCAGTCAGGAAAGGGTCTAACGCTCACTTTGCAGCCGTGACTTTTCCATACCGCAGATCCCCTTATGTCAATTGCGTATCCTATCTTTTCAATGGGATCTTTCTAACGCTGGTATTTAGAGACTTGGCTGAAGTGAGCGTTAGAAATCTAACGACACGACTCCAGCCGCAGCAAAAAGCCAGGAGTTAAGAGCTTTCTGGGCTAACGCCGGTTTATAAACCTCTTAACTACTGTGCTCTAAAGTACACTAACACCCATAAACTACCTATGTACCCCTAAACCGAGGCCCCCCCACATCGCCGCCACTCTAATAAATTTTTTTAACCCCTAATCTGCCGACCGCACACTGCCGCAACCTACGTTATCCCTATGTACCCCTAATCTGCTGCCCCTAACACCGCCGACCCCTATATTATATTTATTAACCCCTAATCTGCCGCCCCCAACGTCACTGCCACCTACCTACAATTATTAACCCTTAATCTGCCGACCGGACCTCACCGCTATTATAATAAAGTTATTAACCCCTAATCCGCCTCACTCCCGCCTCAATAACCCTATAATAAATAGTATTAACCCCTAATATGCCCTCCCTAACATCACTGACACCTAACTTCAAGTATTAACCCCTAATCTGCCGACCGGACCTCGCCGCTACTATAATAAATTTATTAACCCCTAAAGCTAAGTCTAACCCTAACACCCCCCTAAGTTAAATATAATTTTTATCTAACTAAATAAATTAACTCTTATTAAATAAATGAATCCTATTTAAAGCTAAATACTTACCTGTAAAATAAACCCTAATATAGCTACAATATAAATTATAATTATTTTGTAGCTATTTTAGGATTTATATTTATTTTACAGGCAACTTTGTATTTATTTTAACCAGGTACAATAGCTATTAAATAGTTAATAACTATTTAATAGCTACCTAGTTAAAATAATTACAAAATTACCTGTAAAATAAATCCTAACCTAAGTTACAATTAAACCTAACACTACACTATCAATAAATTAATTAAATAAACTACCTACAATTATCTACAATTAAACCTAACACTACACTATCAATAAATAAATTGAATACAAATAAATACACTAACTAAAGTACAAAAAATAAAAAAAGAACTAAGTTACAAAAAATAAAAAAATATTTACAAACATTAGAAAAATATTACAACAATTTTAAGCTAATTACACCTACTCTAAGCCCCCTAATAAAATAACAAAGCCCCCCAAAATAAAAAAATGCCCTACCTATTCTAAAATAAAAATAGAAAAGCTCTTTTACCTTACTAGCCCTTAAAAGGGCCTTTTGCAGGGCATGCCCCAAAGAATTCTGCTCTTTTGCCTGGAAAAAAAAACATAAAATACCCCCCCCCAACATTACAACCCACCACCCACATACCCCTAATCTAACTCAAACCCCCCTTAAATAAACCTAACACTAAGCCCCTGAAGATCTTCCTACCTTGTCTTCACCACGCCGGGTATCACAGATCGGTCCAGAGGAGGCTCCAAAGTCTTCATCCAAGCCCAAGCGGGGGCTGAAGAGATCCATCATTGGGCTGAAGAGGTCCATCATCGGGCTGAAGTCTTGATTCAAGCGGCGGATGAAGAGGTCCATCATCGGGCTGAAGTCTTGATCCAAGCGGGCGCTGAAGAGGTCCATCATCGGGCTGAAGTCTTCTATCAAGCGGCATCTTCAATCTTCTTTCTTCTGGATCCATCTTCATCCCGCTGACGCGGAACATCCATCCTGCCTGACGACTTCCCGACGAATGACGGTTCCTTTAAATGAATTCATCCAAGATGGCGTCCCTCGAATTCCGATAGGCTGATAGGATTCTATCAGCCAATCGGAATTAAGGTAGGAAAATTCTGATTGGCTGATGGAATCAGCCAATCAGATTAAGCTTGCATTCTATTGGCTGTTCTGATCAGCCAATAGATTGCGAGCTCAATCTGATTGGATGATTGGATCAGCCAATCGGATTGAACTTGAATCTGATTGGCTGATTCCATCAGCCAATCAGAATTTTCCTACCTTAATTCCGATTGGCTGATAGAATCCTATCAGCCAATCAGAATTCGAGGGACGCCATCTTGGATGAAGTCATTTAAAGGAACCGTCATTCGTCGGGAAGTCGTCGGGCAGGATGGAAGTTCCGCATCGGCGGGATGAAGATGAATCCGGAAGAAATAAGATTGAAGATGCCGCTTGATAGAAGACTTTAGCCCGATGATGGACCTCTTCAGCCGCCCCTTGGATCAAGACTTCAGCCCGATGATGGACCTCTTCAGCCGCCGCTTGGATCAAGACTTCAGCCCGATGATGGATCTCTTCAGCCCCCGCTTGGGCTTGGATGAAGACTTCCGAGCCTCCTCTGGACCGATCGGTGATAGCTGGCGTGGTGAAGACAAGGTAGGAAGATCTTCAGGGGCTTAGTGTTAGGTTTATTTAAGGGGGGTTTGGGTTAGATTAGGGGTATGTGGGTGGTGGGTTGTAATGTTGGGGGGGGTATTGTATGTTTTTTTTTCCAGGCAAAAGAGCAGAATTCTTTGGGGCATGCCCCGCAAAAGGCCCTTTTAAGGGCTGGTAAGGTAAAAGAGCTTTTCTATTTTTATTTTAGAATAGGGTAGGGCATTTTTTTATTTTGGGGGGCTTTGTTATTTTATTTGGGGCTTAGAGTAGGTGTAATTAGCTTAAAATTGTTGTAATATTTTTCTAATGTTTGTAAATTATTTTTTTATTCTTTGTAACTTAGTTCTTTTTTTATTTTTTGTAACTTAGTTCTTTTTTTTATTTTTTGTACTTTAGTTAGTGTATTTATTTGTATTTAATTTATTTATTGATAGTGTAGTGTTAGGTTTAATTGTAGATAATTGTAGGTATTTTATTTAATTAATTTATTGATAGTGTAGTGTTAGGTTTAATTGTAACTTAGGTTAGGATTTATTTTACAGGTAATTTTGTAATTATTTTAACTAGGTAGCTATTAAATAGTTAATAACTATTTAATAGCTATTGTACCTGGTTAAAATAAATACAAAGTTGCCTGTAAAATAAATATTAATCCTAAAATAGCTACAATATAATTATTATTTATATTGTAGCTATATTAGGGTTTATTTTACAGGTAAGTATTTAGCTTTAAATAGGATTAATTTATTTAATAAGAGTTAATTTATTTCGTTAGATAATAATTATATTTAACTTAGGGAGGTGTTAGTGTTAGGGTTAGACTTAGCTTTAGGGGTTAATAAATTTATTAGAGTAGTGGTGAGGTCCGGTCGGCAGATTAGGGGTTAATACTTGAAGTTAGGTGTCGGTGATGTTAGGGAGGGCAGATTAGGGGTTAATACTATTTATTATAGGGTTAGTGAGGCGGATTAGGGGTTAATAAATTTATTATAGTAGTGACAAGGTCTGGTCGGCAGATTAGGGGTTAATAATTGTAGGTAGGTAGCGGCGACGTTGGGGACGGCAGATTAGGGGTTAATAAATATAATATAGGGGTCAGCAGATTAGGGGTACATAGGGATAATGTAGGTTGCGGCGGTGTACGGAGCGGCAGATTAGGGGTTAATAATAATATGCAGGGGTCAGCGATAGCGGGGGCGGCAGATTAGGGGTTAATAAGTGTAAGGTTAGGGGTGTTTAGACTCGGGGTACATGTTAGGGACTTAGGAAGTGTTTCCCCATAGGAAACAATGGGGCTGCGTTAGGAGCTGAACACTGCTTTTTTGCAGGTGTTAGGTTTTTTTTCAGCTCAAACGGCCCCATTGTTTCCTATGGGGAATAGATAAAGTCCCACTTGAGTGCCACAGAGAACTGCTGGCCCTGAGCAGAAACTGCTACTTAGTCAATCAGCTTAGCTAATTGCAGTTAAACACATAGATCTGCAAGGTTGATAGTGAAAACATTACATGCTCTAATAAATGAGAGCATGACATCTTTTTTCACTATAATGGTCCATTAATCCTTTACTAAAAGTAGCAGTCTTTTTGAAAACAGTGCAATTTATAATGTTTTAATTATTAAAAGAGTTTCTCATTTTAAAGCAGGCACTTCTTAGGTGTATTTACCATAAATAAAGTGACCCACTGGAGAAGAGTACTGTGAACTCCTTAAAGGTGGCAGAGTGACCAGTCAGGCATTTAGCCACAGCTCTTAAAGTCCAAGACACCTAGAGAAGGCTGAGTCCTCTACCACAATCTGCTCCAATTTCAGCATTTGTGAAATAATATTTTTTTTACAAAATATATAGTAGACATATTCACAGTTTTATACAAAAGCAAAAAATAAAAATAAATTATGTATTTGTCTGTAAATGACTAACTCGCTGATTGAGACCTGTTAGCCAGTAAATATGTAAGTTTCACTTTAGTTCTTGGCTAATACCTGTCTTCACTTTACTCAGTTTCCTGCTAGGTTGCAACTTGGCAGAATGCTACCATAAGAGATAGAAGATATGGGTGCAAGGGGATAAAAAAAAGAGGGGAGAATAGAGAGATATACAAAAATATTTTTGTGATGCTGCTGGCTTGTAGCAGTATCATTTGCTAGCTACTACTTTATTTTAGACATGCATGGGCAAAAGTTTGGTACGTTTTTTTTTCTGACTTGTGCACATTTGTTAATGGGTTACGCAGTTATTTTTTTCTGCATAGTTGAGGATATATATATATATATATATATATATATATATATATATATATATATATACCTAAAGTAAAGTGATAGGGCTAGAATAAAAGTATAACAAAACACATGTACAATATGTTAAAATAAAGTATTTCTTTCATACACACAAACATACTTTTTTTTTATAAAAATGTTTTAACAGTTTAAAAAAAAGGAATAAATGGGATATGGTGTATGACAAGGTGTTGGACTGGGAAGATCACAAAGATGTCAATTTTATGTGTATGTACAGTATATAAGTGCATGTATGTTTGTGTGTACATATGTATGTATATGAACACATACATACATACACATACATATGTACACACATACCTTACACATATATACATACGCACAAATTCAAATATATATACAGTATATATATACACACACACACATATATATATATATATGACAAAATAATACAAAAGTAACAGAATCCGCACTCACTGGACTTGTAATATACATAGTATTTATTGAAGTACATACACACACACACACATTATATATATAAATATACAGTAAGATCAGCACTCACCAGCACCACCATCAGCAATGTGCACGGCTATATAGATGTATCCAAAGAAACAACAGCTTGTAAGAAGGATCCGGTGTTTATCCCAATGCTTACACAGCAGCATAAGAAGCCAGCACAAAAGCATAAATGTTCTTTCTTCAATAAATGGTGATTAATTTATGCTTTTGTGCTGGCTTCTTATGCTGCTGTGTAAGCATTGGGATAAACACCGGATCCTTCTTACAAGCTGCTGTTTCTTTTTTTATATATATATATATTTACACTGTGTATATATACAGGGAGTGCAGAATTATTAGGCAAATTAGTATTTTGACCACATCATCCTCTTTATGCATGTTGTCTTACTCCAAGCTGTATAGACTTGAAAGCCTACTACCAATTAAGCATATTAGGTGATGTGCATCTCTGTAATGAGAAGGGGTGTGGTCTAATGACATCAACACCCTATATCAGGTGTGCATAATTATTAGGCAACTTCCTTTCCTTTGGCAAAATGGGTCAAAAGAAGGACTTGACAGGCTCAGAAAAGTCAAAAATAGTGAGATATCTTGCAGAGGGATGCAGCACTCTTAAAATTGCAAAGCTTCTGAAGCGTGATCATCGAACAATCAAGCGTTTCATTCAAAATAGTCAACAGGGTCGCAAGAAGCGTGTGGAAAAACCAAGGCGCAAAATAACTGCCCATGAACTGAGAAAAGTCAAGCGTGCAGCTGCCAAGATGCCACTTGCCACCAGTTTGGCCATATTTCAGAGCTGCAACATCACTGGAGTGCCCAAAAGCACAAGGTGTGCAATACTCAGAGACATGGCCAAGGTAAGAAAGGCTGAAAGACGACCACCACTGAACAAGACACACAAGCTGAAACGTCAAGACTGGGCCAAGAAATATCTCAAGACTGATTTTTCTAAGGTTTTATGGACTGATGAAATGAGAGTGAGTCTTGATGGGCCAGATGGATGGGCCCGTGGCTGGATTGGTAAAGGGCAGAGAGCTCCAGTCCGACTCAGACGCCAGCAAGGTGGAGGTGAAGCACTGGTTTGGGCTGGTATCATCAAAGATGAGCTTGTGGGGCCTTTTCGGGTTGAGGATGGAGTCAAGCTCAACTCCCAGTCCTACTGCCAGTTTCTGGAAGACACCTTCTTCAAGCAGTGGTACAGGAAGAAGTCTGCATCCTTCAAGAAAAACATGATTTTCATTCAGGACAATGCTCCATCACACGTGTCCAAGTACTCCACAGCGTGGCTGGCAAGAAAGGGTATAAAAGAAGAAAATCTAATGACATGGCCTCCTTGTTCACCTGATCTGAACCCCATTGAGAACCTGTGGTCCATCATCAAATGTGAGATTTACAAGGAGGGAAAACAGTACACCTCTCTGAACAGTGTCTGGGAGGCTGTGGTTGCTGCTGCACGCAATGTTGATGGTGAACAGATCAAAACACTGACAGAATCCATGGATGGCAGGCTTTTGAGTGTCCTTGCAAAGAAAGGTGGCTATATTGGTCACTGATTTGTTTTTGTTTTGTTTTTGAATGTCAGAAATGTATATTTGTGAATGTTGAGATGTTATATTGGTTTCACTGGTAAAAATAAATAATTGAAATGGGTATATATTTGTTTTTTGTTAAGTTGCCTAATAATTATGCACAGTAATAGTCACCTGCACACACAGATATCCCCCTAAAATAGCTATAACTAAAAACAAACTAAAAACTACTTCCAAAACTATTCAGCTTTGATATTAATTAGTTTTTTTGGGTTCATTGAGAACATGGTTGTTGTTCAATAATAAAATGAATCCTCAAAAATACAACTTGCCTAATAATTCTGCACTCCCTGTATATTATACTGTATATATATATATATATATATATATATATATATATATATATATATATATATATATATATATACTGTATATATTACCATATATCTTTAAATCACCTCCAGATGTTAGCATGCTACATAGAATCAACAACTAAATCGACCTGCTTGTTTCCTAACAGGTTAAAGTTTACCTTGGTGATATCATGTAATGCTTACACGGGCCACCAGTTTGCACTGTGAATTTATGACGTCCGCATGTAATTTTGGAAAGAGTAAAGGGTTGCTTATTTTGAATGCTTTATGATCAAAGATACAATTATTTTGTCTTCAGTCCAGTTGCTACTAACAGCAGGAGTGATTTGTTATTTTTCATCTTATTAGTGGGGTCATACATGAAAGGGTCTAAAATGAATTTAATAATAATCTCTCATCTATAAAACTTTTACATAGCTATATCCTCTTACCTTATCTGCAAGGGTGAATAATGTTCTATCCTGTTTTTCTAGCATGCATTTCATGTGATAAATTGATTTTCCCCCCAAATATTTTGTCTATCTCATGTAATTATTTCTGAGGGGATCTATACCCACAAGTCATATCTGTGAAGTTCTGTCTTATTCCTTAGAGGTACAACTTTTTTTTATTAACTGTACAACTTTATTCTAGCGCCTTTGGTAACATCCTTCAATGAATTGCACCCAGAGCTGTATTTATCTGTTGTTAAGCTACTCATATGATGAATATGTCTGTTTATACATGTAACACATTTAAAGGGACAGTTAACACCTAATAAAAAGATTTATCTGCAATATTGCAATGAATTAACACACTGGATGAGTTTAAAAATATTTGGAATTCATAAATACCTTGTATAGGACAATCATTTTTCAGTAGCTAAGCTTTTAATTGGAATAGGGATGGCTACCCATGTTTATTATATTTCCAAACTCTCCATTGTTTTACAGTTCTTATCTTATCATCTCTGCTGAAGCTAAATAGGGACATATGTGTAGCATGGTTAGGCTTATTAAGCCTTTCATGTGGTCTATCAGTTCTCAGAATTGAAAAAACATTCTACACAGTAAGAGCTTATTCATATATACGTCACAACAAGATGAGATAAACAATGTTTTTTTTATTGATTGAGTCCCTGGATGGCAAACCAATAGATTTGTTCTCAGATAAAAAATGAGTTTTAGATGAATGATTCATCATGTTATAAAAATTTATTTAATTTGGTCCAAAGTTCTCTAACAGGATTGTTCTTTTTGCCTGAGTATTTCTCTTTAACAGATGAAATCTAGACGACAGGTAACAATTTAAAATGGAATATGAAGACTTATCTTCTAAATCGAAAACAAAAGGTGAAATAAATGATTTTATATAGTACGCCTGGGCAAACAGCATAAACCTAAGTGGTACAAAGGAAAGGTCAAGAATCAAATATTTTTTTCAAATAGTTAAAGAAATTGAATTGTTGAAGGGACAATAAAAAACATGAGATTTTAATGCCTGACCTGGACTTTCTATGGGGATAAATTTGTTGATAGTGCGGTCTTGTTAATAGTGTCAAGACCCACTATTTTACAAGCCAGCGAACCTTTAACGACCAGTGACGTACAGTGTATGTCGTGGTCATTAAGGAGTTAACATACATTTTCAGTTATTCATAGTAAACCAACACGCAGTATATATCATTATTTCCCCCCCCCTTTTCAAGTAATGTATTGCATTGTATGTTAGCAATATAACCATGATTAGCCTTATTTTCTGCAGACTAAAGCCTGGATTTGCTCCTTTAAATAAGACAAATGGTGGGTGGATTTAACATAAGTAAAAATATTTAGACTTGTGATTCTACAGCAAGACAACAGAAATGTCTTGTAATTACAAGGTATATAATGTCCCTTAAAGAGACCTTAAACACAGGGAGGACAGATTACAAGTGGCATGCTTTTTTCCCCGCTCAAAATAAACTTTTAATTGGGCGGGTTAGAACACGCATTACAAGTTGAAAGTAAATTGTTTGGGTGCAAGTGAAACCTGAAGGTAGCTATGAATATTGAAATTAATATTAATATATACAGGGCTCAAAATTTCCACTTGCCCGCTCGCCATTGGCGAGTAGAAATTGACCTGAGGCGAGTTAAATATAGTGAGTGAATATTAAATCAACATTCATTCACTATCTAATTAGAAGGCGCAATAGTGGTCAGTGCCGCCATAATGATGAAGCAAGGGTGCATGGGAGTGGGAAAGCAGGGGAACATGGGAACATGGAAGGAAGTGAGCATGGAGGCTCTGTGTAAACGGCCCACTGTTGTTGCTCCAGGTGTAGCAGTAAAGTGCAGAGCAAAAAAACCCCAGCTAAATGAGACCCAGTATAACTGGAGCTCCTTACTGTGTGTATGGGCTTTTAGCGTACCTCTGGCTGTGGCATTGGGTATATTTGGATAACCACAGCAAACTGGTATCTAAACTCCCATGGGCAGTTGTTGGTATCTGGACAGCAAGCCAGAGAGCCTCCTGCAAAACCTCTGTATTTTGCCGTTTATTATCATGGCAGCCGTGAAGCTGGATCCAGGAGACCCTGTATAATATAGCCATCTCAGCGGTGGTAGATAACTACAGCTGCTCTCGCCGGGACATAGATCTGTGCCAGATGACATTCAGTTTTACATTTACTATAAGGTTAGAATGACTACCTGACACATTTGACTGCCTATGTAACAGTGTCTGTCAGTATACTATATCGTATGTGCACATCTTTACAGTATATATAAATACTTTGTATTTGAAATAGATAGGATGAGGCTATAGTGCTTTAATGTTTATTTTTAGTATTTATGTAATCACACAATAAGTGAATTGGCACCAGTATATTTGAGAATAACAGGCCTTACATCTCTTTAGGGCTTACCCACATAATATCTTAGCACCTAGTTTCTGAATATGAGTTACTTGGCAACCAGAAACGAATTCCAAAGGGCTTGCTGGCTAAACTTTCCTTAAAATACTCGGGTACATGTTCATATAAAGAATTGTGGAATTGTTATGTTAAGCCTAGTTTTATGCCAGAACCGAAAGGGAGTTATTTTTAAAGCAAAAGTGCTTAGAGGAAGATAAGAAAATTAATAATCAATATAAGGGGTATATTGGTTGTTCAGCTAAATATTTAGCAAAAATAACTAAGAATAGGAAGAGTATAAATTATATAGTAGCAATTAAGGAAGGGGCTATAGATATACTGATAACGAAAATATTAGGGAGGTATTCTTTAAATTTTATCAAAATTTGTATAAAGAAGTCATTGAAGATCAATCTAATAGAATAAATTTCTGGTCCAAAATTTCCCCTCCCAAGGTTACAGAAGAGGATCTTGAGTTAATTAATAAACCATTCTCAGTAGATGAGATATGTGAAGCTATCAGTGAATCCAAACTCAATAAGGCGGTGGGCCCAGATTGGCTCCCCTCATAGTTTTATAAAATCTTGGTAGAGGATATTAAATATACACTCACTAAACTCTTTAATGTGTATTATATTTCTAATATGCCAATATCAAGCTATTTTTCTGCTGCTAATATTACTCTTATTTACAAAAAAGGCAGAGATGCAGAAAATCCAGCATCCTATAGGCCGATCTCTGTTTTAAATGCAGACTATAAAATTCTCAAGTCTATCTTAGCGAACAGGTTAAATAATTTTATGTATAAAATAATACATCCTGACCAAACTGGCTTCATACAGGGAAGGAATATGTTCATAAATTTGCGTAAGTTGGAAGTCATTTTGGATTGTTTTGGCAACACTACTACTCAACAATTATCTAAAAAATCCAATAAAAAGAAGTTGTTTCACGCAGATCTGGCTCTGCTGTCATTGGATGCAGAGAACGCTTTTAATTCCATTTCTTGGAACCATCTGTTAGATTTTTTATCCCAGTTCAGATTCTCCGGTAGTCTTGTGGATTTTATTCAGAAATTATATACAAATCCATATTCCTATCTATTGATTAATGATAACCCTTCAGCTAGAATCTTATTAGGTTGTGGGACCTGTCAGGGATACCCCCTCTCCCTGTTGTTGTTCAATATATCTATAGAATCCTTTGCTATTTGGCTTCGGTCTGAATTGACAGGGCTGACATTTGGCACTGAGAAGATTAAAATATTATTGTATGCTGACGACTTGCTAGTCTTCTTGGAAAACTCAAAAAAATCTATACCTTTATTATTAGATATGCTTACTATTTTTAGCTCGATCTCAGGCTATAAGATTAACCTGGGGAAAAGTGAATTAATGTGGATCAAAAAGAAGTCAGACAGTTATATACATCATCCTTTTAAAACAACAGATTATATAAAATATTTTGGGATACAATTCCATAAAAATCCGAAATTTTGATGAGATGAATTTTCCGCAGGTTTTTAATAAATCTATTTCAGATCTTAAAAACTGGATGGATCTTCCTATTTCTCTGTCAGCTAGAATCACCTTGATCAAAACAATTATATTCCCACGAATTCTATACTTCTTACAGAATAAATAAATTCTATTCAATATGCTCACAATTTCTATGGAAAAAGCAAAAAGCCTGCATATAAATAGCAAAATTGACTAAAAAAAAAGAGAATGTTGGGCTGGCATTCCCAGATATTAAATTGTATAATTTTGTAACGTTAGCCAGGACCGCAATGGACTGGCTAACGAATCTAAGCAAATTCACATCTATTGAACTTGAAACAGAAATAATCTCACCATTCTCCCTTAAGGCGATTTCGCATTGCTCAATAGGGAATCTTCCCAGTATTTTAACAAATGTAATAACCTTTAAGAATGTGATCATTGCGTGGCAAAAGATGTGTTCTATCCTAGGAATAGCTCCTCCTTTCTCCCAATATGTGGGAATACAGAATTTATACCAGGAATTCAACAAGCAGTCTTTAAATTGTGGTCTCAAAGGGGGTTGACATATCTTTATCATATTATCCTTTAATAATTTTACCCGTATGTTTCAAATATCCAGGAATGATTTGTTTGCATATTTTCAGATACGTTACTTTATTAACTCTAAAAATTGGAAAATTTATATACTAGGTCGATGGTCCGAGATCAATCTATCTATTAGGAAATTCACCGAAGGCAAATCTTCTATATCTCTATTATATGATATTTTATTTTCCAAACAGGGGCAGCTATATCTAAATAAAATTCAAGCTTTCTGGGCATTGCATTTTCCAGCAGTAGACTCTATAAATATTAGACACAGTTTCATGTTAATACAAAAGCTTACAATTCCTATTGGCTGGAAATAATCACATGTCAAATTGATTCAGGGAGGCCCATTTATCAAGCTCCAAATGGAGCTTGAGGGTCCATGTTTCTGGCTCGCCAGAAACAGCAGTTATGAAGCAGTGGTCTAAAGACCACTGCTCCATAACCCTGTCTGCCTGCTCTGAGCAGGCGGAAAGAGATCACCACAATTCAACCCAATTGAGTACGATTGGGTTGATTGACATCCCCCTGCTAGTGGATGATTGGCCGCAAATCAGGGGGCGCCGTTGCACCAGCAGCTCATAAGAGATGCTGGTGCAATGCTGAATACGGAGAGCGTATTGCTCTCCGCATTCAGCAAGGTCTGTCGGACCTGATCCGCACTGTCGGATCAGGTCTGACAGACCTTTGATAAATAGGCCTCATAATGTCTACTTCTCTTCCTATAAATTGGCAAAATTCTTTCCAAATAATGATTTTTACTGTTCTAAATACCATTTAGATAAGGCAGATATTGTACATATATTCAGGAAATGTCCAAAGATTTCACAATTATGTTCTAAATTAAACTTTTGGTATAACAAACTTTTTTCTGATCACTTTAAGGTTAATGGTAGATATAATAATCATTAGACCAAAGTACTACCACAGCTACTGGACGTTGATAATGATAATGCGATACATGATATTAAAGAAGTAGAAGGATACATTTCCTCCTAGGTTCTCTAGAATTATTAGCACTCTGCTACAACATATTACGTTTGAGATACAGAACATCAATTTACTAAATGATAATAAGACGCAGGAATTTTTGGACAAATGGCTACTATTGATCAAAGCACAAACATTGAGGATTCAAAAACAGTTATTATCTCCTTTATTTAACACCAAACCATTTTTATCAGTAGCTAAAACAGGGCTGCTTCTTCTCTCCTGTATACAAGTCTCACTAGTAGCACAGTAATTTGAGGACTGTGTCAAAGCAAGTAATGTTATGAGGGAGGGAGTGAATTATTGGTTATATATATATTATTTTTTTTTGTCTTGTTTTGTATTGTTTTGGTTGGTTTTGTTTTCGTTCCTGTTTCTGTCTTTATTTTTTGTTTTTAGGGGGGATAAAAGAAAAATCTGTTTGGTTCATAGGCATGATAGTTTCTCTCATAAGTATTAATAGATATAGGGATATGATAAACAAGAATTGCCCTGTATTGTTTTCCGAAACTTTAAATTCAGGGTAATCTCTGTGAATTTCATTTTGTTTAAACTCTTAAAAACACATGTGGTCTGCATTTATTTATTGCTGGTTTATGTATGTATCTATTACTCTTGTATAAACATGTCATAACTTGTTGGCTGTTTTATGGGCATGAAATGTATGTCATTTTCTTTTATCTTTTTTTTTTCTTGTGTCCCCTCAGTCCTGTGAACTGGCTTAATAAAAGAATTTTGAAAAACAAACTAACCTAGTTTTAAGAGAATGTTACAGATAATTGCTGTAGTGACAGGCACCAGGATTATAATGCTGCAATAAGAATTAATGTTCCAGGAAAAGTACACTAGCATTTTAAAGGTAAAATATGCCAAACATTTGTTAAATTTCCTATTGCCTGACTGATGTGTGCCAAGTGTATTACAGTGAAATATACTTGATAAACACTGTATGAAGACACATACAGAAGGATGATATTTTCTTGTATGCTGAAGTCACACAGCACCTTTACATCTCATAATATTGCTCTCTTTTGCTGTCATAGTAGTAAATGGTAAGAATTTTGTTGTCCGCGCCATGTTATGGTTTATTCTGGAATGATCTTATAGGAATAAGCAAATAATTTAGAATGCTACAGTTTAATTATTACATTTTTATACACATTTCTGTTTCAAAAATATTTATAAATAATATTTACTTGGCTATTTTCTGTGTATATCCATGTTTTTTTTTGTTTTTTTGTTAAATGGTTTGACATTTTTTCTTAATGGTTTGTCTGACAGTGTGGTGTGGGTAGCTGGTGTGGTGGGATCAGAAGTGGCGAGTAACATTTTGGCTTGGCTAGTAGCTAGGGACTTGAAAATTTGAGACCTGTTTTATATATATATATATATATATATATAAATAAGAAATAAATATATATACACCGTATTTTAAATATATATAGATATATATTTATATGTATATATATATATGTATATATATATATATATATATATATATATATATATATATATTACAATGTTCTTCACTTAGAATAAAATGTTCTTTGTATTGTTAAAAAAAAAAAATATATATATATATATATATATATATATATTGCTAGCAGAGATGTGCACTCTCACTTATTTCCAACTGCCAGGGTGCTAGTGTAGTTAGGTATACAAGAACAAAAGAGAACTTGCACTCACTGGACTTTTGACTTTTGACAAAACATTGTCCAAGGACCCTGACATTGTGATCCGCACCGCAGATAAGGGTGGTGTGGTTGTAGTAATGAATTACAAATACTACAGTGATGAGATTAACCACCAATTGAGTGACATTGAGACGTACCAGCCTCTTTCCAGAGATCCCACCAAAAACTTTCAAAGCTTAATACATCAGGTTGTACAAGAAGGGCTAAATGAGGGGTGGATTGATGAAGATACAGCCGGGTTTTTGGAGATTGAACATCCAATCTGTCCAATACTGTGCACTCTCCCCAAAATTCATAAGGATTTGGAGAAGCCTCCGGGGAGGCCAATTGTCTCTGCACGTAACTCGATTACCTCCAGGATAGCAATTTTTGTTGATCACCTTTTGCAGCCAATTGTGAGAAATATGAGGTCCTACCTAAGGGATTCAACACAGCTGATTGAAGAACTAAAAACCATCAAGTTTGAAGAGCCTTATACTCTTGCCACAGCAGACGTGAACAGTCTATATACAATCATCCCGCATGAGGCGGGGAAACAGCATGTGTCTAATGCTTTGGATAAGTATCCCTACATAGGTCCCCCTAGGGACTTCATCATCAAACTACTGGATTTGAGCCTACGTCTAAACTACTTCAGGTTTGAGGGTAAGTACCATCAACAAATATCAGGTACGGCCATGGGATCAAACGTGGCCCCCTCATTAGCTAACATCTATATGGAGCATTATGAACTATCTATTATGGAGATATATCAGAAACCTGAAATATTATATTACAAACGATATATAGACGATTTGCTGATCGTTTGGAGTGGTACAGTTGATGAGTTAGAAGCATGGTTTGATTATTTGAACTCACTTACAAATCCAGTAAAATTCAAACTGAAATATGATTCTGCAAGTATTGAGTTCTTGGATCTAAACATCTTCAAAACAGAGAGTGGGAATTTGGGTACCTCTCTGTTTAGAAAACCCACGGATAGAAATTCTATTCTACATGCCACCAGCAACCACCCAACAGCACTTCTGAAAGCAATCCCGAAAGCACAACTGCATCGGGCTGTGAGGAACAACAGTGATGTGACCAGAAGAGATCAACAAGTTAACGAAATGCAGCAACGTTTTATCCAAAGAGGCTACAATCCACACCTCATCAAGCAGAGCAGAACGACAGTGGAAGATGAAACTCCGACACAGACTCCATCTGGACAAAAAGAGAAGCAGCGAATGACTTTCACTACCGTATATAGTCCATCAACGAGAGCATTGGGTAAATCATTGAGGGAACACTGGCACATTGTACAAGGTGACCCATCACTTCCATTTAATGGCTGGCAGCATCCCAGAGTGGGATATAAACGTGATAAAAATCTGAAGGATCTCCTTATGCTTACTGACCCAACCCACTGTTATACACCTGAGACCTGGTTGTCACAGAGAAAGAAACCGGGATGCTACAGGTGCTTGGGGTGCACCACCTGCAACGCTATGATCCCGGGGGCTACCTTTGGACACCCCCATCGAAATCAACGATTCAAGATCAGGCATGTGTTGACGTGCACTACTACTCATGTGGTTTATCTATTAAATTGTAGCTGTGGACGTTTTTATGTGGGTAAAACCACTGATGACGCCAGAACCCGCTTTGCGAATCACAGGTCATCCATCAGAATCGCACTGAAAAAGGGCTCTAGTGACCAGCCTGTAGCCAGGCATTTTGTGGAAAAGGGACATGGACTTCAGGATCTGAGATTCACCCTAATTGATCACGTCCCCCCATTGAGGCGGGGGGGTGATAGGGATACACTCCTTTTGCAGATCGAGGCCAAATGGATTTTTCGGTTGAATACCCTGCAACCCCATGGACTCAACACTATGTTTGATTGGCACTGCTTTCTTTAATGACTTGCTATTCCTTGTTTATGTGGCTAACCTTATGAGCCTCACATACAGTATCAAGCTATCTGACTTTGAGTCCACGACACTAGAGACATCCTACTTGGAGAGTCCATGTTCAATTCTATTTAATTTTTTGTTTTATTTATTTTTTGTTTTATTTCTTATTTTATTTATTTTTGTCTTATTTTGATTTTTTTGCTTTTTTTGGTTGTTGGTTTGTTTTGTGTTTTTTGTCTTTTCTCTTTTTGTCTTTTCTCTTTTTATTCTGACTATTAATGTTTGTCTATTCTTTTCTCCCTTTTCTTTCCTTTTTTTGCAGGAGCCACTTTATTTTTCCCAACACATGTGCTATATTTATTAGTTCCAGTCATGTCTATAATACGATCTATAGTTGGCCCGATAGATTTTGTTTTTCAATTGTTTGGTGATACAATTAGTAGGATGAAGTTGCCCTATCACCGTTTGTTATCGTCGCTATGGCGATATATAATACAATACCTGCTATTGGTTGATAACCCCCATGTGATTGCGCGATGTTTTGTAAAGATCTAAAGTGATCTAATATATATATACTGGCCAGGGTCATGTAGCAACTAATGCAGACACTTTATGTCCCTAATACCACTATTAACTATTGTTGCTATTGGTTGATAACCCACATGTGTTTGCGCGATGTTTTGTAAAGATCTTAAGTGATCTAATTTATACATATTGGCCAAGGTCATGTAGTAACTAATGCAGACACTCTATGTCCCTAATACCACTATTAATTATTGTTGCTTATGACTCTCTCTGCTCTAGATCTTGGTCGCGGTGATCCGTTACCTTGGCAACAGACCACAACCCTGGTGATTGGCGCATCGGCTCCCACGTGAGCGGCCGATGCAGTTCCGGGTTTCTCTCCTCTCCCAGCGTTGTGTACAGGTGCCGTGATACGGTTTACAACGATCGGTCTGATCCCCTGTCTGGTATGTTGGTATCTGTCACCACTAACTAAACCTAATGCACGTTCGGTGTGATATTCTGTTGATAATAAGCAGTATTCTGATTAAGTATTCTGATTAAGTGCATTTGAGGTCTTTTCTTTTAGCTGTGATATGTATGCTCCACATCAGGGTCCAGTGCTACCTAAAGTCTTGTATTGGTTTTATAATGTCTTTATTAAGTTTTGCACTGTCACAAGTTATCTATGAGCTAGGATGGCTCACATTACACTCTAATATGAGATTAACACTATGGTGTTTATTTTGTGACTCAGAGGTCACCATGACAACCAATTTGGCGTTTTTTTGTGCTAATTGGGGGGAGGGTTTGTTTGTTGAAATGTATAAATTCACTATGGTTTGATGCAATCACTGTCTGAGGAAGGGGACACACCGTCCTCGAAACGTCACTAATTATCTTTGCTAAGTAAAAAATATTTTGTCAAAAGTCCAGTGAGTGCAAGTTCTCTTTTGTTCTTATATATATATATATATGATTATTTTTTGTAAAATGTATTTCTATACCTATAAATCTATATTAATATATAGGTAGATATATATATATATATATATATATATATATAAAGACAAAGAACATTTTCTTCTAAGTGAAGAAAGTTGGAATGTTAAATATTTACAGTAAAAATACATTAAAACACATTCACCTAGATTACAAATTGTGCATTAAGGTTATACCGCTGAAAAATTAGCCTTTGCGACTGGAATATTCATCTCACCCGTATTACAAGTTGCGGTGGTACGGCTATACCGCTAGAAGTTTAGCCTATAGCTCTCCATTCCGCACTTAAATAATTGGCTTTTGAGTGTGGAATATTCAGCTCACCCGTATTACAGGTTGTGATGTCCGGCTATTACGCTAGGGTTAAAGCTTAAACCGCCACGATCCATTCCGCTATAAAAGACCAGTAGTTATGGATTTTGCGAAACAAAAATGTTTCCCAAAACTCATAACAAAAATGTTACAAAGTACACTATACACATAAACTACCTATTAACCCCTAAAGCGCCATCCCCTGCATCACAAATATTAAAATAAACCTATTAACCCCTAATCCGCTGCCCACCCACATCACCAACACTAAATTTAAGTGTTAACCCCCTAACCTGCCAACCCCCCACATTGCCAACACTAAATAAACCTATTAACCCCTAATCCGCTGACCCCCCACATCCGCAACACTAAATAAACATATTAACCCCTAATCCGCCACCCACACACATCACGACTACCTAAATTAAAGTATTAACCCCTACCCGCATCACAAATACTATAATAATTCTATTCACCCCTAAACCACCAACCCCCCACATCGCTAATACTAAACTAAACCGATTAACCCCTAAACCACCAAACATCCACATTGCGACACACTAAATTAAACTATTAACCTAACACCCCCTAACTTTAAATTAAAGTTACAATATAACTACCTTAAAATAAATAAAAACTTACCTGTGAAATAAACAAAACCTAAGCTTAAACTATAAATAAACCTAACATTACTATTTTAAAAAACTAAAATAAACTAAAATAAAAAACCTAAATTACAAAATGAAAAAATTCTAACACTACGAAAAAAAGAAAAAACTAAAATTACAAAAAAACCCAGTCTAAAATTAGGAAAAATAAAAAAAAAATCTAAGATTACAAAAAAATAATAAACGAAATTATTCAACAAAATAAAAATTAAACCTAATCTAATACCCCTATAAAAACAAAAAAGCCACCCCAAAATAAAAAAACCCTGATCTAACAATAAACTACCAATAGCCCTTAAAAGGGCCTTTTGTAGGGCATTGCCCTGAAGCAATCAGCTCTTTTACATAAAAAAAATTACAAAGTCCCACCTAACAGTAAAAACAACACACCCACCCAACCCCCCAAAATAAAAATAAACTAACTCTAAAAAAACCTAAGCTAACCATTGCCTCTAAAGGGGCATTTGTATGGGCAAAGGGGGTAATATCTTTATTTAGTGTTGGCGATGTTAGGGGTGGTGGTTTAGGGGTTAATAACTTTATTTAGTGTTGGCAATGTTGGGGCCGGCGGTTTAGGGATTAACAACTTTATTTATGTGTTAGTGATGCAGGTGGACGGCGTTTAGGGGTTTATAACTTTATTTAGTGTCAGCAATGTTGGGGGGGGTGGCGGATTAGGGATATTTAGACTAGGGGTTTATTTTGGGGTGTTAGGTTTTTACATAACTTTCTTGTCTCCATAGACATCAATGGGTATTGCGTTATAGTGATCGCCATTTCGCAATCGCAGGTTTTAGTTTTATTCTAACACTTTTTCTCTATGGATGTCTATGGGGGAAAACGTGCACGTTAAGTCAGTTGGCTTTTGTGTGGTATGGAGCCTATCGCACCATATTGCACAATACAAGAATGTTTTTTAGTAACTTGTATTCCTCGCGTCCCTCTAGTCATGGGTGCTGCCATGTTGAAATGTTGTCTTTCAATGCATTCCACTGCTGACGCATTTGCATATGTGCAACAACTCTCCTTCAGATACCTGCAGTGGAACCCTTGTTCCAAAATGGCTGCACCTATATTTAGAGAGATGTATGAAATGTTTAGTATCCCTTTAAAGTGTGCCAATTAGAAAGATTTGTCAAAGGATCCCAGAGGGCAGTGAGAAGTTGTAGCATTTACTCTTTATTAAATTAATGGGACAGTCAAGTCCAAAAAAACCTTTCATGATTCAAATAGGGCATGTAATTTTAAACAACTTTTCAATTTACTTTTATCACCAATTTTGCTTTGTTCTCTTGGTATTCTTAGTTGAAAGTTAAACCTGCGAGGTTCATATGCTAATTTCTTAGACCTTGAAGGCCGCCTCTAATCTAAATGCATTTTGAGCTCATGCACGTGAATTTATCATGGAGTCAGCTCTGATTGGCTAAAAATGCAGTTCTGTCAAAAGAACTGAAATAAGGGGGCAGTCTGTTGAGGCTTAGATACAAGGTAATTACAGAGGTAAAACGTGTATAATTATAACTGTGTTGGTTATGCAAAACTGGGGAATTGGTAATTTAGGGACTATCTATCTGTTGACTGTTGCTTTAAGCACTATTATGTAAGACCAGGGAGTGCAGTGCATACTACACAGAACCGTTACACAAACATCAAACACATTGCACAAACACACACACACACTAACCACACTACACACAAACTCACAACAAAAAATACTACACAGATGCAAACACTACATTACATATCTCACAAATGCTAGAATGCATCTAAGTCACAAATACACAGTATACAAAAACTACACACACACACTACCCATATACACACTATGTACAAAACACTACACAAACATTATATATATGCCCATGAACACTATGCACACTACATAAACTTTACACAGACACACACTAAACAAACAAGTTACACACAAACTACACACATTCTACATCACATGAAATTTAGACACACTTAGCACACAACACACAAATACACACTACACAAATACAAAGTACCCATACACCACACTACACATACTCCCCACACAAGCTACACAAAGGCATCTATTTATCAAAGCGTCAGCTTACCTGCATTTGACGGCACCAATACTCTCGCCTAAGATCGCCTAACATCGCTGCCGCGGACCTGATTACGTTCTCCAAAATTATCAAAAAAGCTGTCAAAAAGCCGCACACCAAGTACGGTGCGATGAGCAGCGGACTGTTGTTAACTAACAGTCATCGATCTCGCTGCTCTTCGGCTTTTTTACAGCTTTCTTGGTATACTGTCACTAAACACCCACACTATACTAAACTGTTTACCCCCTACACCGCCACTCCCGGACCCCGCCGCAACTCTAATAAATGTATTAACCCCTAAACCGCAGCTCCCGGACCCCGCCGCAACTAAATACAGTTATTAACCCCTAAACTGCCGCTTCCGTACCCTGCTGCAACTAAATACAATTATTAACCCTTAAACTGCTGTTCCCGGAGCCCACCGCCACCTACATTATACTTATTAACCCCTAATCTGCCACCCCTACACCGCCACCACCTACCTACATTTATTAACGCCTAATATGCTCCCCCTACACGGCCGAGACGTACCTACATTTATTAACCCCTAATCTGCCCCCCCTACACCGCCGCCACTATATTACATTTATTAACCACTAAACCTAAGTCTAACCCTAACCCTAACACCCACTGACTTAAATATAATTTAAATAAATGTAAATAAATATTACTATCATTAAATAAATTATTCTTATTTAAAACTAAATACTTACCTGTAAAATAAACCCTAAGCTAGCCACAATAAAACTAATAGTTACATTGTAGCTATCTAAGGGTTTATATTTATTTTACAGGCAA
The DNA here is from genome assembly GCF_027579735.1 of Bombina bombina. Classification (NCBI taxonomy): domain Eukaryota; kingdom Metazoa; phylum Chordata; class Amphibia; order Anura; family Bombinatoridae; genus Bombina; species Bombina bombina. Next base: position 733,892,756 of record NC_069499.1, on the reverse strand, counting down.
CTTTGTATTTATTTTAACTAGGTACAATAGTTATTAAATAGTTATTAACTATTTAATAACTTCCTAGTTAAAATAAAGACAAATATACCTGTAAATTAAAACCTAACCTAAGTTACAATTACACCTAACACTACACTATAATTAAATAAATTAACTAAACTAAATACAATTAAATACAATTTAAAAAAATTATCTAAAGTACAAAAAAACCCCCCACTAAATTACAGAAAATAATAAAATAATTACAAGATTTTTAAACTAATTACACCTAATCTAATCCCCCTAATAAAATAAAAAAGCCCCCCAAAATAAAAAAAAGCACTACCCTACACTAAATTACAAATAGCCCTTAAAAGGGCCTTTTGCGGGGCATTGCCCCAAAGTAATCAGCTCTTTTACCTGTAAAAAAAGAAATACAATCCCCCCAACATTAAAACCCACCACCCACACAACCAACCCTACTCTAAAACCAACCCAATCCTCCCTTAAAAAAACCTAACACTAACCCCTTGAAGATCACCCTACCTTGAGAAGTCTTCACCCAACCAGGCCGAAGTTCTCAACTAATCCAGCAGAAGTGGTCCTCCAGACTGGCAGAAGTCTTCATCCAAGCCGGGCAGAAGAGGTCCTCCAGACGAGCAGAACTATTCATCCAGGCGGCATCTTCTATCTTCATCCATCCGGCGCGGAGCGGCTCCATCTTCAAGACATCCGACGCGAAGCATCCTCTTCGTTCAACGGCGACTGAAGAATGAAGGTTCCTTTAAGTGATGTCATCCAAGATGGCGTCCCTTCAATTCCGATTCGCTAATATAATTCTATCAGCCAATCGGAATTAAGGTAGGAAAAATTCTATTGGCTGATCAAATCAGCCAATAGGATTGAGCTTGCATTTGGCTGATTGGAACAGCCAATAGAATGCAAGCTCAATCCTATTGGCTGATTGGATCAGCCAATAGGATTGAACTTCAATCCTATTGGCTGATTGCATCAGCCAATAGGATTTTTCCTACCTTAATTCCGATTAGTGGTTTTTTTTTGTACTTTAGATAATTTTTTTAAATTGTATTTAATTGTATTTAGTTTAGTTAATTTATTTAATTGTAGTGTAGTGTTAGGTGTAATTGTAACTTAGGTTAGGTTTTATTTTACAGGTATATTTGTATTTATTTTAACTAGGAAGTTATTAAATAGTTAATAGCTATTTAATAACTATTGTACCTAGTTAAAATAAATACAAAGTTGCCTGTAAAATAAAAATAAACCATAAGCTAGCTACAATGTAACTATTAGTTATACTGTAGCTAGCCTAGGGTTTATTTTACAGGTAAGTATTTAGTTTTAAATAGGAATAATTTATTCAATGATAGTAATATTTATTTACATTTATTTAAATTATATTTAAGTTAGTGGGTGTTAGGGTTAGACTTAGGTTTAGGGGTTAATACATTTAATATAGTGGCAGCGGTGTAGGAGGGGGGTAGATTAGGGGTTAATAAATATAATGTAGGTGGAGGTGGTGTAGGGGGGGCAGATTAGGGGTTAATAAATATAATGTAGTTGGCGGCGGTGTAGGGGGCGGCAGATTAGGGGTTAATAAGTATAATGTAGGTGGTGGCGGTGTAGGGGGGGCAGATTAGGGGTTAATAAGTATAATGTAGGTGTCAGCGGTGTAGGGGGGAATTTAGGGGTGTTTAGACTAGGGGTACATGTTAGGGTGTTAGGTGTAAACGTTCCCATAGGAATCAATGGGATATCAGGCAGCAGCGAACATGAGCTTTCATTGCTTTCTGACTCCCATTGATTCCTATGGCATCCACCGCCTCTAGGACGGCGGATTGAAAACCAGATATGCTGGGCCAGAATAGTGGCGAGCGTACCTGGTAGACTTTTTGATGACTTACAAAAGTAGTGAGATTGTGCGGAACTTGCGTTCGGAACATCTGTAATGATGTAAGCATCGATCTGTGTCGGACTGAGTCCGGCGGATCGTATGTTACATCACTAAATTCTACTTTTGCCGGTCTGTAGGGTTTGATAACTAAGGCGAATCAGGCTCACCACAAATACGCTGCGGAATTCCAGTGTATTTGCGGTTGACGGCTTGATAAATAGATGCCAAAAACTGCACTTAGATATAAACTTTACAAAAACTACTCACACCCACACACAGACTATCACCACACGCACTACAAAAACACTTTACTTACCACACATATACTTTTTATTCACAATAAACAAACTCTGACATTGAATATTTATGTTTTCAAATTATTAAAATTAAACAAAATTAAAATCATCCAACATATATTGCTTTCAAAATTGCTGACAACTTAAAGTAGTTTACGGCTCCATTTTAGTATCAGGTTTCCATTGAAATATTTTGAGCAGTGCGTGCAGTTGGTATTTTCATGTAGTTGTAAATTAACATTGTGTTAACGCTTTCATCAGACGTAGGTTTTCTCAAAAACTGCACCATAAAAAATGTGTTGCTATAGTAACTTGACTTTACACTATAAAATGTATTTCTAATGCCTTTGTGCCTTACCTGTGATTGCCTTTAGAGAGAAACAAAAACAAAGATACATTGAGTTCTTGAAAAAAAATTAAATAAAAATGTTTTATTAAAGGAATTTTTTTTGGGGGGGTTTTATTGCATTTTTAAATTTATTGATATATGTAATATTTAGTGCTGCCCTAGACATAGGCTTAGTTGGAATTTTGGAGATATGTGCTTGATGTGCTAGAAATACAAAGTAACTAATTATGAGTTAGAACAGTGTGGGTTTTGTAATTATACTTGACTTAAATATTATTATCCTTATTAACTTCCTTGGACATAGACATCCTCAGTTCAGTTGTTTTTAATATATTTTATTCATTTTAGTGAATAGTGTATTTTTAAAGACCTTACACCCCATGTACTAAAGGTCAGGCGGACAAGCTTCTCAACTCGAGAAGTTGTCCCCTCACATTTGCTACATACAGATACAGGCAGCGGACGAACAGCCGACGAACAGCATCTGCTGCCCGGATGTATCATTACACATTCAAGTGAGCGTGTGAAGCTCGTCCCTTCTCTTGCATGACCAATTAATCGCGTAAGATAAGGGACTGTCAATGACAGAGAACGAGCGAACTCTCACGGATTTCCACCTCTGAGGTGGCGAGGAGTATAAGATGCAATGGTCTAATGACCGCTGCTTCTTATATTGCGGGAAGCAGACTTGCATATGTGAACCTGCCCCACAAGGGATCCGGAGCAGCATTCACTGCTAAGTACATGAAGCCCCTTGTGTAGGATTGAGTGAGCTGGGTGCTTGCGTTCCCTGTCTATTTTCTCTCTGCTATGTCTTTTGTAAGCACCATAAATTTGTGCATATCTGTAAACAACAATAAAAGGATCTAGACAAAAGTAAACAATGGCACTAAAAATTGGCAGTCCTCACTTGTTACTTGATATTATTATTTCTGCACATTAACCTATTTTTATATAACTGTGCAATGGTGCATATATCATTAAGTATGTGGGTTGGTGCTCTGCATTGGGCTGAATATAGACAAAAATTGTGGATACAGGAATATCCACGGAAGGAATGCACTATAGCACTCATATGCCCAGACTATAGAATAGGCAGTGTTCCGATAAATTAAAACATAACTTTTATTCCAAACGTTTAAAAATATTAAACAAAACTGACACACATAAATAAAATCTGTATTCTGTGGGGCTATTAATTGATTGTATCTGGGAGTGGTACGTGTCAAGTACTTCGGGGCCTTATCCAAAATTTATTTCACCACATCATTCCCATATCAAATAGTAAGAGTCTAGTCTGCTGAGTAGTCTACATATTGTGTATATCAACTAATAAGTCTAATTCCACGTCTACTGCATATTAATTGGAATTTTATGTGCTTGGGATATTATAATCATATAGTCAAATCCTAATCAAATTGGACTAGGAATCAGCTGTAAGATTAATTGTTACTTACAGCATATATATTGATTCCAGTATGTAGATACGTGGACAAGTATTTATACTATTAGGTGACCGGATCTATATCCGTTTACCCAGTACTTGCATTGTTTATTTCAGGTGTATGAGGGGGGAAGTATATTTCCGCCCATGGTGGGGCTGATAAGTTTATACTGTAGCCTCTGGGAGTCCTAATGTATGACTGAGCCTCCTACTAGCATATTGCTAGCTATATGAGGCTTAGTTATAGTAAACTGTTACTGGGAGGTAAAGATACACTCTAGAAATATCAGTGGGGGAATCCAATTGAACACATCCAATACCCTTTATGCGAGCCTGTCAAAAGCACTGAGATAAGGAGGCAGTCTGCAGAGGCTTAAATACAAGGTAATTACAGAAGTAAAAAGTATATTTATATAACAGTTTGGTTATGCAAAACTGGGAAATGGTAAATAAAGAGATTATCTATCTTTTTAAACAATAAAATTTTCGGTGTTTACTATCCCTTTAAAGGGACAGTAAACCCCAAAAAAGTATTTCATGATACAGATAAAGAATACAATTTTAAACAACTTTCTAATTTACTTCTGTTATCTAATTTGCTTCATTCTCTTCGTATTCTTTGCTGAAAATCATATCTAGATAGGCTAAGTAGCTGCTGATTGGAGGCTGCACATAGATGCCTCATGTGATTGGCTCACCTATGTGCATTGCTATTTTCTAAACAAATTATATCTAAAGAATGAAGCAAATTAGATAATAGAAGTAAACGGGAATGTTGTTTAAAATTGTATTCTCTATCTCAATCACAAAAGAAAATTTTAGGGTTTAATGTCCCTTTTAACTGAATTGTGTATGATCTAAACACAAGATTGTAGCATTTGTGTACAGTTACCTTAGAATTATGTTTTACAAAGGCAATTCAATGGCTAGAAGAATGGCCATGTTGGATAGGTGAGCATTTGGCAGTCAGTCTAGATATGATTATGATTTTGAAAACTAGAGATGTGCAAGGAGGGAATTTTCGTTTAGTTAAAAATGAAATTTTAGTTTTAGTTAATGTTGGTCGCATTTGTTCCAAACAAATTTCGTTAGAAATTTTCATTTTAACTAAAAATTTCATTTTGAGTTACAGTGCAGATTTTTGCCATTTTGAAGCTGTAATCAACTGCATTAGCTTTAGTTTTGTCCTTCTATGTCATTTTTAAACTTATTCTTTTATTTATACACCTATTTTTTGTACTGGATTTTTGGTATAACTAAAAAAATTATTTTAAAGATAAGTAATAAACTTAGTAAAATAACAATAAAACAGGGAACATGTTTTTTTTATTTTTATAAATTATATTGATTTAAGTTAGTACTGAAAACAAAAATGTCCCTTTAAAGGGACATAATACTCATATGCTAAATCACTTGAAACTGATGCAGTATAACTGTAAAAAGCTGACAGGAAAATATCACCTGAGCATCTCTATGTAAAAAAAGGAAGATATTTTACCTCACAATCTCCTCAGCTCAGCAGCGTAAGTTCTGTGTAAAAATATATACTTCAGCTGCTCCCAGCTGCAGGTAAAAAAAATGAGGAAATGAAGAAATGAACAGCAGCCAATCAGCATCAACAGTGCTGAGATCATAAACTCTTTTACTGTGATCTCATGAGATTTCAATTAAAGGGCCATAATACCCAAATGTTTAAACACTTGAAAGTGATGCAGCATAGCTGTAAAAAGCTGACTAGAAAATATCTCCTGAACATCTCTATGTAAAAAAGAAAGATATTTTACCTCAAAAGTTCCTCACTAGCCACCTCCCATTGTAAAGGATTTCTAAGCAGCATTTTAGTGCGTCTGTCCTGGGACATCTGAAGGGATGAGCATCGTGCACTCTCATCTTATTTCACCAATCAGGTAAAGGAAGTTTACAATCAAATCTCATGAGATCACAGTAAAAGTTCATGACCTCAGCACTGCTGATGCTGATTGGCTGCTGTTCATTTCTTCATTTTTTTTAATTTTTTTACCTGCAGCTGGGAGCAGTTGAGTATAACTTTTTACACAGAACTTACTCTGCTGAGCTGAGGAGATTGTGAGGTAAAATATCTTCCTTTTTTACATAGAGATGCTCAGGTGATATTTTCCTGTCAGCTTTTTACAGTTATACTACATCAGTTTCAAGTGATTTAGCATATGAGTATTATGTCCCTTTAACTATCATGAGATTTCATAGTAAACTTCTTTACACTGAATAGGGAAATAAGATGAGTGTGCACGTATGACATACTGATTTGCTGCTTAGAAGTCCTTTACAATGGGATGTGGCTACTGAGGAATTTTTGAGGTAAAATATCTTTCTTTTTTACATAGAGATGTTCAGGTGATATTTTCTAGTCAGCTTTTTGCAGCTATGCTGCATCACTTTCAAGTGTTTCAACATTTGGATATCATAGCCCTTTAAGAGACACTAAGTGCAAATTAAACCAGTCCACCAGCAGCCACTAGCAGCAATGCAACGAAAGGTAAGAAGAACTTTTTCAACTTACAAGTAATATAACTTAGTAAAAATATTCAGGCAATTAGTGCTGACTCTTAAATAGCTCCACGTGCGTGAGCACAATGTTATTTATATGAAACACATGAACTATCGCCCTCTAGCTGTGAAAAAACTGTCAAACACATTTAAAAAGAAGCAGCCTTCAAGGGCTTAGAAATAAGCATATGAGCCTACCTAGGTTTAGCTTTTAACTAAGAATACCAAGAGAACAAAGCAAATTTGCTGATAAAAGTGAATTAGAAATTTGTTTAAAAGTACATGCTCTATCTGAATCATGAACTTTTTATTTGGACTTTATTATCCCTTTAAGTTTTCTTTTTGTATATGCTCTCTTAGGCCAAACAGTAGATCTGCTTTTGGTTTTGGCATTAGTACTGTGATACTAAAACTTTAACATTCATCTCCTAACTTATACAGCTTTATTCCAGATTCAAGCACCAAATGCAATATTACCATCAAGGTCATACATCCATGAATCTGGGAAATAAATAATCTATGCCACTTATACCTCTATTTGGGAAACAAACCATTCATCCCACTGACCCATGTAACTGGGAACCAAATCATTCATATTACTTGTCAATGTAACTAGAACTAAACCACCCATGGCATCCATTATTGAGGTTGGAAACCAAACCATCCAAATACCTGGCGATCAAACCATCAATACAAGCAGCTGGAACAATATAATTGATGTAACTTTATTCATGTATCTGGAAAGCAAAACATCTATGTCACTCATCCAGGTAGTTTGGAACAAGACCATACATGTCACTCTACTGTGTGATATGTGTGTATGTCTCTCCAAAATATTTGAAAAAGGACATTTGCATTATAGCAGGCATGTGATTTTGCTAATTTTTAGTAGGGTAAAATTGTTTTTTTTACTTTAATTGATTGAGCAGAAAGTATTTGTATTTGGTTGGTGATATTGCTTTCTAATGTTATCCAATATGGCGGGGATAATTTCAGTGTATTTTTGTGTGCTTACAAAACCAATGTCACAACCGAAAATTTTTTGGGCTACCTATTATTAAGTGGAAAAAAATTTTCTCTGAGCGTTTATCAAGTCCTTTTAACTGTGGGATTTGATAACTGAAAAATGGCCCTTAAGACGTTTCAATAATTATTTAGAATCTGGATTGTGATCAGGACAAACAGGATTGGCACATGGACATTTTTCACAAAACTGATAATGTAAAAAGTGCTTCCGGTAAACAATGAAAATGTCCGTTAGTGATCAGGTTGACACTGAAAATAGCTCATCTTCAGTCATTAACATGCAGATATTTATTTAATTATACATGTAGAATCCCAAAATTGGATGCAATCCTCTGTGGGTGTTTTTCTGTCACATAATACATGAGGGTAGTCCCTATCTTGATAGGACACAGAGAATAAGGTAGGATTTAGATAGACTCTGAAGTGTCCAGTCGATGACCAGCCTTAATCTTCAGTACATTGTCAAGGAAAAGAAAATAGGGTACCTGAGGAACTGAGAAGGTACCGCCGAGATCAGAGTGTGGTGTAAATCCGCAAAAGTTAAGCCAACTACCAGGTGAGGTACCAGAGAATTTATCAAGGCCAGAATCATAAGACAGTCTGTGTAGCAAACAGGAGTCCAAATAGCCAGGTGAGGTACAGTGGGACCAGAGAAGCTGAAGTCAGGATGCAGTCCAAATTTGCACCTGAAGGTAAACAGCCAGGTGTGGTACAGAGGATAAGGCAAGTTCAATGGTCAAGTCAAAACAAGCAGCAGGAAAAAAATTAGCACGTAAAACACACTCAACTGAAATCTGAGACAAATGGTAAACAGGTGCCAAACATAATGCTGCCCCAATGAGACTGTAGGTGGGACTCTACACAAATGACACTGAAAGAGCTGAAAAAGAATAGTGGCTTCAAATAAATAATCTAAAATGTACACAAAGCCATTGCATAACATTTTCTTTATCTGAAATATTTCTTATAAATCATTTTAATTTTTTTTTAACAAGTTATTCTTGTTTCTAAAATGTGTTTACCAGGCCTGCTGGGTGGTGAAAGCATGTGTGACTTTAAATGCTGAATTATTAGTGCAGCAGGGGAAATGGCAGGGGGCATAGCAGTCTGTCTATACATAGTCATGTGCAGGGGAGCCTTTTATTAGCACAGTTTGCCAGTCTATCTATCTATCATCTATCTATCTATCTATCTATCTATCTATCTATCTATCCTCAAAATCATTATACAGAGCAGCATGCATATTATTACTATTGCTTAGTACTGACCTCCTTTGGGGGCCCCAACAAAAAAATTCACTAGGGCCCTTTGTTAATTTGGTCCACAACTATATCGACTTGACCCTCATGTAAAAAGTACATCATTTTGAAATAGTAAATTATCTAATTATTATTATGTTCATAAACTAAACCAATAGAGTTTTCACAGGAAAAGAACAAAAACAAAAAGTGTGCAAAAACCTGAATGCATTGAGATATTGTGATGAATATATAGGTTCTATCCTGATCTAAAAGTAATGAAACACAAAGGATCTGGCTAAGAATCAGTCAACCCAATGTTTTACAACACAGCATAAAATCTAAATCAAACTACAGAGAAGGTTAGCCTTGATCAGAATCCCACAGATTATCCATCATTTGTGCTAAAAGTAGTAGCTACAGGACTCAATAAATTATGTGAAGAACATGCTAAAAATGCTTTTCCTTTTTTTCTTTCCTATACGAATGTCAAGGTAATGTACTGTTATTCTGATATATAATCAAGAAGAAAGTTCAACAAAGGGTTAACTGGAAATTGAAATTTGATTAGAATATTATAAAATATAATTACACAGAGATTGCATTGTTTTATGCAATTGCAAACATAATAGATTATAGCTCACTATTGAGTTGTTTTCACAAACAATTTACTAATAAAGCATATTTTATATAAATATATATATACAGTATATATCTTGTAGCGAGAACATACCTTGATTCGTTTTCTATTATAAATCCTGGTAATGTATTATATATTAAACATTTCCGTGCTGGATGAGACAGATTATACTTCGCAGGCTGCTCTAATTCTAGAACTTTTAAATAAATTATGTGCTTAGACAAAATTAATAAAATAGATAACACATTTAACATACTAGCCTCAAATGACTTATTCATTCAAGTAGAATTAATTTATATTTTAAATACATTAAAAACATCCTGCATTGTATGAAATACCTTCACACAAGGATTTTAATGTTGAGCAGAGGCTTTGTTTTTAGCTGAAATATGTTTTAATAGTTTTGTTACTTCTGTATATTACAGTTATTTATTGTTGACCGCACAATAGTCAACAATAGTTCTTCATTGGCAATTCAAAGCTGAAGCATGTTTTACCATTGACCTCTGCGCTGTGGTTTTAAAACAGCAAGGAGATGTCTATAGTACTAGAGACACATTTTCACTTTATCTATTCATGTGTCAATATTTTTTTCCATCTCCAAGGTCTGCTGAATACAACTGATAAAGATTCTATTCTCCATTTATAATCTGAATACAACATAATGCATAAAGTCATTGTCAGCAATTATGTGACATCCTTATTATTAATAGTGTTGTTTATTTTCTATCAATCCAAATAAATGGTGTATGATGAAAGTTCACATTTTTGTAAATGGAATATTCAGTCACACAATTAATCACATAGATTCATAGCTAATAATTTTACTTTGTCTACAGAAATACCTCACAAAAGAAGAGTGATTTGAATATTTCCGTTTATAATAAAAAATCTTTAAGGAGCCTCAGCCGAGCTTGAAACATGGAAGGCTATGCAATATGTTTGCAGATAACAGAATTCAAAATGACCTGCAATACTTTATGATATAGATGTATTCTAAAGTATGCCACACGTTATGGTAGAAAGTAGGACGTAAGGCTGATAAACAAGTAAAATACAATACAATAATTCCAGCAAATCTGCAATCTGCATAGACATCTGAAGGAGATGGATCCAAATCTGTTTTGAGCTACCCACACCTAGATTACGAGTTTTGCTCTAAACAGGGTGCAAAACTAACGCCAAAAAAGTTGCGTTATTTCACTTTCCATAGCGCTGCCATTACGAGTTACTGAAAAGTCTCCTTGTGCTGTGCGTTATGGTGCATACCACACAAAAGCCAAGGGCTGATTTTATGTGCTCGTGCACGCTTTCCCCCATAGACATCAATGGGGAGTGAGTGTTAGAAAAAAACCTGAAGTGTGGAAGGAAAAATCTCCGTAACGCAACCCCATTTATGTCTATCGGGGAAAAAAAAGTTAAGTTTAAACCTAATGCCCTAACATAAAACCCAAGTCTAAAAACCCTAATCCGTCACCCCCGACATCGCCGACACCTAAATAAAGTTATTAACCCCTATTCCGCCGCCCCCGAGATCGCTGACACTGATAAAAGTTATTAACCCCTATTCCGCCGCTCCCCGAATAGCCAACACTATAATAAAGTTATTAACCCCTATTCCGCTGCTCCCCTACATCGCCGACACTATAATAAAGTTATTAACCCCTAAACCTCCGGCCTCCCACATCGCCGCCACCAAATAAACCTATTAATCCCTAAACTACCAGCCCCCCACATTGCAAAACACTAAATTAAACTATTAACCCCTAAACCTAACACCCCCTAACTTTAAATTAAAATTACAATATAACTATATTTAAGTAAATAAAAACTTACATGTGAAATAAAAATAAACCTAACATTACACTATAAATTAACCTAACACAACTATTCTAATAAAATAAAAAAATACTACCAATACTAATAAAAAAAATAAAAAAATCTAAAATTACAAAAGATAATAAACACTAAATTAAGAAAAATAAAAAACACTAAGCTTACAAAAAATAATAAACAAAATTTTCAAAAATAAAAATAATTACACCTAATCTAATAGCCCTATAAAAATAGAAAATCCCCGAAAAATAAAAACACCTCCTAGCCTACAATAAACTACCAATAGCCCTTAAAAGGGCCTTTTGTTAAACAGTAAAACCCATCACCCAACCAACCCCCAAAATAAAAAACCTAACTCTAAAAAAAGCCTAAGCTACCCATTGCCCCTAAAGGGGCATTTGTGTGGGCATTCAGCTATTTTTCACTGCCCTTAAAAGGGCAAAGGGCATTCAGCTCTTTTACAAAAGCCCAAAGCATTAATATAGAAAAAAAAAACTAACACTAACGCGAAGCATCCTCTTCATACGGTCACCGCCGTACACTGAAGTTGAATGTAAAGTAGCTGCTTCAAAATGGTGTACCTTGCATTCCTATTGGCTGATTTGATTCTTTAAATTCAAATCGGCCAATAGGATGAGAGCTTCTGAAATCCTATTGGCTGTTTAAAACAGCCATAGGATGAGAGCTACTGAAATCTTATTGGCTGTTCAAATCAGGTTTAGGGGTTAATAGGTTTATTTAGTGGCGGCGATGTGGGAGGCCGTAGGTTTAGGGGTTAATAACTTTATTATATTGTTGGCGTTGTCGGGGAGCGACGGTTTAGGGGTTAATATATTTAAATAGTGTTGGTGATGTGTGTGCAGATTAGGGGTTAATAGGTTTATTTTATAGTCACAATGTGGGTGGGCGGCAGATTAGGGGTTAATAAGTTTTAAATAGTATTTGTGATGCAGGAGGGTGGTGGTTTAGGGCTTAATAGGTAGTTTATGGGTGTTAGTGTACTTTGTAACATTTTAGTTATGAGTTTTGTGAAACATTTTTGTTTCGCAAAATCCATAACTACTGCTCTCAGATGGCGGTATGGATCGTGTCGGTATAGAACATAATGTGAACTTTTTAGCCTGAACGCACAACCTGTAATACCAGCGCTATGAAAATCCCACACAAAAACGTAATTTTTTTGAATGCGGAATGGACGTTTTGTTACAGGCTAAAATGACACGACTCGTAACATGCGTTCCTGGCCATTACGCTGGAATGCCCATTCTTTTTGCGTTAAAAGCCATACCGCAACACTTGTAATCTAGCTGCCAGTGATTAAATATAGGAGAAAAACATTCAAATTATGTTTTTGCTGTTTTTGATCTTTTTCTATAGATCTGTTTGTAGAGGGAGCTCAGTATTTTTTTGTTGCACAAATAACCGTTGCTGGTTTTTTTTTAAATATAGGAGACCATACCTCCACAATTCCATGACTTGTCATGTTTTGAAATGTTGAATTGTTCTCAACTTGAGCTCCATGTGAGTGACACACTTGACATGGAAATGTGGTATAAAAAAGTTATATTTGGATTTTTTTCATATAATTATAGTGGTTCCACCTTAAAAACATTTCTTATCTATTCATGAAGTCTTCCATGTAAAATAAAAATACGGACTATCAGAGGATAACTAATCCACCTTAAAAACAACTAGGTCCCATGTTGTGTACTAACCAATTGCAGCTGATTTGTTGTTTTAAAATGGGTGAATATTTTATTAATCGTAAACATCTTTGACTAAGGCAGTAGCCAGAATTTGATTATGCTTTTGTTTAGAAGGTAGTATTTTTACCCTGCTTTCTTTTGTGAGTATCGGACTATACACGGGACTGTGAATTATTGAGGGTATACCTAAGTCTACCTGATCCCTCTTTTATATCTTAATGGGTGATGCCATGGCATTTAAACTGACTGGAGAGAAATGGGTTTGTAACATCAATGAAACTTTTAAACCAGCTATTAATATAGATGAAGCAAACATAGATGAAAAAAGTAATGATGTATTGGCAGCTTTCAAAGACTATAAAAAGAAGGCTATAAAAGAACTGAAGGTCAAGTGGGAATTAGTAAATTTACAAAATTATGTTAAAGAGGAATTGATCCCGAGAGGTCTAAGGATTGGATTGGACCCAGGAATCAATTTAAGTGGAGAGGAAGCAAATACTGAATTTATCCAGAAGTGGAATGCCATTTTAACCAAATGTACACTTGAATTAATGCAGCTGATGATAGAGGAGGATGAGAAAAGATTAGAGCAATGTAAAGTTGAAACTAATAAAACATATAAAATAGTTAATCTTTTCGCCTTTGATAAACTGAATAAGGAAGTTAAAAAAAAAAAATACAGATTGAGATTAAATTCAGAAAGAGGAGGAAAAGGGTAAAATATCAAGATGATTTCAAGAAGGGCATCATCTATATCTATAGAAACAATAATACAGCTAGACATTCCTACAACTCAGGTACAGACAACTCTAAGAGTGAATTAGAAAGTGGCCCCCAGAATATCAGAAACTCACTACAGGCAAGGATCCCTTTAGAGGGAAAACAAGAAGAGGAGGTAGACGAAAGAGGGGAAGGTGGTCATTCCTATTCAGACAGACAGAGACAGAGAGGCTGAGGGGGGAAGTACAGGAACAGCCCCAGGAACCGAATGGTAACCAGGAACCTGAGCAGGGAATATCAATTTTAGGTAGGTACCAGCAGGCAGAACAGGTAACAGATGAAATGTTAGTGGTTAATCTGTCAAAAGTAAAACTTAATATAGCACATGTAAATTTACTTTAAAAAGGCCTGACATTCTGCCCTACTAAAGGTCTAGATCGATCTGAATCTATATGCGAGTAAGTTACTTATGGCAAATACTATAGACAGGTTCAGGGAACGGCCATGGGTGCTGCATGCGCCCCCACCTACGCATGTTTACATCTTGGGCTCTGAGAGACCAGTGTTGTTTTCCAGGAATTAGAACAGTGGGTGGAGGCGCATGTCACACTCTGGCTTAGGTATGTGGACAACATCTTTGTATTATGGAAGGTGGACTCGGAATCAGCTGTGGAATTTGTCAAAGTATTAAATAAAAATGAGAGATATTTATTTCTGACATACAACATTAGTGATCGTGTTGCCACTTTTTTAGACCTTAAAATAACCAAAACAAATGGGATGTTAAATACAGAGGTCGCTAGGAAAAAGACAGTCACCAACAGCTTATTACATGTCATGAGTCATCATCCAGAGACTCTAAAGAATGGGATCCCGGTGGGTAAATTCTTAAGATTAAAAAGATGCTGTTCCACAGAAGTAGCCTTTGAAGAGCAAGCAACAGAAATGGCTCAAAGGTTCCTACAGAGAGGGTATTCCAAAAATCAGATAAAAAAAGCCTGGACTAGGGAAAGATGTACCCCTAGAAACTAGTTATTATATTATTATTATATATATATATATATATATATATATATATATACACATTTTAACCAGTGATAATACATTAAGGGAGCACATATCTGAATATCCCCCATTAACTGCAAGGAGAGCACCAAGTATTAGAGATAAACTGGTACATAGTGAATTTAAAAAAGAATTAAACACCAATTGGCTAACAAAACTCCAGCCACAAAAAGGGTGCCACCCATGTGGCCATTTTGTATATTGTGGTTTTATAGAAAAATCTACAAGATTTTGAACAGATATAACATTGCCTAAATATTACATCAATGAAAGAATCACATGTACCACCAAAATGTAATCTACCTGTTACACTGTCTGTGCCCCAGGTTTTATGTTGGTAAAATGACAAGTGAATTAAAAAACAGAATCAGGGAGCATAGGTACGATATCAAAGAAAACAATCAGGACAGCCCCGTGGTAAGACACTTTAAAAAATATCATGGTTCTGACTTTTCCTCATTAAAAGTCCTAGGTATAGAGCATATAAAACCCAAAAGGAGAGGGGGTAATATAGATAAAATATTGCTCCATTACAAGTCAAGTTGGATGTATAGGGACTGAATGAATAAATAGAGTATTCCTGTTTTTTGTAATCCCATATATACGTTGAATGGAAACCCTAAAGATATAGCAAGGAAATATACTTGGTCTCTATGAAAATATTGAACAACAGAAGAAGCTGGCAGTATAAAAGGCCCGCATATAAGCTATTTATGTAAATAAAAGTTACTAAGTTGTAAATATTTGAAGTGTTACAAATGTAGCTGTATTTAACAAGCGTCACCCATAAGATGCATATAGGTAAATATACATTGTAACATACTAACATATCAAAGATAATTGGGCAATAGCAAAGCCCCATTAACATACACCTGGGGGCGTGTAATAAGCAGTGAATGTAAAGTGTATTTAAAGTGAGTAGTAGTGGTGATTACACATCTGACGAATCCTCTATTCCAGTCCTTGAGGGAGAGGGGCGAAACGTGTAAAATTGGAAGTTTTGATTAAGAAGTAACACGCTATTGCTGCCAAGCAGATCTTATGGTAAATCAAGCAGGCTCCCTTGCCACAGTGATCAGCAAGTGAAGCACTGTGTCAGTCACCAGCACGTAAGTCCGGAGGAAAAGTGGAGTCCAGAGTGGCACCGGAATCAAGGACTACTGCGAGAGGATAAGCTGAGTGGTTACAAGTCTTGCAGATGGTGTTGGGAAGCCAGGCGTCTCACTAGCAGCATACCCGTCACAGGGGTGAAAAGACATTTGCGTCTTAATGGCAGGTTGGATCTATTGTCCAGTAAAGAGCATCTGCTGATAAGTCTGACCTAGGCAGTTACCGGAGTGTGTTCATTAACATTTAAGTGCCCGTTCTTCTCATCTGACTGTTGTATAGCCGGCTTAGGGACATGCTAGCATGTGGGGTTAATAGCTACCTATGTATTCGCATTTGAATCTGCTTGGTATTTTTTATTGTTTTTTATTTGTAAAGGGGAAGGTAGACTAAGTGGTTGTTTTCTCTCAATAAAGCGATAATTTTTATATGGTGCTGCCTTGTCCTACTTTGGTAAGTGTTTATTACTTTGTAATCACTTTCTCTTCTCTTCCTAAGTGTATTTAATTTCATTTGGGACTGTAGCACATATATCATCGCTTAATCTTTACTTTATCCTTGTTTTTAGAATTTTATATATATATATATCTATACATCCAAGCCGGTATAGCACTCACAGTAACCACAGCAAATTAATCCATCCAGTCCGGGGTGCTTTAAAAAGCAGAGCATATGAATCCAGAAGTAAAAAGCACTCACCGGGTCTTAAATTCAACAATAATTTAATGCAAGTGACGTTTCGGGGTTGCCCCCGTCCTCAGACAGTATTTACAGATAATACACAAACTTACCCCTTTTATCAAGACCCAGCTCCCAAGTGAAACACTGTCGGCGGCGTTCCGGAAGTCCAACAGCTGCGTAGTGCGAGGCTACGTCATCAGTTGTCATGACAACCGGACGCCGTTCGCCAGCTCTAAGTGAGAAAAAAAAAATGGCAGAGAAACGAAACAGCGTGCAAACAAGCATATTGCATTACATACTTTACATGGCATCATGATAATAAAATGGGGGAGCCCTGCAATGTCAAGATTGTGCAACAGAGTAAAAACCAATACACAATAGGTTACAGTCACAAGCAAGCATACATGATAAATATCATTGAAGGATAAGTAATGCAAACATGGGGATCCGTCTAAATCCTAATTGTGCAGTAATCCATACAGAGGTCCCAAAATGAAGAATAGTTATGAAGAGTGTATATACACTATTAATCCATAAAACTAGGTTAGACTCCTATCTGCACATAAATCATGAAATGGTAAGTGCATAGTTGCATCAGAGGAAAAGAGCGTATATATGGATAAAAACAAACATGGGGATCCGTCTAGATCCTAACAATGCAATAATACATACAAACTTGGTCAATCCCCTATCTGCACAAACATCATGGAATGGTAAATGCATAGTTGCAACATGTAAATAGAACATGTGTATGGATACAATTAAAAAATAATAATAATACTAAGGACTAAACTAGTGGACTAGTGATCAATGGGATATGAGTAATGATTTAGACCAAGGGAAGCAAAGCCTTACCACAGAGAACATAATCTCTATAAACATGTGTACTGAGCAACAACAATATATAAAGCCATGAATGGTATACATTATTCCAGACAAGCATGCCCAGGTTGAAAATCCACCTTGATTCCCGCTGCAATAGCAATTTGGCTCTGCCACCCCCTCTGGAGAGCAGGGGCACATGGTCGATAATAATGTACTTGAGATCAGAAACAGAATGTTTAGCCATGGCAAAATGCCTGGCTACCGGCTGGTCTGAGTCTCCACGGTCAATGGCCATCCTTATGGCTGATCTGTGGTTGGCCATTCGGGTGCAAAGGTCATCCACTGTCTTCCCAACGTAAAACAAACCGCATACACAGTGTACTTGGTTGTACAGGTTACTCAATGCTTGATGGTAAATCTCTTATTTTTATATGGATGCCTAAATTCTCTCCTAGTAGTTAGGCTGCCACAAGTAGTACAACCTAGGCAATGGAAACATCCCGGTTTTGCCTGGAGTCATGTCTCCTTCATATAACAGTTCATGGGATCAGTTTTGATAAGCTGGTCCCTTAAGGATCTTGACCTCCGATAGCCAATTCTTGGTGGTGGTGTCCCGTAAAACGGGAGTTCCTTATCGGTAGATATCATAGACCAGTTCTTGTGTATATTTTCCGTAATTTCTGGTTTGTCAATATCAAAGGTGGTCAGGAATGTCATTCTATTATCACCATCTTTGTAATCCCTAGGGGTTAGTAAATCCTCCTGTTTCAGTTTGAGAACATCTAATTTTCTTGTTTCCAGGTAATCTTTGTGATAGCCCCTGTGGATAAATTTCATTTCCATCTCTTGCATCTGTTGTTCACGAAGAGTGGCATCAGTATTGTTTATTGCTGTTCTCTTGAACTGTGAGGTCGGTAAGGCCCATTTAAGAGCCGGAGGATGACAGCTATGCGCATGCAGCAAAGAGTTCCGATCTGTCTCTTTACTGTAAAGCGTGGTCAGTAAACATCCCTCTCTCTTGAAGATTCTCAAATCCAAGAAATCCATGCTACAGTTGTTATACACCAGTTTAAATTTGTACAACCAAGTACATAGTGTACTTATTACACTGTGTATGTGGTTTGTTTTACGTTGGGAAGACAGTGGATGACCTTCGCACCCAAATGGCCAACCACAGATCAGCCATAAGGACGGTCATTGACCGTGGAGACTCTGACCAGCCGGTAGCCAGGCATTTTGCCATGGCTAAACATTCTGTTTCTGATCTCAAGTACATTATTATTGACCATGTGCCCCCACTCTTCAGAGGGGGTGACAGAGCCAAATTGCTATTGCAGCGGGAATCAAGGTGGATTTTCAACCTGGGCACTATGGCCCCTCAGGGTTTGAATGTCCACCTTGATTGGCATTGTTTTTTATAATCTGTTTGATTTTGTATAATCTGCCTGTTTTCCATAATCTGCCTGTTTCTGTACTTTGCTTTTTCTCGAAAGCATGATTGTCTGGAATAATGTATACCATTCATGGCTTTATATATTGTTGTTGCTCAGTACACATGTTTATAGAGATTATGCTCTCTGTGGTAAGGCTTTGCTTCCCTTGGTCTAAATCATTACTCATTTCCCATTGATCACTAGTACACTAGTTTTGTCCTTAGTATTATTATTATTATTTTAATGGTATCTCTTCTTGTCCATACACATGCTCTTTTGACATGTTGCAACTATGCATTTACCATTCTATGATGTTTGTGCAGATAGGGGCTTGACCAAGTTTGTATGGATTATTGCATAGTTAGGATCTAGACGGATCTCCATGTTTGTTTGTATCCATATATATGCTCTTTTCTCTTGATTCAACTATGCACTTACCATTTTATGTGGGGTCTAACCTAGTTTTATGGATTAATAGTGTATATACACTATTCATAACTATTCTTCATTTTGGGACCTCTGTATGGATTACTGCACAGTTAGTATTTAGACGGATCCCCATGTTTGTATTACTTATCCTTCAATGATATTTATCATGTATGCTTGTTTGTGACTGTAACCTATTGTGTATTGGTTTTTACTTTGTTGCACGATCTTGACATTGCAGGGCTCCCCCATTTCATTAACATGATGCCATGTAAAGTATGTAATGCAATATGCTTGTTTGCACGCTGTTTCGTTTTTCTGCCATTTTTTTTTCTCACTTAGAGCTGCGAAACAGCGTCCAGTTGTCATGACAATTGATGGCGTAGCCTCGCACTACGCAGCTGTTGGACTTCCGGAACGCTGCCGACAGTGTTGCACTTGAGAGCTGGGTCTTGATAAAAGGGGTAAGTTTGTGTATTATCTGTAAATACTGTCTGAGGACAGGGGCAACCCCAAAACGTCACTTGCATTAAATTTTTGTTGAATTTAAGACCGGGTGAGTGCTTTTCACTTCTGGATACACACACACACACATATATATATATATATATATATATATATATATATATATATATATATAAATACACACTCACCAGCCACTTTATTAGGTACACCTGTTCAATTGCTTGGTAACACAAATTTCTAATCAGCCAATCACATGGCAGCATTTCTAATCAGCCAATCACATGGGATTTAAGTGACTTTGAACGTGGCATGTTTGTTGGTGGCAGACGGGCTGGTCTGAGTATTTCAAAATCTGCTGATCTAATGGGATTTTCACTAACAACCATCTCTAGGGTATACAGAGAATGGTCTGAAAAAAAGAAAATATCCAGTGAGCGCCAGTTGTGTGGATGACAATGCTTTGTTGATGTCAGAGGAGAATGGACAGACCGGTTCGAGATGATAGAAAGGCAACAGTAACTCAAATAAACATTCCTTACAACCAAGGTATGCAGAATACCATCTCTGAATGCACAACACGTCGAACCTTGAAGGAGATGGGTGACAGCAGCAGAAGACCATACCGGGTGCCACTCCTATCAGCTAAGAACAGGAAACTGAGGCTGCAATTCGCACAGGCTTACCAAAATTAGACAATAGAAGATTGGAAAAACGTTGCCTGATCTGATGAGCCTCAATTTTAACTGCAAAATTCAGATGGTAGAATCAGAAGTTGGCGTAAACAACATGAAAGCATGGATCCATCCTGCCTTGTATCAACAGTTCAGGCTAGTGGTGGTGGTGTAATGGTGTGGGGATATTTTCTTGGCACTCTTTCGGGCCCCTTAGTACCAATTGAGCATCGTTTAAACGCCACGGCCTACCTAAATATTGTTGCTGACCATGTTCATCACTTTATGACTACAGTGTACCCATCTTCTGATGGCTTCTTTCAGCAGGATAATGCACCATGTCACAAAACTCAAATAATCTCAAACTGTTTTCTTGAACATGACAATGAGTTCACTGCACTCCAATGGCCTCCACGGTCACCAGATCTCAATCCAATATAGCACCTTTGGAATGTGGTGGAATGGGAGATTTGCATCATGGATGTGCAGCCGACAAATCTGCAGCAACTGTGTGATGCTATCATGTCAATATGGATTAAAATCTGAGGAATGTTCCCAACACCTTGTTGAATCTATGCCATGAAGAATTAAGGCAGTTCTGAAGGCAAAAGGCAGCACTAGCAAGGTGTACCTAATAAAGTGGCCAGTGAGTGTATATATAAATGATTATATATAGGTATAGATATATAAAGCTATATATAGGAATATCTATTAATAAATACTTAGAACATATTCTGCTATGTGCAGAATATTGGAATGTCAAATATTTACAATAAATACACAGTATAACATTTTATTAAATATGACTATTGTATAAATATGATTTTATATGTTTTCTACTTAACTGCAAAGGGCTCCAATGCACTTATAAATATATTTCTATATATGTGTACATATACTTTTATGTGTTTATATAAGTCTGTAAATACATATATACACAAATAAATGATATGTACACATATATAGACATATATAAATAAATACATATCTATATTTAGACATGTATGTGTATGTATCTCAATGTTAAAGCCCTTTAAAGCCTTTTTTTTCTAACACTTGAGCCCATATAACTTTTGTGTACAATATTTTTTTTTTATAAATAATTTTTATTATATGGTGTTATTATGTTTTTTGATGCATGATTCTGGTAAGGAAAAAAATATATAAATAATCTGTTAAAGGGCCACTGTAAGTAAATATTTTCTATGCCTGTTACTAACTAACTACCCCAAATACGCTTTTTATCAATAGCATTTCATTAACATATCTCTACCGTATATCAGAAATCTTGTCTGCAAATTTAATTGTTTTCCAAACCCACTCCGTGGGTATCCTTTGCTCTGTACCAATCCGTTTACAATACCTAGGTTTCAAAATGGCGCTTTAAACACTCAGGCCTAGATTTAGAGTTCGGCGGTAAAAGGGCTGTTAACGCTCCGCGGATTTTTTTCTGGCCGCACCATAAATTTAACTCTGGTATCGAGAGTTCAAACAAATGCTGCGTTAGGCTCCAAAAAAGGAGCGTAGAGCATTTTTACCGCAAATGCAACTCTCGATACCAGAGCTGCTTACGGACGCGGCCGGCATCAAAAACGTGCTCGTGCACGATTCTCCCATAGGAAACAATGGGGCTGTTTGAGCTGAAATAAAACCTAACAACTGCAAAAAAGCAGCGTTCAGCTCCTAACGCAGCCCCATTGTTTCCTATGGGGAAACACTTCCTACGTCTGCACCTAACACTCTAACATGTACCTCGAGTCTAAACACCCCTAGCCTTACACTTATTAACCCCTAATCTGCCGCCCACGCTATCGCTGACCCCTGCATTACACTTTTAACCCCTAATCTGCCGCTCCGTAAACCGCCGCTACCTACATTATCCCTATGTACCCCTAATCTGCTGCCCTAACATCGCCGACCCCTATGTTATATTTATTAACCCCTAATCTGCCCCCCACAACGTCGCCGACACCTGCCTACACTTATTAACCCCTAATCTGCCGAGCGGACCTGAGCGCTACTATAATAAAGTTATTAACCCCTAATCCGCCTCACTAACCCTATCATAAATAGTATTAACCCCTAATCTGCCCTCCCTAACATCGCCGACACCTACCTTCAATTATTAACCCCTAAACTTCCGATCGGAGCTCACCGCTATTCTAATAAATGGATTAACCCCTAAAGCTAAGTCTAACCCTAACACTAACACCCCCCTAAGTTAAATATAATTTTTATCTAACGAAATAAATTAACTCTTATTAAATAACTTATTCCTATTTAAAGCTAAATACTTACCTGTAAAATAAATCCTAATATAGCTACAATATAAATTATAATTATATTATAGCTATTTTAGGATTAATATTTATTTTACAGGCAACTTTGTAATTATTTTAACCAGGTACAATAGCTATTAAATAGTTAAGAACTATTTAATAGTTACCTAGTTAAAATAATAACAAATTTACCTGTAAAATAAATCCTAACCTAAGTTATAATTAAACCTAACACTACCCTATCAATAAAATAATTAAATAAACTACCTACAATTACCTACAATTAACCTAACACTACACTATCAATAAATAAATTAAACACAATTGCTACAAATAAATACAATTAAATAAACTAGCTAAAGTACAAAAAATAAAAAAGAACTAAGTTACAGAAAATAAAAAAATATTTACAAACATAAGAAAAATATTACAACAATTTTAAACTAATTACACCTACTCTAAGCCCCCTAATAAAATAACAAAGCCCCCCACAATAAAAAATTCCCTACCCTATTCTAAATTAAAAAAGTTACAAGCTCTTTTACCTTACCAGCCCTGAACAGGGCCCTTTGCGGGGCATGCCCCAAGAATTTCAGCTCTTTTGCCTGTAAAAAAAAACATACCATACCCCCCCCCCAACATTACAACCCACCACCCACATACCCCTAATCTAACCCAAACCCCCCTTAAATAAACCTAACACTAAGCCCCTGAAGATCTTCCTACCTTGTCTTCACCATCCAGGTATCACCGATCCGTCCTGGCTCCAAGATCTTCATCCAACCCAAGCGGGGGTTGGCGATCCATAATCCGGTGCTCCAAAGTCTTCCTCCTATCCGGCAAGAAGAGGACATCCGGACCGGCAAACATCTTCTCCAAGCGGCATCTTCGATCTTCTTCCATCCGGTGCGGAGCGGGTCCATCTTGAAGCAGGCGACGCGGATCCATCCTCTTCTTCCGATGTCTCCCGACTAATGACGGTTCCTTTAAGGGACGTCATCCAAGATGGCGTCCCTCGAATTCCGATTGGCTGATAGGATTCTATCAGCCAATCGGAATTAAGGTAGGAATTTTCTGATTGGCTGATGGAATCAGCCAATCAGAATCAAGTTCAATCCGATTGGCCAATCAGAAAATTCCTACCTTAATTCCGATTGGCTGATAGAATCCTATCAGCCAATCGGAATTCGAGGGACGCCATCTTGGATGACGTCCCTTAAAGGAACCGTCATTAGTCGGGAGACATCGGAAGAAGAGGATGGATCCGCGTCGCCTGCTTCAAGATGGACCCGCTCCGCACCGGATGGAAGAAGATCGAAGATGCCGCTTGGAGAAGATGTTTGCCGGTCCGGATGTCCTCTTCTTGCCGGATAGGAGGAAGACTTTGGAGCACCAGATTATGGATCGCCAACCCCCGCTTGGGTTGGATGAAGATCTTGGAGCCAGGACGGATCGGTGATACCTGGATGGTGAAGACAAGGTAGGAAGATCTTCAGGGGCTTAGTGTTAGGTTTATTTAAGGGGGGTTTGGGTTAGATTAGGGGTATGTGGGTGGTGGGTTGTAATGTTGGGGGGGGGGGTATTGTATGTTTTTTTTTACAGGCAAAAGAGCTGAACTTCTTGGGGCATGCCCCGCAAAGGGCCCTGTTCAGGGCTGGTAAGGTAAAAGAGCTTGTAACTTTTTTAATTTAGAATAGGGTAGGGAATTTTTTATTTTGGGGGGCTTTGTTATTTTATTAGGGGGCTTAGAGTAGGTGTAATTAGTTTAAAATTGTTGTAATATTTTTCTTATGTTTGTAAATATTTTTTTATTTTCTGTAACTTAGTTCTTTTTTATTTTTTGTACTTTAGCTAGTTTATTTAATTGTATTTATTTGTAGCAATTGTGTTTAATTTATTTATTGATAGTGTAGTGTTAGGTTAATTGTAGGTAATTGTAGGTAGTTTATTTAATTATTTTATTGATAGGGTAGTGTTAGGTTTAATTATAACTTAGGTTAGGATTTATTTTACAGGTAAATTTGTTATTATTTTAACTAGGTAACTATTAAATAGTTCTTAACTATTTAATAGCTATTGTACCTGGTTAAAATAATTACAAAGTTGCCTGTAAAATAAATATTAATCCTAAAATAGCTATAATATAATTATAATTTATATTGTAGCTATATTAGGATTTATTTTACAGGTAAGTATTTAGCTTTAAATAGGAATAAATTATTTAATAAGAGTTAATTTATTTCGTTAGATAAAAATGATATTTAACTTAGGGGGGTGTTAGTGTTAGGGTTAGACTTAGCTTTAGGGGTTAATCCATTTATTAGAATAGCGGTGAGCTCCGATCGGAAGTTTAGGGGTTAATAATTGAAGGTAGGTGTCGGCGATGTTAGGGAGGGCAGATTAGGGGTTAATACTATTTATGATAGGGTTAGTGAGGCGGATTAGGGGTTAATAACTTTATTATAGTAGCGCTCAGGTCCGCTCGGCAGATTAGGGGTTAATAAGTGTAGGCAGGTGTCGGCGACGTTGAGGGGGGCAGATTAGAGGTTAATAAATATAATATAGGGGTCGGCGGTGTTAGGGGCAGCAGATTAGGGGTACATAGGGATAACGTAGGTGGCGGCGATTTGCGGTCGGAAGATTAGGGGTTAATTATTGTAAGTAGCTGGCGGCGACGTTGTGGGGGGCAGGTTAGGGGTGAATAAATATAATACAGGGGTCGGCGGGGTTAGGGGCAGCAGATTAGGGGTACATAAATATAACGTAGGTGGCGGTCGGCAGATTAGGGGTTAAAAATTTTAATCGAGTGGCGGCGGTGTGGGGGGACCTCGGTTTAGGGGTACATAGGTAGTTTATGGGTGTTAGTGTACTTTAGGGTACAGTAGTTAAGAGCTTTATAAACCGGCGTTAGCCAGAAAGCTCTTAACTCCTGCTATTTTCAGGCGGCTGGAGTTTTGTCGTTAGAGCTCTAACGCTCACTGCAGAAACGACTCTAAATACCGGCGTTAGAAAGATCCCATTGAAAAGATAGGCTACGCAAATGGCGTAGGGGGATCTGCGGTATGGAAAAGTCGCGGCTGAAAAGTGAGCGTTAGACCCTTTAATCACTGACTCCAAATACCAGCGGGCGCCCAAAACCAGCGTTAGGAGCCTCTAACGCTGGTTTTGACGGCTACCGCCGAACTCTAAATATAGGCCAAAGTTATTGGTTTAAGTATTTTGAACATGCAGTGCTGAAAATAGTGGGCAGGATAACGTGACATCATCGGCGAATAAAAGATATAACTTTTAGAACATTATGAAACTTCATTTTGGAGAAAATATAGGTCAGTAGGTTTTAATTAATGTTTATTAACTTTAATATGTTAGTTGTTTAGCTTAAAAATTATAACAGAAAGTAATCCTTTAAGTGAGAAAATCAATATTCAAGATGTGTTGATGGTAGTTGAGGGGGGAGTTACTAAGCCTTGGGGGCCGATTTATCAAGGCGTCAATCTCAACGCAGTCACGATGGGGCAAATCTACATTGAACTGACTTATTTATCAACAAGTCTGTAAAAAACACGTGTGTCAAGTCCGACGCAAATAGCATCGGACAGTTGCTAAATCTGAACCATCGATGTCACAGAGATCCTTATTTATCAAATGATCTACCCTGAATGTTCATCTCATGAATTGTGTTTTCAGACATTTTTTCTTCTGTTTGCCATTCCTGTACATGAATACCATTTCTCTAAAGTTTTATTTTTTTATTCTTTGTTTATATTTTTTGAAATAGCTCTATTTATAATAACAACAACAATAAAGCTCATAGAAATGTACTCGTGGAAATATATTATTTTGCAAAAAGCTTCTATCTTACTTTTTATTCTCAATTTTATATGGTTCTTAATGCTCAAATGTGTACCTATCTTTTTGCACATACTTGTGTGTGTATATATATATGTTTTATTTCTGAAATTGTTTGTAAACATATTTACATGTTGTCATGATACACTCATGTAGAGTAGTCAATACCTGGATCAGCCACCCAGCAGAGGTGGAATTGTGGTCTCAGCATTGCCAGGTTTTTTCTTTGTGTAACATCTGTGTTCAGGAATGCTGTGATCTAAGACCCCCCTCCTCCCCCTCCTTTTGGTGGTTGGTACTTTGTGATGCTGTTAAGTTCAGGCTTGCTATGAATGGTGGACTGATCATAAATTATAACAAGGGCAGGGGCCTTGACAAGACAAAGGAAACTGGGATATAACTTAATATTACAGTGAAACTCTAGGCAGAACATGTCTTGGACCAAAAGGAGTAACATCACTGACTGCAAGTTTTCCACATATCTCAAGGAACTTGGTAATACATTTAGATATTGTGCTATGTTATGTCCCAGTTTATTTTAAAGAATTGAATCTTTTGCATATATGTTATTTTGAATGTTTTTATAATTTGGCACTGTGTAACCTAGATTGGTATTTTTGTTATTAAACATATAGAAAATCTAATTTTGCTTTTGAGCTCTAAAATCTGAATTCACACTCTGAAGAGACAAGGTTAAAGGCATGTTACCTAAGTGTTAAATTGTATTAGTTATTGGGGTTTCCAAGACACCCCTTTTATTTAGAGTTCTTGGTGGTGGCAGTTAGTATTAAGCTGGGGTGGTGTGGGCAGGATTTAGGGGTTAATTTGAGGTCCATTTACGGTTCTTTGTAGAGTCAAATGTTTTAGGGAACCAGTGGCTTAGTGCTATTAACCCCTTCATGCCCACACCCTTCTCCAATTTGTCGCGATTGAGTGGAAAAGGCTTAATCTTCACACATGTCTCATTTTTTAATTTATTTTCATTCAGAAAATGATGCAAGTTCAAGTGCTGGCCCAGTTTTTGTGCTACACCTCTGTATTGTTTCCTGATTGGAGTCTCTATTTCAAGACCAATAGTACACAAGTGTTAAAATCATGGGCTGTCCTTTTAGATTAATTTTTTTAATTCTAAAACAGTTCAAGAGAAGGAATCAAACAATGATAATCAGAAAACATTATACTGTAGAGGTGCTTTATCTGAATCATGACAGTTTAATTTTATGTAGACTATCCCTTTCTGCTTAAAGTGAATGTAAATTTTGATGCTAAATTGCCCGTTTTTTAAAAATTTGATTAAAAACAGGGGCACTTTAATTCATCAGAATTTACATTTCACTCCTGTTGAGAAAAAAAACTTACCTTTTAATCTTCACAGCAGCTCCAGCTTCCTCCGGTCGTTGCAAGCCATTTATAACGTCAGAAATGATGGATAGGTCATCCTCCAATCACGGCTTCCCCCCTCGGGGGAATCAGTATGGAGATTCAACACCGTGATTGGAGGAAGCCAGATTCCTCATTTTAGGAAGAGGCTTTGCAACGGGCTTAGGAAGCTGGAGCTGCTGTGAAGTTTTAAAGGTAAGTTTTTTTTCTCAACAGGAGTGAAATGTAAATTTTGATGAATTAAAGTGCCCCTGTTTTTAATCAATTTTTTAAAAAACAGGCACTTTAGCATCAAAATTGACATTCACTTTAAGATTATATTGAATAAAACATCATTTGCAGATTTTATTTGATTATAATACTCTTACAAATATTAACTAATTATGTATTTGACAGCCATTGTATGTCAAAAAGCCATTGTATGTCTTAGCAATTATAATACACAATCTAAAAACATGTCACAATTTTGACAATTGATTTGATATCCTTATAACACTGTTTTTTGCGTTGTTGAAGGTCATTATATCGCCTTAAAGATATTCCCAGTGTCATATTTATCACAGATATATGGTATGTGCGTTCCATCATCTCATTTTGTCGTCTCTAACACTAACTATTACTGCAACACCAATTCCAATAGTATTGACCAATTTGATTTGTTATTGAGAGTAGAAAACTTATGTTAACTTGTGATTCGCTTATTTAATTAATCACCTCATTATGCATATGCCAATAAAACATGGTTGATAATCGTCTTATTTGGTGGTTATTAGAAGTTTCAAGTATTGCGTTGAAGAAGGAGCAGAAATGTTGTGAGAGTTATTTTTAGATTTTCTTTTCAACTATGAACATCATATCCTGGAATAGTAGTTCCATGCGTTAAACATGACGCAAAATATTATTAATAAATGAAGTTATACTCTTTGGTAATCTAAATATATTCGGTAATATCTCTTTTGTTCTATTTTATCCCTATATGTTTGACAGCATATACTAGTGAAAAAAGTTCATCCCTTTCACTCAAAGGATATAGACCAATTCTTGGGAGAAATAATCTTGGCACTCTTATGCGTCTTTGTTGACGCTCCTCTACTTGTGCAGTCTGTTGCTGGTTTATTAATCGCCTCCTTCTGCATCGAAAAAGTCAGGTACTGTGTTCCTTTCTTTCATTCCTGTATAAATAATAACTTGTACCCCTTGCTTTGTAATGAACTCTACGACAGAGAGACAAAGATGAAACATAACCCATTAGTAGGGTAACAATTCCCCTCTTTGACTCTATTTAGTAATAAGGGAAGATCTGGGTTTATGTTTGTCAGCTTAAAAGGACATGAAACCCATATTTTGTCTTATGATTTAGAAAGAGTATAGAATTTTAATCAACTTTCTATTTACTTTTATTATCTAATATGCTTCATTCTCTTGATATTTTCAGACATCTATTACTGTACCATGACAACAGCAGTTAACCATATTAATATATTTTGTATCACAAAAGATCAAAGCGACATGAAACATTTTTATTATACTTCATGTTTTAGATGGTTCATTAATATCCTCTTTCCGCGTCAAAAAAGTATAGCAAATTTAAACGTATTCTGCATGTTCATTGTTAACTATCTGTGACGACAAACAGCATAGAACAAAATCTTTCTGTGTTTTCAGACTCCCATAGATTTCTATAGCATTTGTTGCCTCAAAGGTGGAGGTTTGAAGGATAGGTAGGTACGCTGCGTCGGAATAGACTGTTAGAATGTTTGATAAATTGGTAAGAGGGTCAAATAGAGTCGAATGTGAAGGTGGATCATCAGTATTACGCTCGAATAACGCAAGCATCGATTTGCATCGGATTGATCTTGTGGGAGCATATATTATGTCGAACATTTCAACATTCGAGGATGTTGACGCTGTGTTAACTACAGCGGATCAACTTGGCGTCTAATTTGACGTGGAATTCCAGGGCATTCACAGTTGAAACTTTGATAAATCGGCCCCTTGATCTTTTGTTGTTGATTGTACTCCTGCCACACCATGGTTTATTTGCTTTTCATTTCATTGTGCCTTTTTTCAGTCATTATGGTCTTCAAAGTCATTTTTTGCCATGTCACAGGCTTTTTGCAGCATCTAGGTCCACATTGCTCCACTGCATCATCTGAGAGACTTTAGGCATATTTTCTTCCTTTGAATTGTGAAGCAATGTTCTTTTCCTGCGCCCATGTATTGTTTGTCCTAGACTTTCCTAACTGTTTTCTGCGGCCAAGTCTATTTTATGACCTGCTCACATGACCTGTTTTCCCCTTGTACCATGCCTACATCTGCTTTAACATTACTGACCTGGACTGAGTTTTGTACACT
Organism: Bombina bombina; assembly: GCF_027579735.1. Classification (NCBI taxonomy): domain Eukaryota; kingdom Metazoa; phylum Chordata; class Amphibia; order Anura; family Bombinatoridae; genus Bombina; species Bombina bombina. The sequence continues at coordinate 733,862,545 of NC_069499.1, read as the reverse complement.
GAACCTGCCTTACCTTTTGTACCATGCCTATCTGCCTTAAATTCACATATCTGAAAAGGACTGTCTTTTTCTAAGAGTAAATTAATCCTTGTTACCGCTACTTCACTTTATATTTTCTGCGGCCGATCTGACCTGTCTTCATCTGAGCCAAATTTGTTACTCCATACACCAGGTATCGCTGTTTTACTTTATACTGTATTAAAAAACTCTCAAATCTTCACAGGATCTAATCCAGAGCCCAAGGCCAATCTGCCTCTACATCCCTACTTATGTGTTTGGGTTTTATCCTGTCTTGACACTACCACGTGTAAGTGTGACAACCGTATATAGGTTAAGTCTTTAGACATGCCTTAGTAGTTTGTGGACTTTCTAATGCAGCAGTTATCAGATAATCAGAAATAGGTGTTTCCAAGCTGTTGCTCTCTCTCCATCATGAGAAGCATCTAACTAAAATGAAAGTCCTATGTTTTAAATAGCAGATACTATGATTATTTTCTTTATGCTGTTGCAGAGATAGTGGGATTAAATAAGGAAGAATATTACATTCTAGACCAACATTAGGAATGGGTCATATTAAGGAAGTCATACAAACTCATAATCCCTGGTATGTGGTTAATCTATGTTTTAAGGTATAATGCCCTATGTGATCTGTCCAAGTTGATCTGAAAAACTATTTAAATGTAGTCCTGTAAGATGTTTATATGAAGAGATTAGGGCACCAAAAAAATAATTACAATTAATTATTTTGTGTGCATTGTTTTTTTTTAGTCTATCAGCTCTATTTCCCATATAAATTGTTTGTCTTAATCTGAATTTAAATATAATGTTATGTAGAGAGAGTTTAATTTAATTATGTTTTGAATTGATTTAATATTCTAAACTTAGCTTCCCGTATGTCACTCACGTTTTACTCACTAACTTCTTTGATCAGATAATGTAGCACTCCCTTCACGCTTCCTTGTCACTGCAATTTCACAGTGCAAAATCAATTTTTGACGTGTTTTGGAATAAATCTCTATTTCACTTTTAGAGATTTTTGTAAGAAAACACAGCTTCCAAACAGAAGACGTTATGTTTCAGTTTCTGTAACAATTTGCTGGAATTATTAGTTAGAAAACACATTTTCAAGCCGTTTGATACTGAAAAATTTGAAACGTTTTTGTACTACTGATATACAAAGTGCAACTGTTTTTTTAAAAAAAAAAAAAGATTTTTCACTAAAAAAAAAAGGTATTGCTTATGCGAAACATTGAGGATGAGAACTTGCGACTTATGAATGAAGGACTTGCACATTTGATGCTTATGATTCCTTGAAACATAGATTTTGACGGCAGGTAAGAGCCATATGCCTTGCTATTCCAGATAATTTTAGACCATGTGCCTATATTTACTCACAGGGCGTCTGCCAGCCCCATTTTGCCAGGGTGTATTGTTTCCTTGAACATTTAGTTCCATCCTTCAAAATCCTAACAACTATATATTTTAGTCATGGGACTGTTCTTTGACAATGCACCAAAACTGTTGATGAATGAATCACAGTTCTACTTTTGGCAATTGTTAAAAGTAATTAAATTTTATTTAGCCAACTATCTAGAAGAACATATTCCACAGCAATGGAAAGAGGAGTTGCGGTCAGCTTGCATAATTATAGTTACTTCTGAAAAGTCATGATTCTATTTTACAAACAATAGAAACAACTTGTAAGTCATCTTTACCCCCTTCATGCCGTCATCAATTGTTTAACATCAGAATGAAGTTCCAATGTAAACATTTGCTGGAAAAATTAAATCATTCAATCGTTGATGCTAGACATGTGCAACGCTAAAAAAAATTGTTTCGTTTAATTTTCATTAGTTAAAAAAATAATTTTGTTTCGGCAAATTAGTTTAGTTAAGTTTTAAAAAAAAAAAATAGTTTCAGCAAATTGGTTATCTTAAATCGTTTTTTCAAATCCGTTCGTTTTTTTGGATCCATTTTCTATTCATATGCATTATTCTATTCTAAAGTTTAGAATAGATTAATGCATATGAATAAAGAATGGATTTGAAAAAACTAAAGGATCTGAAAAAACGATTTAACTAAGCATAACTAATATTCCGGTGATTGCAGAAACTAAAATATCTAAAACCGCCGTCACCCAAATCGCAGACAGTAAATAAAGTTATTAACCCATAAACTGCCGTCCCCCCACATAGTCAATACTAACTAAACCCATTAACCCATAAACCCCTTAAAAAGTCATTTTTCAATGGGACTCCCATAGCGCCGGTATTACCAGTTTGCCTGGGAGGCCAAAAAGTGAGCGGTACACTCTATAACCACAAGATTCGTACCACCACCTGAAGTCAGTAGTTATGAGTTTTACGTTACAAAGCTGTAGCATAAAACTCATAAGTAAACTGTTACAAAGTACACTAACACCCATAAACTACCTATTAACCCCTAAACCGAGGCTCTTCCGCATCCCAAACACTAAAATAAAATGATTAACCCCTAACCTGCTGCTCTGGACATCGCCGCCACTTAAAATGTATTACCCCTATTCCGCCACTCCCCGACATCGTTGCCACTATAATTAACCTATTAACCCCTAAACAACTGCCCTCCCGCATCACTACATAAATATATTAACCCCTAAACCTAACCCTAACATAACCCTAACACCCCCTAACTTAAATATAATTAAAATATATCTAAATAAAACTTACAATTATTACCTAAATAACATATTTAAAACTAAATACAAACTTACCTGTAAAATAAAACCTAAGCTAGCTACAATATAACTAATAGTTACATTGTTGCTAGCTTAGGTTTTATTTTTATTTCACAGTTAAGTTTGTATTTATTTTAACTAGGTAGACTAGTTAGTAAATAGTTATTAACTATTTACTAACTACTTAGTTAAAATAAATACAAAGTTACCTGTAAAATAAAACCTAACCTGCCTTACACTAAAAACTAACAATAAAATAAAAAAATTAAATTAATCAAATACAATTATCTAAATTACAAAAAAAAAATAAACACTAAATTACACAAAATAAAAAACAAAATTATCAAAAATAAAAATGAATTACTCCTAATCTAATAGCCCTATCAAGATAAAAAAGCCCCCCAAAATAAAAAAAAAACCCTAGCCTACACTAAACCGCCAATAGCCCTTAAAAGGGCCTATTGCTGGGACTTGCCCCAAAGAAATCAGCTCTTTTACCTAAAAAAAATACAAACAACCCCCCCAACAGTAAAACCCACCACCCATACAACCAAACCCCCCAAATAAAATTCTATCTAAATAAACCTAAGCTAACCATTGCCCTGAAAAGGGCATTTGGATGGGCATTGCCCTTAAAAGGGCATTTAGTTCTTTTACGGTGCCCAAACCCTTGGACATTGGACATGTGCAGGCTAGAAAATTTAGTTTTTGATGAAATTTTCATTTCGGATTTTTTAGGAAATGAATTTCCCTGAATATTCCTTGCCTGCACTATTTGGTTTTCGTTTAGATTAAAATGAAAAGAAAATCTTATTTTCATTAAACATTTACCTTTTGTTGCATTAATGTTCACCTGTTGCTACAAATTCTTACCTTAACACATCTGGAGAGTGAGCTAACCCGATCATCTTCTTTCCAGAACCCGGCCACGCTAACACCTGGCTTGACGCTCTTGGTTCCTAAAGTTAGTGCCGGTCCTGAGAGCAAGCATGCTAAGCCTCCTGTTAGTGGGGCCAGGGCTCTGGCAGCGTGTTAAGGTAAGTATTTTACCTTTAACCCCTTAACGACCAACGACGTATGGGGTACATCCTGCAAAAAAATGCAGTTAACGACCAAGGACGTACCCTGTACGTCGTTGGTCTTTGAAAGCAGTGGAAGCGATCCTGATCACTTCCAACTGCTTTCATGTTATAGCAGTGATGCCTCGATATTGAGGCATCCTGCTATAACATTTTTTAGCCGTCCGATGCAGAGAGAGCCACCCTGTGGCCCTCTCTGCATAGGCCATTGATGGCCATGTTCGCTGGTGGGTGGGAGCTTACCCAGGGAGGCGGGTGGGCGGCCATCGGTGGGAAGGGGGGCAGGATTGACCTGTGTGCGCGTGAACTGGAGCGGGTGCGTGCGCGTGCATGGGAGCGGGCGCGCGCACGGGCGGGTGGAAACCCTACACTATGGAACAATTGTATGAAAGCACAAGGTGGTACTTGGTGGGAGTGAGGGTGGGCATTTAAAAAATGTTTAGCGATCTGGCAGGGGTTGGGGGTTGGGGGTTGAGGGAGGGCAGCTACACTACAGAAAATAGTATTTTTTAAAAAATAAATAAAAAAAAACATATTTGATTTCAAACTGGGCACTGGCAGACAGCTGCCAGTACCCAATATGGCGCAATAAGGCAGAGAGAGGGGGGTTAGAGAGCTGTTTGGGGGGGATCAGGGAGGTTGGGGGCTAAGGGAGGATACTACAGAACAGAATTATTATTTAAAAAAACAAAAAAAAACCCTCTTATTTTAGTACTGGCAGACTTACTGCCAGTACTTAAGATGGCGGGGACAATTGTGGGGTGGGGGAGGGAAGAGAGCTGTTTGGGAGGGATCTGGTGTGATGTGTCATGTGGGAGGTTGATACCTACACTAAAGCTAAAATTAACCCTGCAAGCTCCCTAAAAGCTCCCTAATTAACCCCTTCACTGCTGGGCATTATACACGTATGGTGCGCAGCGGCATTTAGCTGCCTTCTAATAACCAAAAAGCAAACCCAAAGCCATATATGTCTGCTATTTCTGAACAAAGGGGATCCCATAGAAGCTTTTACAACCATTTATGCCATAATTGCACAAGCTGTTTGTAAATAATTTTAGTGAGAAACCTAAAATTGGGAACATTTTACATTTTATTTTTATTTGTTCGCATTTGGCGGTGAAATGGTAGCATGAAATATACCAAAATGGGCCTAGATCAATACTTTGGGTTGTCTACTACACTACACTAAAGCTAAAATTAAAACTACAAGCTCCCTACATGCTCCCTAATTAACCCCTTCACTGCTGGGCATAATACACGTGTGGTGCGCAGCGGCATTTAGTGGCCTTCCAAATACCAAAAAGCGATGCCAAAGCCATATATGTCTGCTATTTTTGAACAAAGGGGATCCCAGAGAAACATTTACAACCATGTATGCCATAATTGCACAAGTTGTTTGTAAATAATTTCAATGAGAAACCTAAAGTTTGTGAAAACATTTGTGAAAAAGTGAACATTTTTTTTTATTTGATCGCATTTTGTAGTGAAATGGTGGCATGGAATATACCAAAATGGGCCTAGATCAATACTTTGGGATGTCTTCTAAAAAAATATATATACATGTCAAGGGATATTCAGGGATTCCAGACAGATATCAGTGTCCCAATGTAACTAGCGCTAATTTTGAAAAAAAGTGGTTTGGAAATAGCAAAGTGCTACTTGTATTTATTGCCCTATAACTTGCAAAAAAAGCAAAGAACATGTAAACATTGGGTATTTCTAAACTCAGGACAAAATTTAGAAACTATTTAGCATGGGTGTTTTTTGGTGGTTGTAGATGTGTAACAGATTTTGGGGGTCAAAGTTAGAAAAACTGTGTTTTTTTCCATTTTTTCCTCATATTTTATAAAAATTTTTTATAGTAAATTATAAGATATGATGAAAATAATGGTATCTTTAGAAAGCCCATTTAATGGCGAGAAAAATGGTATATAATATGCGTGGGTTCAGTAAATGAGTATGAGGAAAATTACAGCTAAACACAAACACCGCAGAAATGTAAAATAGCCTTGGTCCCAAACGGACAGAAAATGGAAAAGTGCTGTGGTCATTAAGGGGTTAAAGGGACACTGAGCCCAATTTTTTTCTTTCATGATTCAGATAGAGCATGCAATTTTAAGCAACTTTCTAATTTAATCCTATTATCAAATTTTCTTTATTCTCTTGGTATCTTTATTTGAAAAGCAAGAATGTAAGTTTAGATGCCGGCCCATTTTTGGTGAACAACCTGGGTTGTTCTTGCTAATTGGTGGATACATTCACCCACCAATAAAAAGTGCTGTCCAGAGGCCTGAACCAACAAATAGCTTAGATGCCTTCTTCTTCAAATAAAGATAGCAAGAGAATGAATAAAAATTGATAATAGGAGTAAATAGAAAGTTGCTAAAATTGCATGCTCTAACTAAATCACAAAATAAAAAATTTGGGTTCAGTGGCTCTTTAAATGACAAATTTCTTCCTTATTTTTCATTTTTTCTTTAATTTTAGTTGGTGCATTCATTTGGATTTTTGTTTTCGTTTACGAAAATGAATATCACATTTTCGTGACGAATGGCATCCGAAAATTACTTCACATGTCTAATTTATATATTGGTAATGGATAACAATAAAAAGTGGCGCGCTAACTTTTTTACACTCGAGCGCTAATTGCGCTCAAAGTAAAAAATTTGCGTGCTAACTTCAAGAGTTTGGATATCGTGCTTACTCCTTCACCCCATAGAATTCTATGGGGCACACTGAAAAAATGCCTATTAGTTAGGGCTTGCCCTTTAACCTGACACTGCTATCTTATGTGTTTGTTAATGTTTTTTGTTTGTATGGACCCTGGTAATCCTTTATCAATAACTTTTTCTAGGGATGAACTACTGAATATCAGATAGCACATTCTGGCTAATTCATTTGGCTGACTTTCGCTCACTCAGACCTTTTTCTGGATGTTTTAGTTGGGGGAGTGGTAGCTCTGATTAGGTGCTGCAGAAGACGGAGACAAGGCAAGCTGACAATGGCATCTATTTATCAATCTGTCAACCACAAATACGCTGGAATTCTACAGCGTATAAGTGGCGAGCCTGATTCACCTTAGTTATCAAACCCTACAGACCGTCAAAAGTAGAATTTAGTGACGTAACATACGATCCGCCGGACTCAGTCCGACACAGATCGATGCTTACGTCATTACAGATGTTCAGAAAGCAAGTTCGGCACAATCTGACTACCTTTGCTAGTTATCAAGAGTCTACCAGGTACGCTCGTCACTATTCCGGCCCAGCGTACCTGGTTTTCAATCCGCTGCCCTGGAGGCGGCGGATGCCATAGGAATCAATGGGAGTCTGAACGCAGCGAAAGCTTATGTTCGCTGCTGCCCGATATCCCATTCATTCCTATGGGAATGTTTACACCTAACACCCTAACATGTACCCTGAGTCTAAACACCTCTAATCTGCCCCACCTACACCGCCGCTACCTATGTTATACTTATTAACCCCTAAACCGCCACTCCCGGAGCCCACCGCCAATGTAATAAACGTATTAACCCTATACCGCCGCTCCCGGAGCCCACCACGACTAAATAAATAATTTAACCCCTATACCGCCACTCCCGGAGCCCACCGCCACCTACATTATACTTATTAACCCCTAATCTGCTCCCCCTACACCGCCACCACCTACATTACATTTATTAACCCCTAATCTGCCCCCCTACACTGCCGCCACCTACATTACATTTATTAACCCCTAATCTCCCCCCCCTACACCGCCGCCACCTACATTACATTTATTAACCCCTAAACCTAAGTCTAACCCTAACACCCCCTAACTTAAATATAATTTAAATAAATATAAATAAATAGTTACATTGTAGCTATCTTAGGGTTTATTTTTATTTTACAGGCAACTTTGTATTTATTTTAACTAGGTAGAATAGTTATCAAATAGTTCTTAACTATTTAAAAACTTCCTAGTTAAATAAATACAAAAATACCTGTAAAATAAAACCTAACCTAAGTTACAATTACACCTAACACTACACTATAATTAAATTAATTCCCTAAATTAACTACAATTAAATAAAATTATCTAAAGTACAAAAACAAACAAACAGCAAATTACAGAAAATAATAAACAAATTACAAGATTTTTAAACTAATTACACCTAATCTAATCCCCCTAACAAAATAAAAAATCCCCCCTAAAATAAAAAAGCCCTACCCTACACTAAATTACAAATAGCCCTTAAAAGGGCCTTTTGCGGGGCATTGCACCAAAGTAATCAGCTCTTTTATCTGTAAAAGAAAGTACAAATACCCCCCCAACATTAAAACCCACCACCCACACAACCAACCCTACTCTAAAATCCACCCAATCTCCCCTAATAAAACCTAACACTAACGCCTTGAAGATCACCCTACCTTGTAAAGTGCGAACAATGACGGGTCCTTTAAGTGACATAATCCAAGATGGCGTCCCTTCAATTTTGATTGGCTGATAGAATTCTATCAGCCAATCGGAATTAAGGTAGGAAAAATCCTATTGGTTGATGCAATCAGCCAATAGGATTGAAGTTCAATCCTATTGGCTGATCCAATCAAACAATAGGATTGAGCTTGCATTCTATTGACTGTTCCAATCAGCCAATAGAATGCAAGCTCAATCCTATTGGCTTATTGCATCAGCCAATAGGATTTTTCCTACCTTAATTCCGATTGGCTGATAGAATTCTATCAGCAAATCGGAATTGAAGGGATGCCATCTTGGATGATGTCACTTAAAGGACCCATCATTGTTCAAGAAGACTCCGGATGAAGAAGATGCTCCGTGTCGGATGTCTTGAAGATGGAGCCGCTCCGAGCCGGATGGATGAAGATAGAAGGTGCCGCCTGGATGAAGACTTCTGTCCGTCTGGAGGACCTCTTCTGTCCAGCTTGGATGAAGACTTCTGTCCATCTTGAGGACCACTTCGCCCTGCTTCGTTGAGGACTTCGGCCAGGTTGGGTGAAGACCTCTCAAGGTAGGGTGATCTTCAAGGGGTTAGTGTTAGTTTTTATTAAGGGGGGATTGGGTGGGTTTTAGAGTAGGGTTGGTTGCGTGGGTGGTGGGTTTTAATGTTGGGGGGGGGTTGTAATTTTGTTTACAGGTAAAAGAGCTGATTACTTTGGGGCAATGCCCCGCAAAAGGCCCTTTTAAGGGCTATTTGTAATTTAGTGTAGGGTAGGGCTTTTATTATTTTGGGGGGCTTTTTTATTTTGTTAGGGGGATTAGATTAGGTGTAATTAGTTTAAAAATCTTGTAATTATTTTATTTCCTGTAATTTAGTGTTTGTTTTTGTACTTTAGATATTTTTTTTAAATTGTATTTAATTGTATTTAGTTTAGTGAATTTATTTAATTATTGTGTAGTGTTAGGTATAATTGTAACTTAGGTTAGGTTTTATTTTACAGGTACATTTGTATTTATTTTAGCTAGGTAGTTATTAAATAGTTAATAACTATTTAATAACTATTCTACCTAGTTAAAATAAATACAAAGTGGCCTGTAAAATAAATATAAACCCTAAGATAGCTACAATGTAACTATTGCGTGGCGGTTTAGGGGTTAATAATTGTATTTATTTGCGGCGGGGTCCGGGAGCAGTGGTTTAGGGGTTAATAATTGTACTTAGTTGCGGCGGGCTTGGTGAGCAGCGGTTTAGGGGTTAAGGGTTAATACATTTATAAGAGTTGCGGTGGGCTCCGGGAGCGGCGATATAGGGGGTAAACAGTATAGTATAGTGTGGGTGTTTAGTGACAGGGTACCAAGAAAGCTGTAAAAAAGCCAAAGAGCAGTGAGATTGATGACTGTTAGTTAACAACAGTCCGCTGCTCATCACACCGTACTTGGTGCGCAGCTTTTTGAAAGCTTTTTTGATAATTTTGGAGAATGTATTCAGGTCCGCGGCAGCGATGTTAGGCGATCTTGGTGCCGTTGAATGCAGGTAAGTTGACGGCTTGATAAATAGATGCCAATGTGGCTTCAGGACTTCTCTGCCGAGTATCCCTCTGGGGAACCTACGCTCCCTTGCTAGTAAAATAGATTAAATCTTTTTACTCAGCTGGACAAACAGGGATTTTACCAACTCTGCTCCTGTGTGTTTTAACGGAACCTGGCTGAACCATACCTGACAGAGCGCATTTCTTTCCAGGGTTTCAACTGTTCAGATCAGATTGTGTCGCTGAGTTTGTGGGTAAATAGAGAAGTGGTTGATTATGCTGTTACATCAATGCAAGTTGGGGCACAGATATCACAATTCTGAAAAAAAGTGTGCTGCCCTTTTTATCAACTCTAGACTCTTCTTTTCGCCTTGTCTTTTTTCCTTGTTCACTTTGGTTAACGTGTACATCCCTCCTCAAGCCTGTATAGTTCAACAACCTATGGATCTCATAACAGATATAGAGCAACATCATCCAGATTAATTTATTATTATTCTTGGGGATTTTAGCAGAGCAAATCTTAATTGTGAACTGCTATAAGCAGAAACTTAAATCTGCTTTGCCTGAAGTTAGGTCTGTTAAAAGATGGACCATTGAAACAAAGATAGAATTACATGCACACTTTGGCTATACAGATTGGAGCATTTATTAAGCTGCAACCACTGGATGATCTAACTGATACTGTAGTATCCTATATTAGTTTCTGTGAGAACATGTGTGTTGCCACCAGCTCCTATGTAACCTATAACAATGATAAACCATGGTTTACAGCCATACATAAACAGTTTTGTCTGCCTATAGGAGTGGTGACAAAACTGTGTAGAGCCAGGCCAAAAAAACACTGACAAAGAAAAGAAGTTAAAAGAAATTACTCAGTTTTCATCCAATGATACTGTATTATTGTGGAAAGGCCTGAAAGATATCACCAGTTACAAGACATCATCTCCTCATTCTTAAGGGAACCTTCAATTAGCTAATGATCTCAATAAACTCTATTGCAGATCTGAAAAGAGCAGTCTCATATCCCTCAATTGCTCTGATCTTCAACCTCAACATAATCAACTTCTGTTACTTCGTCTCACTTCCCCCTCTGCTATTAAACCTGCATTTAAAATCTGCAAACAGGAGGTGTACCAGCTATTCCAGAAACAGAAGATCAGGAAAGCTCCAGGATCAGACAATGTTTCACCCACCAGTCTGAAGTTATGTACAGCTCAGATATCATCCATCTTCACTCAGATCTTCAATAGATCCCTAGAGCAGTGCAAAGTCCCTTCTTGCTTTAAACACTCTACCATTATCACTGTACCAAAGAAACCTGAGATCACAGGTCTGATATACAACAGACCTGTTGCCTTGATGTCTGTGGTCATGAAACCATTGAGAGATTAGTGTTAGCCAACTTGAAAGACATTGATGGTTCCTCATTAGACCCATTGCAGTTTGCTTATCATGCAAACAGATCGGTAGATGATGCATTCAACATGGGACTGCATTACATCTTGGAACATCTCGATAGTCCAGGGACCTATGCTAGGCTTCTGTTTAAGGACTTCTGTTCAGCTTTTAATACCATTATCCCAGAACTCCTCTTGCCCAAATTAACTAAGCTATCGTGTCCCACTTCTACCTGCCAGTGGATATTGAATTTCCTAAGAGACATGCAGCAATTAATTAAGGGCTAGATTACAAGTGCCGCTGTAAATATTTTTTTTGCGTTACAATTGACCTTGCATTTTCACATTCCCCATTGAAGTCAATGGAAAAAAAAAGTGAAAAAAACTCGAACATCCTACCATAAGCCCCTAGCCTAATAAAAAGCAAGAATGTAAGCTTAGGAGCAGGCCCATTTTTGGTTCTGCACCTGGGTAGTGCTAGCTGATTAGTGGCTACATTTTGACACCAATCAGCAAGCACTACCTATGTGCTGAGCCAAAAATTCTCCTAAGCTTACATTCTTGCTTTATAAATACAAAGAGAACAAAAAAAATTGATAATAGGAGTAAATTAGAAAGTTATTTAAAATTGCATGCTCTATCTGAATCATGAAAGTTTAATTTTGACTAGACTATCCCTTTACGTATATGTAAATATGTAAGTATTTAGAATCCAAATTTAATCATTTAAAATTTAATTTTAACTCATGTATAAATTATAATTTTGGGTGTTTCATATGTATGTCATTAATAAATCTTATTATTTTTACATATTGGATTCAAAGGTTTATTTTTGATAGGCTACGCTGTCCTATGTTTTCATATTTTTGTATGTCTTAAGAAAGATTATTATTTTTCCTCCTGTAGACTCAACATATTTCATATCACAGAAAAAGTTTTCGTATTGAAGATGAGATATTTCATATTTATTGTTCTATTGCAAGATAGACAGTACTATTATATTGAAGTTTGGTATTTTATTAGACTATGAAGGAATGAAATATAAATTGTAAAACTATGGTTGTTGATTATTTATCTTTTCTTTCTTTCTTTCTTTCTCTCTCTCCCTGTGAAAGAAGGACTTTAACTTTTTTACATTCCTTTATATAATAGATAACATTTCATACTATCCTACCCATAGGGGCCTATCTATCAAGCTCCGAATGGAGCTTGATGCCCCGTGTTTCTGACTCACCAGAAACACCAGTTATGAAGCAGCGGTCTAAAGACCGCTGCTCCATAACCTGTCCGCCTGCTCTGAGCATGTTGCCGAAACATGTAAGCCATTTGCTGCGCATCTCTCCTATGTTTTTTGATAAGTGGCTGTTGTCATACTATTTTTTAAGGTTTCAAATAAATGTTTATTTTTAATATAGAGCGAGTCTATTCTTTTCTTTGCTTGAACTTTATATGTGTATATACACATATTAACACATAAATATATATAAAAGCATTTACATACAGTATATATTTGAAGTTAGATCCCAGACGGCAATGCAAAGGCAACCCCCACTTTAACTACTCATAACTGCTTTGTGAGAGTTATTATTTAAAAAGATAATAATGTTACAATTTGTTTTTATTTTAAAAAATTACACCACACTTTATTTTAGGTGCGATTGGTGGACATTTTAAAAAATTAACCATAGATCTGATCTCTGGTTAATTTTTGGAATGCTAATTGCTACCGCGAGCTTGCGAAAGCATTTAACAGCCACTTGTAATGGCTGGTTATTTATTGTGCGCCCGTAAATGGGTGAATTTCTAGACCATTGAATTTAGGACACCATAATTACACCAATTACATGTATAACACAGTCAAATCCAAGATACATCTTTTATTTATTGATTATTTTTTACTGATAAAATAAATAATAAATAAATATATAAAGAATAAATGGGCTGAACCCTGTGGACCTGGAAAAGAGAAATGAGAGTGGCTGAGCCTCTTATTGCGGACAGTAGTTTTTCAGCACATCCCCCAGAAGTCTATTATGTGAGGAATTTTTGAGCTCCAGATGTTAGATCATTTTCACTTGAGTTCTAATATTTTACACTTAAAGTCAAGTAAAAAAAAAAACTTTCATGATTTAAATAGGGCATGTCATTTTAAAGAACTTTCCAATTTACTTTTATCATTAATTTTGCTTTGTTCTCTTGGTATTCTTAGTTGAAAGCTAAACCTAGGAGGTTCATATGCTAACTTCTTAGACCTTGAAGGCCTCCTGTAATCTGAATACATTGTGACAGTTTTTCACCACTAGAGGGTGTTAGTTCATGTGTTTCATATAGATAACATTGAGCTCTCGCACATGAAGCTCCTATGAGTGAGCACTGATTAGCTAAAATGCAGAGGCATAGATACAAGGTAATTACAGGGTACTTACGTGTATTATTATAACTGTGTTGGTTGTGCAAAACTGGGGAATGGGTTATAAAGGGATTATCTACCTTTATAAACAACAAAAATTATGGTGTTGACTGTCCCTTTAACTTGCAATATGAGAGTAAAAATTGAAGCACTATGGATTGTGCTATAATGATGTTAGCTCCACTTGTTGTCTATGGGGGATATTTATCAAAGGTTTGTCGGATCTGATCCGACAGTGCGGATCAGGTCCGACAGACCTCGCTGAATGGGGAAAGCAATACACTCTCCATATTCAGCATTGCACCAGCAGCTCTTGTGAGCTGCTGGTCCAACGCCGCCCCCTGCAGACTCGCGGCCAATCGGCCGCCAGCAGGGGGTATCAATCAACCTGATTGTACTCGTTCAGGTTGAATTCCGGCGATCTCTGTCCGCCTGCTCAGAGCAGACGGACAGGTTATGGAGCAGCGGTCTTTAGGCCACTGCTTCATAACTGCTCTTTCTGGTGAGCTTGCAGGCTCGCCAGAAACACGGGGCATCAAGCTCCATTCGGAGCCTGATAGATATATTTTTTTTAAAGATATTTTTTTTTTTTTACTTTAGTTTAGGTTTTTTTATACAAAGGAGATAATCACTTCAACTAGGGCACTTCCCTTTTCAGGGCAATTTTTAGAGAAGGTTTTAGTGATTTTTAGGCGTGGCCTTTTTTAAGGTGGCTTTAGTTTTTGGATAGGTCTTATTGCTTGGTTTTTTTATTTTTGGTAATGTATTTTTTTGTTTTTGGAAGTTTATTTTTTCCATTTTTGTAATGCTAATGTTTTTTTTTGTGTAACTTAAGGGGTCTTAGGTTAGGGATCTTGGTGGGGTTGGCTGTTAGCAGGTTAATAGGTTAGAGTTTACTATGAGAGGGTTTGTGGCAGCTAGGGGTTTATTAGGTTATGAGTTATTGAAGTAAGGTGTTGTGGTGGTTAGGGATTTAATAGGTAATAGGTTATTGCCTTGGGGGCTTGTGGCGGTTAGGGGGTTAATAGGTTAGGGGTTATTGCGATGGGGGTTGTGGCGGTTAGATGTATAATAGGTTTAGGTTATTGTGATAGGGGTGTGGTTAGGCGGTTAATAGGTTAGGGGTTATTGCAATGGAGATGTGGCAGTTTAGGGGTTAATAGTGTAGCGGGGTAGTTTGCACTGGTGGTAATGGTGGTTTAGAGGTTAATAGTGTAGATGGGTAGTTTAAGATGGGGCATGCGGTGGTTTAGGGGTTAATATTGTAGCGGGGTTAAAAGAGTTAGACGATATGACAGTTTAGGGGTAGAGTAGGGAACTTATTGTGATGGGGTTAACGCGCGAGTGTAGGTGTTAGTTGTTTTTTTTAACTTCCCTGCTCCATTGATTTCAATGGGCTAACTGTGATATCGCAAACACTATCTTCTAGTTAACTTTTTGCATGTGTTGGGTTTCATGCAAGCACAAAATGTTTACTTTCAACTTGTAATACACGCTCTACCTGATGCGGGCAATAATTTAACTTCTAGCAATTTTAACTCTCAAGCGAGAAAGGTGATTACCACTCCACTTTTTATCTAGCCCGTAGTGAGAAAAGTCAAGGTTAGGGTATGAGCACGTCCCACACACACTAGTGAAATCCTGTCTTAACTTGAATTGTCTACTCGGATTGAGGAAGTCCTGACAACACTTATCTTTGACTTTCTGAGGTCATAAGCATTTAGAGCATCCCAAATCCTGAAGAGGCTATCATGTATCTGGTCTATCTATCTCACCTGTTCTACAATTTTTTTCCATAGATGGAGAATTTATCTTTGAGTCTAAGTGAGTGTTGAGTTTGTGAGTGTTGATACATATAGAAGATGGTGAACTGACCAAATGTGAATAAGGCATGCATTGGACACAATAGCAGGTGATCCCAAGGGCAGGAATATTTAAATCTTAAAGGGACATGAAACCAACATTTTTTCTTTCATGATTCAGATAGAGAATACAATTTTAATCAACTTTCCAATTTACTTCTATTATTTAATTTGCTTCCTTCTCTTGTTATGCTTTGCTGAAAGGTTGATCTAGGCAAGTTCAGGAGCAGCAGAGAACCTAGGTTCTAGCTGTTGATTGGTGGCTGCATATATATACCGATTGTGATTAGCTAACCCATGTGTTCGGTTAGAAACCATTAGTACATTGCTGACCCTTCAACAAATGATACCAAGAGAACGAAACAAATGAGATAATAGCAGTAAATTAGAAAGTTGTTTAAAATTGTATTCTCTATCTGAATCATGAAAGAACATTATTGAGTTTCATGTCCCTTTAAGAACCATATAATCAGCCTTGAGTAACAACTGTTTATAGCATGCAATGCTTAAACTAAAATGTTTAAAAAGTATAGCCTGTTTGTGGGTCTTAATAGCTATAATTTACTATTTAAACCTCATCACACCAGTTCATAAAGGGGGTTTGCCTTGTGCATTGATTTTATATGACTAACCCCAATTGCTACTTGGCATGGTCTATTTGTGGGTCCTAATAGCTGTAAAATAATTCCTGTACTATCACAATTTTTTTTATGGGTTTTTGTTTTGTACATTGAATTTAAACTGTGAACCCCAGGTGTTACTTGGAATGGTCTTTAAGAGTTGTTCTCTCAGACTGCTATGGGCCCATATATTAAGACAGTCTGTCTATGCTCTAGGTGTGATTATAATTTCTGATGAGTTTGATGTAAAAGCTCCTGCTGTCCCTTGACCTGCCTTTACATCAAGACTGCATATTCCTGCTTACTCATGAATGACCCTGCTTGCTCTGTTCACATTTATTGTTGTTTGCCGGACTGAATTCCTATGTATAATCGTGTCTGAGTACTGCTCGTAGTTTATTGTATACTGGTACAAACATTACATTTTAAAATAAAGATTAAAAATGAAACTTAAAACCATCTAAGCACTCCCCTGTCCGCCTACGAACACAGAGCTTTTTTTTCTTTTTCACAATTTTGGCTTCCATAGCGAACATACATCCTCTCTGAATTTCACAGCGAGCGTTCCCTTTCCTCTTGCGCATGCTCAATACTATTCGCTGGCTCAGATATATAAAGTGCATCTCAATTCTTTTTCCACTTCAATTGCACTGATCAAGCTGACTCGTGCATTGTGAGCGAGCAATACTCAATCCATATGATATAACAAGGTAGGGATACATAGCTACACGGAACTTACAAATTAAATAAATAAATTATATTTCTTGCCCATATTATGCATACGCAGGGGAAGAGAAAACCCCCCATTTTGGATTTGCATTTCATCAATCTGAGAATGTTTGATTGACAGCACACAAATAAAAAAAAAGCTCCAGCTTCATGGGCGGACAGAGGAGCCTGAAATGATATGTTGTAATCTTTTTTTTATAATGCTTCCATTGTGCTTATGCTCTGCATTTTAAGATCTCAAATATGTTTTCATGGAGGACTTTAAATTAAAGAACACATATAAGGAACATTTGTGCTCCCTTCAAAGAACTAATAAATACAGTAGAATTGCATAATCAACAAATACATAATAAAAAGACAATGTGATAACACTTGCTGTGACTTTCAAATGAGCAGTAGTTTGTTTCTAGCAAATTTTAGATTTCAAAATTTCTTTCCATTTCCTTGCTCCCTGTATCATGTGACAGTCATCAGTAAATAAAAAGCTTTACCCTTTGCTGCTTGAATTCCTGTGTACCATCCTGCCTGAATAACATAATAACTTGACTGTATATTGCTACAAGCTAACCTCTTGCTTCCTAAAATTCAAATTTATTATATATTGGTACAACTTAACCTATTGCTGCCTTAACAGTACACCTGTGTATTATCATGCTTTACTTGCTGAACAGTGTTCTTATCAGTCTGCATTAGTTTGCTCCAGAGATGCAGTACCTCATATTCCAGATACCCTGTTTGCCTTTTACTATACTAAGGGTATATATTCAAATTAATGCTTTCCCGACATCATCATACTTTGGACTCACAAAGAATCCTCTCACTCCACACTTTGTTTCTTGTGACAGTAATCACTATATATTTAACACATCTCTCCTGGCTGTAATGTGTAGTAATAATTTTAACTTTAAATAAACCATGTAAAATATGCAGTACAATTTTAATCTATTATATTTGATACTAATCCATTAACATTCTGATGAGGCATTTAATCAGAAAAGCATGACTTCAATTGCTATGTCAGACCTTAACATAAAACTAGATCGAGACTTGTAAGTAGCATTTTTAAGCAACAATAACTGCTTTAAATGATCAAATCCATCACTCTGTAAGCTATCAGCAAAAATACAGAATTTTGGCACAATCTTCTCTGTTCTGATATACCCTTCTCTATTCCTGTCAAAGGTGAATTGTGCTCACCTTATGTGCATTTATACATCTATCCATATTCAAGAGAGAATATGTGTTTCAACCATCTGTCTGAAGCTGACTAACCAAGAATGTTAAATTATGCTGCTTACTTATTTGACATTTTGTATCCATTATAATTTCTTTATAGTGATCAAAATAATTTTAGATCCTTAGACAGGTTACTGTATAATAATAAAATAGGATATATAATGCTTGCAAAATTAATAAGAAAGTATAAAAGAATATTATATTAAATATAGTTTTCTTTTACTCATAATAAGTGCATTTTTAAATCCCGCTGAGGGTTATATCAGACATGTTTCAAGGGACAATAAGCTGTCAAGCCATCTATTTTCAGATGGATTTAGACTACAAAAATATTTAATATACCCAATACTCAACATTGGAACAAGTTACTACCCCTAGTCCAATCTGCTTGAAAATAAGTTCTTACTGAAGAACATGATACATGTATTAAAGTCATAGTAAATTTTAGCTAATCAAATGCCAATATGTAATCTTTGCCATTAAAAAAGTTAGTGTGTTTTTTCTAATCTATTAGTGAAAAGGGTTAAATCTGTTCCTATAGTAATGCTTATATTACAATGTTATGCTGGCCTACTGGAAAGACAATTCCAACGAACAACCAATCAGTGTGTGTGTCATATGACACTCTTGAAGTCCAGCCCTTTTAGCTGCCTTTCTTGCCTTGTCAGCCTCGCAGTCCGTCTGTGAAGAGGTTAGGGTGTGTGGAACTCAGAATGCATAAACAGATAAACAGAACAATTAAGTATTTTAAAAGCTTTGTTGGTAGTTCAAATTGATTATCACAGAAACAGCAAGTTTGAATATAGGCCCTGTAACAGAAGCTTCCGTTACTTTTGTACTTGGAGAGGACTGCAGGCCAGCCTCCTCCCCACCGACTATGGACCCAGGATCACAGAAACAGCAAGTTTGAACATAGTAGGAAGGGTGCTCAGATAAGTCTAAAAGGGGATTAGTACCGCTAATGTCTAAGATACTATCAAGGGATGGTAATATAAGGATGCAGTACTTTGTAAAAAATTATTTTATATATATATATATATATATATATATATGTATTATGGTGTAAAAAATTACTGTTAAAATATTGATAATGGCAAAAGGTAGATGATAAAGAATGATAATGATACTAACAACTCAATTAGATGTCTTAAATATTTAATGCATATAGAATAATTAAAAATTATAAATAATAAATGACTATTCAAAAAAATAATAAATAAATAAATAAATATTAAATAAATTTGTAAATATATATTCAATTCATAAATGACTGGCCAGTCAAAACACAACCCTTAATATATTGATATACTGCATCAGTAACCTAAGGGAACCATTAGAGCAGTATAAACAATCTATAAAGTAGGTAGAAATAATAAATAAATAAATATTGAAATACAAAATGCAATCAATCTCAGATTTAAAAAATAATAAATTGTCTAGTAACTATAGCACACTTTAAAAATAATATAAAATGCAAATGCCCTAACTTTCAATCTTAAAGACTGAAAACTCCAATATCTAGAATACAGGTGTGTTTTTAAAACACTTACTGCTAGATTTAGAGTTTTATCGGTAACGACCCGCGTAGCTAACGCTGGCTTTTTTCTGGCCGCACCTTTAAAATAACTCTGGTATTGAGAGTCCACAGAATGGCTGCGTTAGGCTCCAAAAAAGGAGCGTAGAGCATATTTAACGCAACTGCAACTCTCGATACCAGAGTTGCTTACGGAAGCGGCCAGCTTCAAAAACGTGCTCGTGCACGATTCCCCCATAGGAAACAATGGGGCTGTTTGAGCTGGAAAAAAACCTAACAACTGCAAAAAAGCCGCGTTCAGCTCCTAACGCAGCCCAATTGTTTGCTATGGGGAAACACTTCCTACGTCTGCACCTAACACCCTAACATGTACCCCGAGTCTAAACACCCCTAACCTTACACTTATTAACCCCTAATCAGCTGACCCCGCTATTGCTGACCCCTGCATATTATTATTAACCCCTAATCTTCCGCTCCGTAAACCGCCGCTACTTACATTATCCCTATGTACCCCTAATCTGCTGCCCTAACATCGCCGACCCCTATATTATATTTATTAACCCCTAATCTGCCCCACACAACGTCGCCTCCACCTGCCTACACTTATTAACCCCTAATCTGCCGAGCGGACCGCACCGCTATTATAATAAAGTTATTAACCCCTAATCCGCCTCACTAACCCTATAATAAATAGTATTAACCCCTAATCTGC
Organism: Bombina bombina; assembly: GCF_027579735.1. Classification (NCBI taxonomy): domain Eukaryota; kingdom Metazoa; phylum Chordata; class Amphibia; order Anura; family Bombinatoridae; genus Bombina; species Bombina bombina. Next base: position 733,842,284 of record NC_069499.1, on the reverse strand, counting down.
CCTCCCTAACATCGCCGACACCTAACTTCAAACATTAACCCCTAATCTGCCGACTGGAGCTCACCGCTATTCTAATAAATGTATTAACCCCTAAAGCTAAGTCTAACCCTAACACTAACACCCCCCTAAGTTAAATATAATTTAAATCTAACGAAATTAATTAACTCTTATTGAATAAATTATTCCTATTTAAAGCTAAATACTTACCTGTAAAAAAAATCCTAATATAACTACAATATAAATTATAATTATATTATAGCTATTTTAGGATTTATATTTATTTTACAGGTAACTTTGTATTTATTTTAACCAGGTACAATAGCTATTAAATAGTTAAGAACTATTTAATAGCTAAAATAGTTAAAATAATTACAAAATTACCTGTAAAATAAATCCTAACCTAAGTTACAATTAAACCTAACACTACACTATCAATAAATTAATTAAATACAATAAATACAATGAAATAAACTAACTAAAGTACAAAAAATAAAAAAGAACTAAGTTACAAAAAATAAAAAAATATTTACAAACATCAGAAAACTATTACAACAATTTTAAACTAATTACATCTACTCTAAGCCCCCTAATAAAATAACAAAGACCCCCAAAATAAAAAAATGCCCTACCCTATTCTAAATTACTAAAGTTCAAAGCTATTTTACCTTACCAGCCCTGAACAGGGCCCTTTGCGGGGCATGCCCCAAAGAATTCAGCTCTTTTGCCTGTAAAAAAAAAACATACAATACCCCCCCCAACATTACAACCCACCACCCACATACCCCTAATCTAACCCAAACCCCCCTTAAATAAACCTAACACTAAGCCCCTGAAGATCTTCCTACCTTATCTTCACCATACCAGGTTCACCGATCGATCCAGAAGAGCTCCTCCGATGTCCTGATCCAAGCCCAAGAAGGGGGCTGAAGATGTCCATGATTCGGCTGAAGTCATCATCCAAGCGGGAGCTGAAGAGGTCCATGATCCGACTGAAGTCATCATCCAAGCGGGAGCTGAAGAGGTCCATGATCCGGCTGAAGTCTTCTATCAACGGCATCTTCAATCTTCTTTCTTCCGGATCCATCTTGCAGACCTCCGACGCGGAACATCCTGCTGGCCCGACGGACTACCGACGAATGAAGGCTCCTTTAAGGGACGTCATCCAAGATGGCGTCCCTCGAATTCCAATTGGCTGATAGGATTCTATCAGCCAATCGGAATTAAGGTAGGAAAATTCTGATTGGCTGATGGAATCAGCCAATCAGAATCAAGTTCAATCCGATTGGCTGATCCGATCAGCCAATCAGATTGAGCTCGCATTCTATTGGCTGTTCCGATCAGCCAATAGAATGCGAGCTCAATCTGATTGGCTGATCGGATCGGCCAATCGGATTGAACTTGATTCTGATTGGCTGATTGACGTAAGGGGATCTGCGGTATGGAAAAGTCGCGGCTGAAAAGTGAGCGTTAGACCCTTTCCTGACTGACTCCAAATACCGGCGGTAGCCTAAAACCAGCTTTAGGAGCCTCTAACGCTGGTTTTCACGGCTACCGCCAAACTCCAAATCTAGGCCAGAGCGCCTAGCTAAGCAGTCCAGAAACTGAAATCTCTTTAATTCAGGCTTTCTTCACTTAACAATGCTGCAACAAAGTCAGGCATAAAGTTTTTTTTTTCCAGTTTTTTTAGACAGTCTTATTTAAAAAGTTCCTTTTTTATTTTGAAGAAAAATTTAGCTAGTACAGGTAAAAGCTTTTTTGTTGTTATAAATCCTTTGTTAATGAAGTAACACTTGTTGATCTAGTTAGTTATCACAAACAAAAAGTCTTACTTTTTAATCAGAAATCTTCTTGCTTCTCAGGTAGTATGGACTGTGTTAGTACTCCTCGTCATTTGCATACAATGTAACGATATTCTCAAAACTCCAGCGGAAGTGAGTTCTGACTGTGTGAATGTTCCGTCCTTTAGATCAGTCTCACTTCTATGCACAGTTAATTTCCGGGTGTTCCAACCCAATCTCTCCTCGGGTATCCGTTCTTGGTTACTGGAAAAAATACGCTACGCGTTTCAGCCGCCAACTGCAGCCTTTCTCAAGCGTTATGCATTGAATATATATTTACATATTTATTTAATATTTATTTATTATTTTTTGTATAGTCATTTATTATTTATAATTTTTAATTATTCTATATGCATTAAATATTTAAGACATCTAATTGAGTTGTTAGTATCATTATCATTCTTTATCATCTACCTTATGCCATTATCGATATTTTAACAGCAATTTTTTACACCATAATACATATATATATATATATATAAAATAATTTTTTTACAAAGTACTGCATCCTTATATTACGATCCCTCCTTGATAGTATCTTAGACATTAGCGGTACTAATCCACTTTTAGACTTATCTGAGCACCCTTCCTGCTAGGATAGTCAGTTATAGGCGCAACCATGCTTCCTTCTTGTTCAATTTGTCCATTTTATCATTTTTTATAAAGGTTTTTATTGATTGAGCCTGGTTGTTTAGTGGGTGTACTATTATACACTATTATCAATTTCTTATATCTTATTTTCAAGTTTGAACATAGGCCCTGTAACGGAAGCTTCCGTTACTTTTTTACTTGGAGAGGACTGCAGGCCAGCCTCCTCCCCTCCGACTATGGACCCAGGAACTTGAGGGGATTCTATGATTTGGGAGGTGGGTGCCCAGGGTACATTTGGAGTACTTTTACCCTGGATTCAGATTTACCCAGTTTCCATGAATTCCCAGAGACTATGAGGACTGGAGGGAACTGATACAGAGTTAGAATTCCTGTGTTTTGTTGGAGTATACGTGACAGCCCAATTCACTATTGCCTGCTCCAATCCCCCCTAGACTCAGAATGTTTGAGCTTATTACAACCTCCTGCTATTATGTGTCTGTATATCTAGTCTTGGTGTAAAGTGTCTGTTATTGTGTGAGTCATCCATTGTCCTTTTGTAAGTCAGGATGTGATTAGAATCTTGTTTAACTAACCATTGTCTGATGTTTGTCTCATTGTATAATATTTGTTTCTATTGATTATGTAGTAACTACACCTATTTGTTGGAAATGTATAAAAGCTGTGTTTTCTGTGCAATAAAGCAGTTCCTATTTTGACCCTCATACATTCAGTCTTGGCTAATATTCTTGAGGGTAGCTATAACAACTTGCAGCGGACGTTATTCTAATAGCGGCAGGTATCCAGTGGAGGTTCATGGGTTGGCGTTTGGTGGGAGGAAGCTGACTTTAGCGGGTATACCCAGTCTGGGGTACCGAGACCCGCTACAGGCCCAATGCAGAACACTAAAGTCCAATACAAAGTTCAGAAAACTTAAGTAGGTTGCATTAACAAAGTCCAATGAGCACTGGTTCTTAAATTGTGCAGTAATGGTGAGGCTTAATACACAACTTGTTAGTTTCAAAATGAAACAGCTTTGCCATAAACATTTATACTATAATCGCGTTTGAAACACGTCTGTCATGTCGCCAGTTGCACACGGATTCTCATAGAAATGTTGGCAGCATGAGGTAACCAACTGAATGGTGGATTCCGAAAATGGCAGGGTAGTGAAAGAATCCACCGCAGGTGGATTCGCCCACATGAAGTATTAAGAAAGTAAGAAAAAAATACCCAATAAAATTATTAACCCCTAAATCTGCCAACCACATTGCAAACTACCTAATACATCTGTTAACCCCTAATCCACCAACCCCCCACAACGCATTAAACCTAATTTACCTATTAACTCCTAAACCGCCAATCCCCACAACGCAAAAAACAAATTTAATTACTAAACCCCCTAACACCCCTTAAATTAACCCCTTAATTAAATTAAAAAACTACATTACAATTAAAAAAAAAAATACATTACATTAATCTAAAATTACAGAAAATAAAAAAAATTACAAAAAATAATAAAAAACACTATCCTAATCTAAGAATAAACTACCAATAGCCCTTAAAAGGGCTTTTTGTAGGGTATTGCCCTAAAGAAATCAGCTTTTTTACATTAAAAATAAACAAAGTCCCCCCTAACAGTAAAACCCCCCTCCCACCAAACCCCCCCAAATACAAAAACTAACACTAATAAACCTAAACTACCAATTGCCCCTAAAGGGGAATGTGTATGGGCATTGCCCTTAAAAGGGCATTCAGCTCTTTTTTTATTGCCCTTAAAAAATGGCATTCAGCTCTTTTTGAAATTGCCAAATGCTAAAAAAAAAAAAAAACAGAAAATCTTAAAAAAAAAACTAACACTAAAACCCCAAATAGGTACTCACGGTTTCAGAAGTCCGGCGGAGAAGCTCTTCTTCCAGGCAGGTCCATCATCTTCATCCACAGCGAAGGTGGCACAGAGCGGAGTTCTGGAGCAGTCTTCCCATATGTGGCGATCCTCCGCTCCGTGCCACCTTCGCTGTGGATGAAGATGTTAGAGGTGCATATCTAATAAAAGTCACACCACGCATAACTGCACTTAAAAACTGGTATCCTACCAAAGGCCTCTTATAGTTGAAAACTGATATCGGCCACAACACTAAGCAGACTGAGAAAACTCTCTGATACTATAAGCCGTCCAGCTTCCACTATTCTATCTACAAACACTTCACAAATCGATAACCAACATTTGACCTTATTACGCTACATTTTTTCTTGATTTTTTTTTATGAAATAATGTATCAACTACATTCTACTCAGTGTATACCAACTTTTTTTATAAACCAACTATTTTGTCTAGATCTTGTGTTTAAACTGAAGGTACCTTCATAAAGTACATATGTACTTTTTTTATACATTGTTTTTTATACTTTGTTGACATATTGCATGAAATACCATTTCTGATTTGCTGCTGTTTTTATGAGATTTTATTATATACATATTCTATAGCATAAATACATTTTTTATTGATACATTTTTATTGATTAATTTATATCTACTCAATCATTTACTACAGCGATCTCTATATCTCTGACAACTTATGAACTATAGCACATATCACCCTAGGAACAGATAGAGCCCTTAAATATCTTCATACTCCTTGAAAACAAATCTTATACATTACAATACATATAGGATATACATAACTCCTTTTTCTCCAGTTTGGTATTAGCTACCCAGCGCTCTTTTTTCCTACCACACCCATCCCTGAACATATCCTTTGGCAGCTTAGAGGAAGCTTCTTTCTGGTTAAAAGAGCCTATACCTAACATTGCAGAGAATATATCACTATCTGTACACGTCAGTTCAATGATTGCAGCAATAAGAAAGGTCATTTTGAAAATGATCCAATCTAGTGTAAGAGAAATGTAACTTGTCTTGGAGATATAAGAAGATACTTTTTTTGATGATAACCAGAATATAGAGGTTGTGATTAACAGTGTTAAAGGGACACTGTAAGCAAAAACAAAGTTAACAAAAATCGTTTAAACATTGAGAAACAATTTTTTGAATGCACTTCTGTTTTTAAATATCTACCTTTTAGTGGCAATTTAAATTTAATTTTTCAGTGTTTCCAAACACACTACGTGGGTATTGTTGTAGGTTGTCCATTCTGGGCTGACAACCCCAGTTGGAATATGGCGGCACTTAGCCGCAATGCGCATATCCCCGTCCTTGAAGACGTCACTCAATGGATGTCTCTGCCAAGAGTAGGAGAGCCGCTCAAATGCGCATGCATTTTTTATTACTTTGTGGGTAATTTCGGTACCGGGGAGAGCAATTGCACATGCCTGAATTAAACTAACTAAATGTGCTTGCGCAGGGTGACCAAATCGTCACATAATTTATTCATTAAATCTAGATACAATTGGACATTTATTTAGAGCATGTACGGCCCATATTTGGGGGTTGGATGTTGTGAGATCATTGCCAAAAATTAAAATGATATTTTATAACAATATGCAGCATTGTTTTATTCAAAAAGTAGGTGCATTAAGTTATATTTAGGTATGGTATAAGATATGTGTGGTCAGTTTGTGTGGGGGGAAGTTAGTAATCCTTTAAATGCAGTGGATAGATCTAGTAGTATAAACTATAGAACTATAGAATTGCAGCCTTTTTTGCCACATGAAGGTTATTTGCTACGTTTTTTCAGTAAAGTTGTAAAAGTAAAAGCCAGACTGCATAGTGCAGCAGGATTTTAAATATTTATCACTATGGAAGTTTGGAAATAAAAGGTACGCAGAAACAACACATTTACTAGGTATGTGGCATATATAGAGATACATACGTGTGTTTTTTTATATATATAAATGTATTATTAATATAGAATGACATAATGACATTCATTGAGGATGAATAATTAAAACTATTATTGAATATTTCCACAAGAAATGAAACAAGAGATTTGAAGAAGGTGGAAGACACGGCATGAGAACTATAGTGCGCAGTGAAGGGGGTAATATGCGCAGCAATGGGCAGCAAAGTGTAAATATATACAGGGAGTGCAGAATTATTAGGCAAATGAGTATTTTGACCACATCATCCTCTTTATGCATGTTGTCTTACTCCAAGCTGTATAGGCTCGAAAGCCTACTACCAATTAAGCATATTAGGTGATGTGCATCTCTGTAATGAGAAGGGGTGTGGTCTAATGACATCAACACCCTATATCAGGTGTGCATAATTATTAGGCAACTTCCTTTCCTTTGGCAAAATGGGTCAAAAGAAGGACTTGACAGGCTCAGAAAAGTCAAAAATAGTGAGATATCTTGCAGAGGGATGCAGCACTCTTAAAATTGCAAAGCTTCTGAAGCGTGATCATCGAACAATCAAGCGTTTCATTCAAAATAGTCAACAGGGTCGCAAGAAGCGTGTGGAAAAACCAAGGTGCAAAATAACTGCCCATGAACTGAGAAAAGTCAAGCGTGCAGCTGCCAAGATGCCACTTGCCACCAGTTTGGCCATATTTCAGAGCTGCAACATCACTGGAGTGCCCAAAAGCACAAGGTGTGCAATACTCAGAGACATGGCCAAGGTAAAAAAGGCTGAAAGACGACCACCACTGAACAAGACACACAAGCTGAAACGTCAAGACTGGGCCAAGAAATATCTCAAGACTGATTTTTCTAAGGTTTTATGGACTGATGAAATGAGAGTGAGTCTTGATGGGCCAGATGGATGGGCCCGTGGCAGGATTGGTAAAGGGCAGAGAGCTCCAGTCCGACTCAGACGCCAGCAAGGTGGAGGTGGAGTACTGGTTTGGGCTGGTATCATCAAAGATGAGCTTGTGGGGCCTTTTCGGGTTGAGGATGGAGTCAAGCTCAACTCCCAGTCCTACTGCCAGTTTCTGGAAGACACCTTCTTCAAGCAGCAGGAAGAAGTCTGCATCCTTCAAGAAAAACATGATTTTCATGCAGGACAATGCTCCATCACATGCGTCCAAGTACTCCACAGCGTGGCTGGCAAGAAAGGGTATAAAAGAAGAAAATCTAATGACATGGCCTCCTTGTTCACCTGATCTGAACCCCATTGAGAACCTGTGGTCCATCATCAAATGTGAGATTTACAAGGAGGGAAAACAGTACACCTCTCTGAACAGTGTCTGGGAGGCTGTGGTTGCTGCTGCACACAATGTTGATGGTGAACAGATCAAAACACTGACAGAATCCATGGATGGCAGGCTTTTGAGTGTCCTTGCAAAGAAAGGTGGCTATATTGGTCACTGATTTGTTTTTGTTTTGTTTTTGAATGTCAGAAATGTATATTTGTGAATGTTGAGATGTTATATTGGTTTCACTGGTAAAAATAAATAATTGAAATGGGTATATATTTGTTTTTTTGTTAAGTTGCCTAATAATTATGCACAGTAATAGTCACCTGCACACACAGATATCCCCCTAAAATAGCTAAAACTAAAAACAAACTAAAAACTACTTCCAAAAATATTCAGCTTTGATATTAATGAGTTTTTTGGGTTCATTGAGAACATGGTTGTTGTTCAATAATAAAATTAATCCTCAAAAATACAACTTGCCTAATAATTCTGCACTCCCTGTATGTATATGCGGATATATATATATATATAAGCATATACAGTACATATATATTTACAGGGAATACACAGTTCCCCATAGACCGCAATGTAAAGGCACTTTTCAGTGCCGTTTTTTTTTTTCAAACACCCCACAGCCGGCAACTTTAGCCCCCAAAATCTGCCTGGTTAATTTTTTTAGCACTACCGCGAGCTCGAGGTATCAATAACCAGACACTTGTAATGGCTGGTTATTTATTGCGCGCCCACAAACTGGCGAATTTGCTCGTTTGCGGGTGCGTGATAAATTAGCGCTCCATTTGTAATCTAGCCCTATATTAGTTTACCAAAAATATTTTAAGAATTCTAAACGTTTCATATTTTTGCCCATACCTAGTTCATTATAAGGTGTTCCTCCAACCTACAAATATACATAACCCAACAAAGTAGTCATTTTCAGGCTTTGTTTTTACCTAAAACATAAATGGTTGGTCACAATCCCTTATTTAAACTTATCTAATGCTTTTCAAGTCTATTTTTTTTACGGTAACACTGTAATTATGCTTTTTACTTATTATCAAAATTAACATTATTCAGTCAAAACCCAGCATTTTTCTTTCATGATTCAGATAGAACATGTAATGTTCAACAACTTTCCAGTTTACTTCTTTTATCAAATTTTCTTTGTCCTCTTGGTATCCTTTGTTGAAAAGTAAGGAAGAATTCTCAAGAGCGTGCACGTCTGTAGCACTATATAGTAGCAGTTTTGCAAGTATGTTATTCATTTGCATAAGCACTAGATGACAGCAATTTTTCCTGCCATTTAATGCTTGAGAAAAGTGCTTGCTATCTACCTAGGTTTGTCTTCATCAAAGAATACCATGAAAACAAAGCAAATTTGATAATAGAACTTAATTGGAAAACTTTTTAAAATTGTATGCTCTGTCTGAATCACAACAGAAAAATGAGGGGTCTTATTTCCTTTTAATAACATATTTTCTAATAATAAGCTATTGAGGCCGAATTATCAAAGGTCTTGCGGACCTGAGCCGACAGTACGGATCAGGTCCGCAAGACCTCGCTGAATGCGGAGAGCAATATGCTCTCCGTATTTAGCATTGCACCAGCAGCTCACAAGAGCTGCTGGTGCAACGCCGCCCCCTGCAGACATGCGGCCAATCGGCCGCCAGCAGGGGTGTGCCAATCAACCCGATCGTACTTGATCGGGTTGAATTGTGGCGATTCCTGTCCGCCTCATAAGAGCAGGCGGACAGGGTTATGGAGCAGCGGTCTTTAGACCACGGCTTCATAACTGCTGTTTCTGGCTCGCCAGAAATACGGGGTGTCAAGCTCCATTCGGAGCTTGATAGATAGGCCCCATTGACTTTGAAATAAATGGAATTAAATTCATGGTGCAGTTCAACTTCACACAGATCAACCTTCACATACAGTGAATTAACACAAAGAAAACAAAGAATTTGCTATTTGCAGGAAACAGGAGGACAATTTGTTACCAGCTGATGTTAGATGAAAATGTACTGGATTTCTGTACAGCAACCTCTGTCACTGTATTTTTCTACTCTCTACTGTCTCTCAGACCCTCTCTCTTAATCTACATGTCTCACTGTCTCTTCATGTCTTTGAGAGACTCTTTTTTTCTCTGTTAACATTGTCCACATCTGTACATTACTCATTCTGTACCTTTCCCCCCCCTGCCTGAGAGTCATGTGACATCATATAAGTCTTCCTCTTTTCACACTTACATTGATAGAACAAAGGTTGGATACAAATTACTTTACTTTTTAAAGCAGAATGAACAACAGTAAAGTAACTTGGAGCAACAAACCAAACCCATTTATGTAAATGATAACACTTCTAGTATCAGGGAGGATTATAAGACTCTATGCAGCAGTATAATAATAGATTTTGAAGCCAAACATGTTATCACTTTTAATTGTATAATATCTTTCCCCCTAAAATCCCTGTTTTTATTTGTGCAGATTTTTTTTGGAAACTAATACACAAAGTTTTCAGCTTCACAGGTTCATTTCAGTGTCCCCTTTCTTAAAGGACTATTAAACACTATAGAATAGCATAATCAGTAAATGCATAATAAAAACACAATACAAAAACACTTGAATTTGAAATGAGTAGCATATTTGTTTCTGACAAATGACAACGTTAGTTACATTTTCCTTCCTAATGTATCATGTGACAGCCATCAGCCAGTCACAAATTGCATATATGAATAACCTGTGAATCTTGCATATGTTGAGTAGGAGCTAGTGCCTCAAAATGTTTGCATATTAAATATTGTGCACATTTAGATAATGGAAGTGAATTGCAAAGTTGTTTAAAATTGTGTGCTCTATCTAAATCATGAAAAATTAATTTTAACTTGACTGCCCCTTTAAGAAATATGGGAAAAATAAAATGCAATACAAACGAATATGTTAAAAAGTGCTGTACTAGTTTTCCTAAATGTAAATTGTTAGTAAATACATATTCAGCGCCCAGTTAACAGCTATCATTGACCAAATATCAGGAAGCACCAAATTTACCATTAGTATTATTATTATTATTATTATTATTAATAACAATAATAATACATAATTAAGGCTACCAAAATGAAACCTCTCCATGCAGAAGACAACACACAGCTACCACACACTGCAATATAAAGTTACATATTAAAAGTTACATTTTCATAGCAGTAGGAACCACCAGATATAACAAATCTTTTAGTGCTTTTAATATTCAAAGAAAATTGTGAAGTTTCAGGTATCTCATCCCTTCATCAGACAAAGTGAAAAAAATTGTGTAACAACACATAATTTAACAGGTGATAAAGCCCACCCCCTAATCAAAGAAGAGCTGTCAAAATCACCTAATTAGGGGGTAAAATGAAAAATATGTCATTATATATCAAAACAATAAGTCTTATGCAAACAAATATATAAATAAACAAATAAATGATATCAGTAATAGGGCGGTATAAATGTGCAATAAACAGCATAAATACACAACAAAGATCAAAATAAATACATTAGAAAGCAGTATTACCAATCTTCAGTGTGATCCCAGATAGAGCTTTCTTTGCTAGTATTTCTAAAACACTCTCATATAATTAGTCTACAAACGGCAGCACCAAAAGGCAGTTTAAAAGAGATTATTTTAACACCTGGGTCAAAGAAAGTGACGTTTTGGGCAACCAATATATTTAAAGCAACCCGATTTTCTTAGTACTCAACCAAGTGTCCTGTTTATAACAATGGACTCAATCAGTAATCATTAGTCTATCCCTTAGTGAATGTCCCTTTCTGTATCCAACCATAGGTGGTACATATTTACCAAAAGGTAGGGGTGCATCTGATTGTAAAATGGACCAGTGGTCTCTCATTTGTGAGCCCACAGTTCTTTTTTATCTGGTGCATATTGTATAGTAAAGATCATCCTCTTATCTTCCTGTCGTTGTAGTTTAGATTTCAATTCTTGCATCTGAAGGACCTCTCTTTGGGTTAGTTGTAAGACATCAGACTGACATTTTTCAATGTCATTTGGATTGTAACCCCTCTGTATGAACTTGGTCACCATTTTCTTTGTTTACTGTATTAGTATTATTCCAGACAACATGTAGCATCTGTGCTCTGGGAATGGCTTTGATTAGAGATTGTGGATGTGCACTTTGTGCTAGTAGTAGAGAGTTTCTATCCATATCTTTCGAAAACAGAGTAGTTGCCAGTTAATGTCCATCTTTGTAGATTCTAAGGTCCAAGAAATCAATGTGAGAAGTATGGTATGATAATTTCAATCTCACTGGGTTAGGCAAATTATTGAATTCATTGAACCATTCAAGGAGATCTTCCTCTGATTCATTCCACATGAGGATCATGTCATCAATGTACCGTCGGTACATTGAGACCTGAGGCTTATCAAATATCTTCATAATCTGAGTTTCATAAATTTCCAAGAAAATGGGTTGCTTTAAATGTATTGGTTACATGACTTGCAACTCAATGTTACAGAGTGCAAAATTTAGACACCCATACACAAATCAGATTTTTCATATCAAACATCATCTGACATGCACTACCACACATGTGGTATACCTGCTCAACTGTGGTAAATTTTATTTCGGTAAAACGAGTGACACTATACGGATTAGAATGGTGAATCTTCGCCACTCCACCCCTACAGCTATTAAAAAAACCAAGTTAGGGATCAACCAGTAGCCAGACAATTTTTTGAGGAGGGCCATAGTGCTGATTGACCATGTCCCTCCATTACGTAGAGGTGGTAATAGAGATCAACTGTTGTTACATTTTGAATCAAGATTGATCTATAGATTAAATACACTACATCCTTTTGATTTAAACCAACACATAAGGGCCTATCTATCAAGCTCCGAACGGAGCTTGAAGGTCCATGTTTCTGGCGAGTCTTCAGACTCACCAGAAACACAAGTTATGGAGCAGCGGTCTAAAGATATGAGATATAAGATATATGCCTGCTTGCAGTTTAGGCATCTTCCTGACATTACCCTATGATGCTTTGCCAGGATAAGTGAAGTTTAAATAGAATGTTGTCAGACTAATTATATGAGATTGTTATTTAGAATTACCAGCAAGATAGCTCTATCTGAGATCACACTGAAGATTGGTAATACTGCTTTCTAATATATATATTTGGATATTTGTTGTGTATTCATGCTGTTTTTTGCACATTTTTACTGCCCTATTACTGATATAATTTATTTGTTTATTTATATATTGTTTGCATATAAATTCATATATGGCATTGTTTTGATATAAAATGACATATGTTTCACTTTACACACTGATTGGGTGATTTAAATTTTATCAGTTCTTCTTTGATTAGGGGACTGGCTAGATATATATTTTCTGTTGAAAGCACAATTGGGCTAAAAGATACTGTTCTCGGGTGGTAAATGACCATAGAACAAGGTACTGAGCTGTTGTTCATTCCTAAAAGAATCCTTCTTTTTCTGCATGTAATATTAGAATACTATTGGAGAGTCAAATGTGATTACAGTCAGTGTACCACTGTGCTTTGTCTATAATTTGTATAGAACACAAAAGAAAAGGAGGCGCCAACATAGTGTGAATCTGTATTGAAAGTTGTTCACTCCCCACACATTAATCGTACTTACAAGAAGTAAGGCACTTGAGAAGTGCTACAACGGCTTTCTGGAACATTAACAGCTGTCCAGGTGGCTGCTCTCTCGTGATGAAAGTGAAATCCTTGATGCCGTATATAATATGCAAATGCCTTGCAGCTATGACCCCTCTTGCAGTATTACTCACTCTCGTAGTATCTGCCTTAGGAGAAATGCCCAAACCAGGTGGGCTAGCAGCCAGCAACAGCTGCACAGGAAGTAAATGGGAGGGGAACAAAAATCAGTTCAATATTGCAAAGTAGTCTAGCTGCAGACTGGAGCAAAGTAGTCTATCTGCAGAGTGGAGCTCCACTCTAGACAGGAAACATGTGACCTCCACTGACTTTAGACAGGAAACATGTTTGGTTTTGGTTTTTAGCATTTGTCTATAATTTGACTGAACACTAGAAGCCACTTTAAACACTGAGATGTCTTGTAAAAATTCAGGAAAAATGGATGTCCCAAAAACAGGAACCTTAAATCAATACTTGAAGGCCACTGAACATGACATCGAGGGTGTCCAAGAATGACATAAGAAACAAGTCACTAAACTGATTCATGAACTCTGTTCTTCCATGAATCTCCAAAGGAAGATTTTAAATCTTTTTCGTCTAAAGATGAGGTTCTCACTGAAGTTAGAGGCCTATTTGGAGAGTTGCGCAACGATATACCGCAAATCACTCAAAGAGTAACACATTTGGAAGAGGCACAGAGGTGTGCCAGAATCAATAAGTCCTACTGTTTTGAAGAAGATCAGTTTTGAACAATTAAGGACACCCAAATGCACCATTTTTAACCCTTGTAAGGGCACATCAGGCATTGAGAACAAAGCCACCACTTAAGGCCCCACCAAGGGAGGTGTCAAATTCTTGAAGCTTACTGATAAGGAAGCTAAATCTCCAGTAAAACATGATAGGGTGACCTTACAAATGCTAGATATCAGACCAGCCACCCTCCAAAAAGAGAGACCCCACATTTCTTACTGATACCCTAAAAAAAAAGCAATTTTGTTTATATATGAGGCTTTCCTGTTAGCATTATTGCCTAGAAAAATGAGAAAACTGCTTTATTTAGACATATGAATATCCCCTTGTCTTTTTTAAGACCTCTGAAATTGATAAGCCTCACACCCCTCAGCAACAAGTCATGTCCTCAGAAGGATCACAAGTCGCTGGGTCAGATTTGGTGGAAGCTCTTGGACCAGGAGGAAGTGTTTTCTCTTGCAATCTATGAATGTTTGTGGAAACTAAACCCCTGACTTCTAAGATTTATGAACCCTAGCACCAAGATGGTTGAGTATAGTTTGGTGCTACCATCAATGCCCACAGTCTTTCTTTACATCGGGCCCTGTTAAAAAATAATTGAGCAGGTATCTTTTTTCCATAGGGATATACAGTTTCAACATTTAAGTTTAGAAAAAGAAGACAGTTTCTAGACATCTACATTCGTTTTGTATCTGAATGAATGCTGCACGAAATTGAAAGAAAATTAAGGAATAATGTTGAATTTAGCAGTATTCATTCTTTTCATTTAAATAGTTAAACCTACTTGCATAAGCATGCTGGAGAGCCGCGGTAATTTGGTCCTCTTCTTCACAGAGTCCCTGCCGCGCTAACTGGAGGCTTAGTGAGGTAGCTCCAAGGGTCTTCACTAAACATGTAGGCCCTGGAAGCCGCCATGCTTGGGCTCTGTGAAGAAGAGGAGTGGGTTAGCATTGCTCTCCAGAGCGCTTAGGTAAGTATTTTAGTCGCAACAGGTAAACTTTCTCACCTGTAGCAGTGGAACATGTACATTTGTTAATTATGGACCCTTGCAGCCTGCCTTATTGGAGATCCCCTGAGGTACCGAATTTGGAAAGGTGGAAGTAACAGGTAGAGTCTCTGATTCAGTTGGAGAGATATAAATAATAAATTCACAAGCTTATGTTAGAGATGTGGGAGGCCGCCATCATAATTTCTGTTTCCACCTTACCTAGGAGGTATAATTTTTACCTCCTAAAACCATTAGTGGACCTTTCATTTATTTTTGTATCCCTCTTTATGTCTTATAGGGATGGGATACTAATTTTAATTGTTTTTTCTTTTATCTCTCTTTCAGCCTGTTCTCTTTATTTCCTATTTTGCTTTTTCTCCAACTTCAACTTTCTTTGCAGTTAAGATGATCTTTTTATTGTTTATAGGAGATGTTTGTAAAATGGTGATGATGTACTGTCAAACGGTTAATATTGTTGTATTTGTTTTATGTTAGATTTAGATATCTGAACTAATTGAATAATGATACATTTGACTTGTTTAAAAACACTGAGCTTTAAGTATGTGGACTACAGTGTTTCTGTGTTATGTGAGCAAAGCCTGAAAGGTTCTGTGGCATATGTTTGGACTTTTTGACACTCTGCATCAGTCTGGTTCAATAATATGACTAAGATTTAATTAATGCAACGTTTTGTTTGATGCTGATAGACCAGAGGTCTACCTTTAAATGTGTTCCCAGGGAGTGTCTCATCACTGTATTATTATTTGAAGGGTATTCATTTTTGTGTTCCCCAGCATGTACTACTTTTATTTTATCTTTTGTATATACAATTTAAATAAACCAGTGTTTTTTTAATGGGTAGTACATTCATGCTTATTTGATACAGCAGCTCAATTCGTTTTGGATTTTGAAGCATACATCTTGGGAGTTCCTGTTATCGGGAGGTGGTAAACTGGTGCGCCTAAGATACCAAAATGTTCCCAAAAGCACAATAGGGTGCTATTTCCAAATGTGAGTACCCGGATGTACTTGCTTTTTCCTACTATTGGGTTAATCGCCTAATACACACATGTGGCCCCTCTCTATCTGATTATTATATTTAGTATCGCTTTGACAAGAGTCTGTAGAGTTGTACTTGGAGTTGTACTTGCCTGACTATATGTGCTGCTGAAGACTCCTGGTTCTGCTTAGATTGGATTGGCATGGGACTGTGTGGTATTGGGACATTGATGTTATGAGCCAAATTTTTTTACTTTATTTTTACAACTATTGATCAAATTTGTATTTTAAAGGTTGATCATTGGTTGTCTGTTAATTAGCGCCCCCTTGGAGCTAGAGTAATCCCCTTTGAGTCACTCTATTGTTTGATGTACTATATATTTTTAATAAAGCTTGTTAGAAATATATATACAGTATATATATATATATATATATATATATATTTGTAGTTTATTATAAGTTCACATGTTATGCTTATTCAAAAAGAAATACAACAAATCAATACATTCTGAATTCACATGTATTATACAACAATAAAAAAATCAGCACTAAGCATTAAAAATCATGTAGATGTCTACATTTCTGGTGTAAGAACATTATAAAAGATTGAACCTGTGTGTGGGTAAACATGGAAGTTTGAACATTTCAATTATTTAAAATTTTCACTGATGAATTAGGAACTTCTCCTTCATTTGTATGTGATAGTTGTTGTGTTTTAATGAAAGATCAGTGTAATAAGCTAAACATACTCACCAAGATTACGAGTTTTGCGTTTACGGTGTGGTACGACTTTTAACTCTGAAAAATTGGCCACTACACTGGAATGGCCAGGAACGCATATTACGAGTCATATCGGTAAAGCTATACCGCAAGCATTTTATCCTGTAACGCAACTTCCATTCCGCACTAAAAAAAAATACGTTTTTGTGTGAGATTTCCATAGCGCCAGTATTACAGGTTGTGCGTTAAGGCTAAAATGCTTGCGTTACAACCTATACCGACACGATCCATACCTCCATCTGAGAGCAGTAGTTAAGGATTTTGCAAAACAAAAATGTTACAAAGTACACTAACACCCAGAAACTACCTATTAACCCCTAAACTGCCGCCCTCCCGCATCACAAACACTTTTGAAAACTTGTTAACCCCTAATTTCCTGCCCACCCACATTGCGTCTATTAAATACATTTATTAACCCCTAATCTACCGCCCACCTACATTGCCAACACTATTTAAAATATTAACCCCAAAACCACCGCTCCCCAAATTTGCAGACACTAATTAAAGTTATTAACCCTTAATCCGCCGTTCCCCCGACATCGCCGACACCTAAATAAATCTATTACCCCTAAACTGCCGCCCTCCACATTGCCAACACTATAATAAAGTATTAACCCCTAAACCTCCTGCCCCCCCACATCATAACTGCTAAATTAAACCTATTAACCCCTAGACTGCCGCCCCCCACATTGTAAAACACTAAATTAAACTATTAACCCCTAAACTTAACACCCCCTAACTTTAAATTAAAATTACAATATAACTATATTTAAATAAATAAAAACTTACCTGTGAAATAAAAATAAACTTAATATTAAACTATAAATTAACCTAACATAACTATTCTAATAAAATAAAAAATTACAACCAATTAAAAACATTTAAAATTACAAAAAATAATAAACACTAAATTGCGAAAAATAAAAAACACTAAGCTTACAAAAAATAATAAACGAAATTATCAAAAATAAAAACAATTACACCTAATCTAATAGCCCTATAAAAATAAAAAAGCCCCCCAAAATAAAAACACCCCCTAGCCTACAATAAACTACCAAAAGGCCTTAAAAGGGCCTTTTGTAGGGCATCTCCATAAGTTAAACAGCTCTTTTACCTGTAAAAAAAAATACAAAGTCCCACCATCAGTGAAACCCACTACCCAACCAACGCCCCAAAATAAAAAACGAACTCTAAAAAAAAAGCTACGCTACCCATTTCTCTTAAAAGGGCATTCAGCTCTTTTACAATTGCCCAAAGGAGAGCTGTCCTGGAAGCCGATCCCATCTTGCACGGAGCGTCCTCTTCAGACGGTCACCACCGTACACTGAAGTTGAATGCATAGTAGCCGTTTCCTATTGGCTGACTTGATTATTCAAATTCCAATCAGCCAATAGGATGAGAGCCTCTGAAATCCTAGCTACTGAAATCCTATTGCCTGTTCAAATCAGCCAATAGGGTTTCAATAGCTCTCATCCTATTGGCTGCTTTGAACATCCAATTTCAGAAGCTCTCATCCTATTGGCTGATTTGAATTTGAAGAATCAAATCAGCCAATAGGAAAGCAAGGTACGCCATTTTGAATGGCTACCTTGCATTCAATTTCAGTGTGGGGCGGTGACCGTATGAAAAGGACGCTCTGCGCAGGATGTCTTCCAGGATAGCTCAGCTCCGCGCCACCGGGATGAAGATAGAAGACGTCCCCGAGATGGATGAAGGTTTTGCGCCCGGATGAAGACTTCTCGCCGCCTGGATGAAGATGAATGTTCGGACTTCAGGAGCTGTGAGTAGATTTTATGGGGACTAGTTTTTTTAAAAAAATGTGGGTGTTTTTTTTTAGATTAGGGATAGGCACTTGTAAAAGAGTTGAATGATAATTTAGTTTATTATTTTTTGTAAGCTTAGTGTTTTTTATTTTTCGTAATTTAGTGTTTATTATTTTTTGTAATTTTAGATTTTTTAAATTTTTTCGTAGTGTTAGTTTTTTTTTAATTTAAATTTAGATTTTTTAATTGGTATTTTTTTTTTTCTATTAGAATAGTTATGTTAGGTTAATTTATAGTTTTTTATTTGACAGGTAAGTTTTTATTTATTTTAAAATACTGTAATTTTAAAGTTAAGGGTGTGCTACGTTTAGGGGTAATAGGTTTATTTAGTATCGGTGGTATAGGAGGCTGGAGGTTTAAGGGATTAATAATTTTATTTAGTGGTGGCGATGTTAGGGAGCGGCAGATTAGTGGTTTATAGGTTTTATTAGTGACGGCGATGTCGGGAGCGTCGGATTAGGGGTTCATAACTTTATTCAGGTGTCGGCGATATCGGGGTTGGTGAATTAGGGGTGTTTAGACTTGGGTTTATGTTAGAATGTTAGGTTTAAACGTAACTTTTTTCCCCATAGACATCAATGGGGTTGCGTTACAGAGATTTTTCATTCCGCACTTCAGGTGTTTTTCCTAACAATCTCTCCCCATTGATGTCTATTGGGCAAAGCGTACACAAGCATGTCAAATTAGCCCTTGAATTTTGTGCGGTATGGAGCTTAACACCACCATACCGCACAGCACAAGGAGGCTTTTCAGTAACTCCTAATGGCAGCGCTATGGAGAGTGAAATAACGCAACTTTTTTGTCGTTATTTTCGCACCCTGTTAAGCGCAAAACTCGCAATCAAGGCAACTGTCTTAGCACTGTTTATCACAGATGGTTATGCAGTACATAGATCCTTGCTCTGTTGCATTTTTATTTAATTTATTACCATGGTAACTGTGATATAAGTGTGGCATATAAAGATAGTTATGAAATTTGTAAGTTAGGTTACGGCGTGCCTATTTGCACATAATGATGTGGGAGTAACATTCCTTTGAAGCACTGCAAGACAGTGTAGAGGATATGGAACGCAGATGTAATAAGTAGCGAAAATATTAAATAAAAAAAGTGTTAAAAGAGCAGTAACACATATGAGTTTGTTTTTAATAATATTATATACTGCCATAATGTAAGCTTAAATTTAGATATTTATCTATTGTGTCTTGTGAAAAGTCCACCAAAAAAACCTGTGTTGTATACAAAAAGCCATATTCTGCCGATAGATAGACACAGCTGTTTAGCTGCATTGTATAATCACATGAACAGACAAAATATACTGCATTAGAGATGCAGACACAAACACCACATGACAGTAAAAGGTCAGCAGTTGCCTAGAGGTTTTCCTGTTTTGCATCTTATGTTTAATATGGGAAGTGTTTTATTGCGTGCTACGAATATCTAAGTTAATGTAGTATTTTTGTGTATTTGTCAACAGAGACATTTTATTTTTATATCCAGTTAGAATATAAAGATAGGACACAACAGTTATCTTTTGCCTTAAAGGGACATGACATCCAAAGATTTTCTTTCAGGATTCAGATATAGCATGCAATTTTAAACAACGTTCCAATGTACTTCTGTTATATAATTTGCTTCATTCTCTTCATTTTCTTTCTTGAAAAAACTGCAAAGTACACCTGGGAGCTAATTAACGCACTGGGTGAGCCAATAACATGAGGCATATATGTGCAGCCACCAATCAACAGCTCCTGAGTCTATCTTGGTATAATTTTCAACAAGGGATACCAAAACAGGTAAATAAATTAGATGGAATAAATTGGGCAGTTTTTTTTTTTAAATCATATGCTCTATTTGAACCATGAAAGAAAAACATGTTTGTTTCATGTCCCTTTAATGTTCCTACTATTTTTTTCTTTTCTAATTTATGTTCTCTTTTAGACATACTAGGTTGCTTAAACTTAATGTCGACTAAGATTGGATGGATAGGCAGATGAAAATCATACATAAAGGGATAAAGGGTCAGTCAACTTGAAAATGGTAATTGTTTGAAAAAATAGATAATCCCTTGATTACACATTCCCAATTTTGCATAACCAACACTGTAAAATGAATACACTTTTTACCTCTGTAAAAAGTACAGTTTGTACAGTTTGTTCATGTGTGCCACATTCAAAAACCAGAAATAAGATTCAGTTACAGAATTTGAATGGATTTTGGTTCTTTGTCCAAAATGAATGTCCACAGGAATGTTTGTTCTACCAAGCCATTTGCACTTTCACCACATTTGCCCATCCCTAGTATTGCTGTTAAGTTAGTTAGTTAATGAATTTCTACAAATTACTTTTTGTGTCATGCTGGTTCCTGGCATAGTTTCTCTAGAGCTGTTGACAGGGGGTGTATTTTTACATAGGACAGCAAGAATTTGGGGCAGCAAAATTGTAGGAGTAGCTTTATGGCATAATGAATTCCCACTCCTATGGTTTTCATATATTTTAATTGTTAATTATAAATCACATATGCCTGGCTATCTAAGGTGGGTGTATGATCCCTCGTATCTCAAGCAGCGAGGTTCTAGACAATAACATTATAACAATGCAAATATTTGACAGTGAAGCTAAATATCATGAGTGCAGTTGGAACTTGAGGGAATCTCACCTTCAACTACCTGCTCTTAACATCTTTTTCATCTTTTTCCCCTTCACCTCCCTGTCTGCTCTGCATAGAGCCTGAGCAAGTTAAAAAGCCACTTTTGTTCAAATTAAGGACAGTTGGAATCTTTCAGGTTTCGGGATGCTATAATTATTGTATGAGGTACATTCTAATCTATTTCTAAACCTTTGCCAACAGAGATTAGATGTGGTTTTTTTTATCAGCCAGCAAGCTTTTATTTCACAGACTAGATGTGCCCTTTCTGTTAGTTTTATATTGATTTAGTATTTATATTGATGTTTAATTTGAGAAATTTTACAATAAATATTTATTAACAGTCCAAACATTCAGGTAGATTACGAGTTATGCGCGCTATAGGGAATTTAACGAACGCAACAAAAGTTGCGTTATTTCACCCTCTATAGCGCAGCCATTACAAGTTTTGAAACAGCCGACTTGTGCGTGCGATATGGTTGCGTTGAGCTCCATACCGCACAAAATACAAGCTCTGTTTTGACGTGCTTGTGCACGCTTTCCCCATAGCCATCAATGGGGAGAGCGGGTTAGAAAAAAACCTAACACCTGCGATCGTGGAATGAAAAGCTCTGTAACGTAACCCCATTGATGTCTATAGGGAAAGAAAACTAACGTTTAAACCTAACACCTTGACATAAACCCCACGTCTAAACACCCCTAATCTTTTGCCCCCAACATTGCCGCCACCTACATAAAGTTATTAACCCCTAATCTGCCGCTCCCGACATCGCTGCCACCTAAATAAATCTACTTACCCCTAATCTGTCACTCCCGATATCACCACTACTTAAAGTTATTAACCCCTATTCCCCCGCACCCCAACATAGCTACTATATAACTAATAGTTATATAGTAGCTATCTTAGGTTTTATTTTTATTTTACAGGTAAGTTTGCATTTATTTTGACTAGGTAGACTAGTTAGTAAATAGTTATAAACTATTTACAAACTACCTAGTTAAAATAAAAACAAACTTACCTGTGAAATAAAACCTGAGCTGCCTTACACTAAAACCTAACATTACAAAAAATTAAAAAACCTACCATTACAAAAAATAATAAGCACTAAAACTACAAAAAATAATAAAAACATTTCCTATTCTAATACCCTTTAAAAAAAATAAAAAACCCAAGCCAAAATGAAAAACCCTTATCTATAATAAACTACCAAGGACCCTTAAAAGGGCCTTTTTGTGAGCCTTTAAAGAGCCTTTTGTAGGGCATTGCCCTAAAGAAATCAGCTCTTTTCCTACAAAAGAAAAACAAATACCCCCCCCTAACTGTATACAAACCCCCACCCCCAAACACACAAAATAAAAATAAAGTAAAACCTAATCTACCCATTGCCCTGAAAGGGGCATTTGTATGGGCATTGCCCTTAAAGGGGCATTCAGCTCATTTATGAAATGCCCAACCCCTAATCTAAAAATAAAAACCCACACCAAAACGAAAAAAAAACATTAAAGAAAATAACAAACAAATTATCCAAAATAATAACAATTATTCCTATTCTAATACCCATTTAAAAAAACACCCCAAAATAAAAGAAACCTAATCTAGAATAAACTACCAATAGCCCATAAAAGGGCCTTTTGTAGGGCATTGCCCTAAGTTAAACAACTCTCTTTACCTGAAAAAAAAATACAAAGACCCACTAACATTACAAAACCCCACCCCCCCAAACCCACAAAATAAAAATAAAAATATCTTTAAAAAAAAACTAATATACCCATTGCCCTAAAAAGGGCATTTGTATGGGCATTGCCCTAAAAAGGGCATACAGCTCTTTTGCTGCCCTTAAAAGGGCATTCAGCTCTTTTAAGAGTGCCCACCCTAAACAAAAAAAAAAACACCACAAAAAACCTTTAAAAAACCTAACACTAAACCCTCTTTAGGTACTCACAGTTGTTGAAGTTTCGCTTTAACGATCTTCATCCCGGCGGCTCCATCTTCATCCAGGCAGCATCTTCATCCAGGTGGCTCTATCCATATCCATTGCGGGACCAGCATCTTCTTCATCCCTGCGGAGGCGGAGCGGCGATGCGCGGAGGCGGAGGTCCAAGGTGGAGGTCCAAGTGGAGGTCCAATGCGGAGGTCCAGGCGGAGGTCCATCGATCCGATGTGGAGGTCCTCTTCATGCAATCATCAGCCGCACACTGAGAATTTAAATGCAAGGTACCGCTTTTATACTGGGGGTACCATTGCATTCCTATTGGCTGAAAACTTTTAATCAGTCATTAGAAATTAGGGCTGCTAAAATCCTATTGGTTCAAATCAGCCAATATGATTAAAGCAGCTTTCATTCTATTGGCTGATTCGAATCTATGTCAGGAGCGGCAAATTAGGGGTTAATAATTTTAATATAATATTTGCGATGCGGGAGGGCCTTGGTTTAGGGGTTAATAGGTAGTTTATGGGTGTTAGTGACACTTTAGTTATGAGTTTTATGTAACAGTTTTGTAGCATAAAACTCATAACTATTGCTATAAGATTGTGAAACGGATCTTGTTGCTATAGGCTGGAGCGCAAGCTTTTTAGCCTCACTGCAAAACTTTTAACACCAGCCCAATGGAAGTCCCATGAAAAAACGTAATTTTTACGTGTGCGGAACTGACGTTGCGTTACAGGCTAAAAGGTTTGCGGTACAGCTATACCGACAAGACTTGTAATGGCTGCAGTGCTGTTTTAATGCTGAAATTACAATTTTTTCAGCGTTAAAACCTGAACGCAAAACTCGTAATCTAGGTGAGAGTTATGTAAATCCTAAATTAACATTATGATTTTCATTTTAAATTGAAATAGTTTTTATAGAGATTTCATAAAAAGAAAGAAATATACACAGTAAGTGACAATCCAGCAATATAAACAGATATTTATATTTACTGAGTGGTTAAATAATAATTAGAAACATGTAAGTACTTAGGTTTGTATTTTAAAAAGAATATATAAGATGATCTAAACCATGTATATAAACCAATATATATATATATATATATATATATATATATATATATATATATATATATATATATATATATATATATGTATATATATATATATATATATATATATATATATATATATATATAAAATAAATCTTAATCAGCGGTCGTATTGGCATTTTGGGTTAGTCCACTGAGTAGATAGGACCAGAAATATAAATACAATGGGTAAGTAATTTTACTTTGGCTGTTTGCAGATTGCTTCTTGAAGATAGTAAGAAAGAGTAAGTTAACGAAGGAATAGAAAAATGGGGGGAAAAAGAATTAAAAAAAGGGAAAAGATAAAGTAGGTTTTCTGTTCAGACCACCGAATCCTCTGGCTCAATCTTGGTACTAAGAAGCGATTGTCATGTGTCTCATGCATTATTCAATAAAACCATGTATTTTGGAAAATTGTTTGAGTGTCTTGTATACAAGCTGCCTGTTCATACATGTGGTTAGAGTGTCGTATTTTATTTATAATTTCATCCTTCATAGGGGGTCCCACCTTCCAGTGGCATGCAATACATATCCTGGTGGCCGTACACACGATCCTAATAAATTGGTTAATATATTTACTATATTGTTTGTTGTATTCATGTAGTTGCACCTGTTGGATTGTCAATTGTATAGGTTCATTCAAATTGGAACTGAGAAGTCTAGAGAGATCCTCCCAAGCTACTCTTGAATGTGGACAATCCCACCACATATGTCTGTATGTACAAACAGCTCTGCAGCAAAGGTAAGATCTATTATTTGCAGTGTGTGAGGTAATAACTGATGATTTTCATTTTAAAGTTTCATGTTTAAAAAGTGTTATTTGAGCTATGTATT
The DNA here is from genome assembly GCF_027579735.1 of Bombina bombina. Taxonomy (NCBI): domain Eukaryota; kingdom Metazoa; phylum Chordata; class Amphibia; order Anura; family Bombinatoridae; genus Bombina; species Bombina bombina. The sequence continues at coordinate 733,817,258 of NC_069499.1, read as the reverse complement.
CTTATCTAACAAAAGAAAAAGTTTAATAAACTAGAAATGCAGACATTTCAGCATAAAAAACCTGTGCCGTAAAGAAATACAAATTAGAAAAGAAAAATTGGTTTTCCAAAGGCTGTTCAATTACAAAGGTCCAAAGACGGTATAGAGTTTGACAGGATTTGGTATCTCTGGAGGTGTTGTCAGCCATAAAATTGATGCCCGATAATATTACCATAGAGAAAGAGTATTTTTATTTCATTATTTTTTTAACATTTTTGTGCACATTACTATTATTGGATCAAGTAAGAGTTATATGTGAAAGCTAGAACCTATATTCTATATAGTGTATAAAAAGGTGAAGTGGAAATAGGGGAGGTCTGATGAGGGATGTTTGACACCTGAAATTGTGGTGCTTTACATTGGGGTATTTATAAGCAAATCACTGGAATAGCAGTATTCACATGTATGTAACTGCAATGATCCAAACCACCATGCATTTTGCAGGATGGTCCCATATTGGGACACATGCCCCTCCCACCTATTTTCCCACCCAGGAATTCTAATTAATGCCCCTGACTGCCTGAAGTTTGTCCTTGACTCTAAATGATTCCACCCACAGACCCCACAATGAGATATAAATGCTATAAACTACCCATAATAGTAACAGCCTACAGCAAAAATAAGGTGAAAATGGTGAAAAGCACAACTTTTTAAGTTAATTTACAAGAAAAAGAAAGCAATATAATTAATTAATTAATTAATTAATTGCATTGCTTTTTTATATTATACTCAAACATGGTATAAGAGATTTCATTTTGGTTTTATGTCACATTAACCCAATCAGGGTAGACAAAATCAGTTCAATAAAGAAAGGCAAAACAATGCTTTTAAGTACATGTGAATGTTGTGGCATAAGATGTACAATTTGCAGGGTTCACATCAAAATTTTTTTGCATATAATGTTTTCCTGGACTTGTAAGCTTAAAGGGACATGAAACCGATTTTTTTTCTTTCATGATTTAGAAAGAACATGCAATTTTAAACCACTTTCTAATTTACTTATATTATGTAATTTGCTTCATTCTCTTGATATCCTTTGCTGAAAAGCATATCTAGATAGGCTTAAAGGGCCATTATACACTCATTTTTTCTTTGCATAAATGTTTTGTAGATGATCTATTTATAAAGCCCATAAAGTTGTTTTTTAAAAAAATGTATAGTTTTGCTTATTTTTAAGTAACATTGCTCTGATTTTCAGACTCCTAACCAAGCCCCAAAGTTTTATGTGAATACTGACGTATACCTACTCCAGCTTGCTCCTGTTTGTGTAAAGGGTCTTTTCATATGCAAAAGATGGGGGAGGGGGGGAGGGTCTTATTTCCCATTTGCAGTGGGCTTTCCAGCCACCTTTTCAACAGAGCTAAACTTAGAACTTCTAAGTAAGTTTTTAAACAGTTTTATACTGGATTTTTATATCAGTATCTGTGCATCTTATTATTTATAGTAGTGTCTTTTACATGCAGTTATATGAAAATGAGTGTATGCTGTCCCTTTAACCGTTGGTGATTGGTTTCTGCACTCCTGTGATTGGCTCACTCATGTGCACTGCTATTTATTTAACAAAGGATATCTAATTGGAATGTTGTTTAAAATTGTATGCTCTGTATGAATCATGAAATAAAAAAAATTGGGTTTAATGTCCCTTTAAATGCAAAACAGAAAAATTGGTTTTCCAAAGGCTGTTCAATTACAAAGGTCGATACAGACAAGCAAAATTAGTACAGCACAGCAACGGTCAGGAACATGCAGGTTCACTCAGGAGCTACACTCAGGGCTCCAACAGCATACAAACAACTCCAAGGTGAGTGACAGCAAGGATAAATTTATTAGCAAACTTTACACAGGAGGTAGCAGCGATGTTTCGGAACAAGTTTCCTTAATCATGCATACAAACAAAGTGATTTACAATCTATATATAGGCAGACACCACAAGGCGGCGCTCTATTGCAAAATTTCTATTTAACCCTATAGGTAACAATATATCCAAGTGGTATGTAACCAGCACAAATATATATCATTCTCCTTAGTTGATAGAAAAGCTTATATAAAAATAGAAGTCTAAATAATCTAACATGAATTAGATAAATACAATAAAAACCTTAATAAAGACCTAATTTTATAAAAAAAAACAGAAAGATCCCAATCTCTATTGAGACCATTAGGTTCAAGAGTACCTAATTTAAAGATCCAGAAAGCCTCACGCTGTTTCAACAGCTTCTCCCTATCTCCCCCTCTGCGAGGTCTAACTACACTTTCAATGATTTGAAATCTTAGTTCATTGATGAGATGACCCATCTTAATAAAATGATGTGCTACTGGCGCTTTTTTATTACCTGTTCTAATACTACTTTTATGTTCTATAATTTTGTCTTTGATGTTTCTTGTCGTCTCTCCAACATAGCCACGCCCGCAAGGGCATTTAATTAAATATATAACAAATTGAGTATAGCAGGAATGGTAACCCCTAATGTTGAATTTCTTCCCTGTTGTTGGATGATAAAAAAATGAACCTTTAGACATATTATTACAGCAGGAGCAGTTAAGGCAAGGGTAACATCCTTCTTTTTAATTACCTATAACACCTTGGATAGTAATTTTACTTGGTCCAATGTCAGCTTTAATAAGTTGTTTTCTTATACTTAGACCTTGCTTATAAGTTGGCATAGGAGAAGTTTGAAATTCAATAACCCCAGGATTGCATTCTGTCAAAATGGGCCAGCGTTTTTTTAATAATTTTATGTATAAGAGATGATTGGGCATTATACTCAGATACAAAGATAATACGTGAATCGTTTTTTATCTTATCTTTATTTTTACGTAATAAAGTTTCTCTAGATATTGATTTAGCATATTGTATTTCTTTGTCAATTAGTACATTGGGATAACCTCTATTAAGGAATCTATTCCCCATCTCATTCATTCTATCCTCAATGATATTATCATTAGAGATAATCCTGCGGACTCTAAGAAATTGACTGCGAGGGAGGGCTTTAAGCAAAGATGGAGGATGGGCACTATTAAAGTGAAGTAAACTATTTCTATCTGTCTCTTTACGATAGAGATCTACTGATAAAGAGTTCCCATTTTTAATAATTTTCGTATCCAGAAATGAAATATTATCCTCACTCCATATTAACTTAAATTTAATGCTATTGGTGGCTTTGTTTAAATCATTGACAAAATTGCATAGGGATCCAACGTCGCCCAGCCAAACACCAAAGATATCATCGATATAGCGCCACCAACAGGCGCATACCGATGAAATCTAGAATTGGTATAAACAAATTTTTCTTCGAAAATATTCATAAAGATGTTGGCATAATTAGGGGCGAGGTTGGACCCCATAGCAGTACCTTGCGTTTGCAAGAAATAATCATCTTCGCACAAAAAGTAATTGCAATAAAGAATAAGTTCAAGCAATTGTGATATAAAATCAATATGTTGTTTAGAATGCTTATCATCGAACTTAAAATGGCTTTAACAGCGCCAATACCACTTTCGTGGGCTATAGAAGTGTAAAGACTCTCTACATCTAAGCTGAAAAGAATATACTTATCAGATTCTATTACCAATGTATCCACCTTTCTTAAAAAGTCACTATTATCTTGTAAAAAAGAGTTTGAGTTTTCAACGTATGGTCTAAGTATACGATCAAGAAAAATGGATATATTTGTTAAGATTGGGTCTGTACTCGCCACAATAGGGCGTCCAGGGGGTTCAAATAAGTTTTTATGAATTTTAGGGAGTGAATACATCACAGGGGTGCGAGGATGTTCAACTAAAAGATAATTAAATACATCTTTATCTATTAAATCATTGTTTAATGTAACTTGGCAGACCTGTTTTAACTCTTTCTGGATGTCCAATATAGGATTATAGGATAGTTTTTTATATACTCCTTTTACATTAAGTTGTTGCCTGATTTCATTAGTATAATAAGATTTATTTAGGGCTACAATAGCTCCTCCTTTGTCCGCCCTTTTCAGAATCACATCAGATTTAGTTTTAATGGAGTTAATAGCAGAGACATCTTTTTTTGAAAAATTTGAGATATTATCAGAAGTGTTCTTATTAACAGAGTAATATGCACGTTTTTTATTATTCAATTTGTTTTGTAATTTACATATATCTTTTTTAACTAATTCAATATATGTCTCAACACTATGGAAATTTTGTGGAGGAATAAACTGACTTTTTTTCTTTAACTGTAATTTAGACATAGTGAACAAAGCTTTCTCATTATTGACCTTTCTAGTTAATTCAGAATAAGCAATATTATCCATAAAAGATTTAAGCCTTAGATTTCTAAAAAAGCGATATAAATCCTTATTCAGCTGAAAAAAATTACAGTCTCTATTGGGACAGAATGATAAGCCCTTATTAAGCATAGAGAGTTCGTCTTGAGAAAAGTCAGTGTTAGATATATTCACCACATTCTCCTCCATAGTGCTTGCTTCAACTCCATCGGTATCATTTACTTGCGTTTGGAAGATCTTAGTTGTCGCAGCTGCTTTCCCTTTACCGTGGCGGTGTTTCCTCCCTCCTCTCCATGTTCCAGTTCGGAGTCCCCCAGAGACGTTCCTGATGAGCTGGAACTACTGCCGCTCCTTGCTTGGTAACGATTTCGGCGTCTGAAGTTGCCGGAAGTGGGTCTACGTGGTGCTCCTTCCGGGTCATATTTCCATCTGTATACCCGGTTTTCGGAGTAGTCAGTTTCATCTCTGGCAAACTTCAATCTTTTACGCTCTTCAATTATCTTTCTGGGCTCAGCAACATTCATATTGGTTTGTGTAAGAACTTTCTTAGACTCATCAGCTGGTAATGTATTTTTTATGGCATCTTCTATTTCAGCAAGTTTAATATCTTGTTCATTTACTTCTTGAGTGAGGCATTCTACAGTAAGCACCATTAAGTCCATGGAGCATTTGTTCAATATTTGCTCAAACTTATCACAATAGGTGGTGTTTTCTCTCATGAGTGTAGGTCTGGCGCTCATTCGTAGTCCTCTAGGGATACTCTGTGGTATTCTGCTAAAGTTGAAGCGTGTAAGTCATAAGCCAATCGTTTCTTTTTCAGCTTTTCAAAATCTTTAGTTGTGGAATCATTAGGGGTGCTTTTCAAAAAATCTCTTGAACCTTTAGTTAAGGTGGTGATTCTGGCAGCTTCCAAATCAGTATAGGAAATTCAACATTAGGGGTTACCATTCCTGCTATACTCAATTTGTTATATATTTAATTAAATGCCCTTGTGGGCGTGGCTATGTTGGAGAGACGACAAGAAACATCAAAGACAAAATTATAGAACATAAAAGTAGTATTAGAACAGGTAATAAAAAAGCGCCAGTAGCACATCATTTTATTAAGATGGGTCATCTCATCAATGAACTAAGATTTCAAATCATTGAAAGTGTAGTTAGACCTCGCAGAGGGGGAGATAGGGAGAAGCTGTTGAAACAGCGTGAGGCTTTCTGGATCTTTAAATTAGGTACTCTTGAACCTAATGGTCTCAATAGAGATTGGGATCTTTCTGTTTTTTTTTATAAAATTAGGTCTTTATTAAGGTTTTTATTGTATTTATCGAATTCATGTTAGATTATTTAGACTTCTATTTTTATATAAGCTTTTCTATCAACTAAGGAGAATGATATATATTTGTGCTGGTTACATACCACTTGGATATATTGTTACCTATAGGGTTAAATAGAAATTTTGCAATAGAGCGCCGCCTTGTGGTGTCTGCCTATATATAGATTGTAAATCACTTTGTTTGTATGCATGATTAAGGAAACTTGTTCCGAAACATCGCTGCTACCTCCTGTGTAAAGTTTGCTAATAAATTTATCCTTGCTGTCACTCACCTTGGAGTTGTTTGTATGCTGTTGGAGCCCTGAGTGTAGCTCCTGAGTGAACCTGCATGTTCCTGACCGTTGCTGTGCTGGAATAATTTTGCTTGTCTGTATTGGCTATTCACTCACAGTCCGTTGCACCTAGGTCAGCTGAAATTGAATGTGAGAAAATACACAAAATACAAAAATGGGCTTTACACAGAATTAATTGAAAACTTTCTCCTATACTGATTTGGAAGCTGCCAGAATCACCACCTTAACTAAAGGTTCAAGAGATTTTTTGAAAAGCACCCCTAATGATTCTACAACTAAAGATTTTGAAAAGCTGAAAAAGAAACGATTGGCTTATGACTTACACGCTTCAACTTTAGCAGAATACGACAGAGTTAAGCGTATCCCTAGAGGACTACGAATGAGCGCCAGACCTACACTCATGAGAGAAAACACCACCTATTGTGATAAGTTTGAGCAAATATTGAACAAATGCTCCATGGACTTAATGGTGCTTACTGTAGAATGCCTCACTCAAGAAGTAAATGAACAAGATATTAAACTTGCTGAAATGGAAGATGCCATAAAAAATACATTACCAGCTGATGAGTCTAAGAAAGTTCTTACACAAACCAATACGAATTGAAGAGCGTAAAAGATTGAAGTTTGCCAAAGACGAAACGGACTACTCCGAAAACCAGGTATACAGATGGAAATATGACCCGGAAGGAGCGTCATGTAGACCCACTTCCGGTAACTTCAGATGCCGAAATCGTTACCAAGCAAGGAGCGGCAGTAGTTCCAGCTCATCAGGTACGTCTCTGGGGGACTCCGAACTGGAACACGGAGAGGAGGGAGGAAACACCGCCACTGTAAAGGGAAAGCAGCTGCGACAACTATGATCTTCCAAACGCAAGTAAATGATACCGATGGAGTTGAAGCAAGCACTATGGAGGAGAATGTGGTGAATATATCTAACACTGACTTTTCTCAAGACGAACTCTCTATGCTTAATAAGGGCTTATCATTCTGTCCCAATAGAGACTGTGATTTTTTTTTTCAGCTGAATAAGGATTTATATCGCTTTTTTTAGAAATCTAAGGCTTAAATCTTTTATGGATAATATTGCTCATTCTGAATTAACTAGAAAGGTCAATAATGAGAAAGCTTTGTTCACTATGTCTAAATTGCAGTTGAAGAAAAAAAGTACGTTTATTCCTCCACAAAATTGCTATAGTGTTGAGACATATATAGAATTAGTTAAAAAAGATATATGTAAATTACAAAACAAATTGAATAATAAAAAATGTGCATATTACTCTGTTAATAAGAACACTTCTGATAATATCTCAAATTTTTCAAAAAAAGATGTCTCTGCTATTAACTCCATTAAAACTAAATCTGATGTGATTCTGAAAAGGGCGGACAAAGGAGGAGCTATTGTAGCCCTAAATAAATCTTATTATACTAATGAAATCAGGCAACAACTTAATGTAAAAGGAGTATATAAAAACTATCCTATAATCCTATATTGGACATCCAGAAAGAGTTAAAACAGGTCTGCCAAGTTGCATTAAACAATGATTTAATAGATAAAGATGTATTTAATTATCTTTTAGTTGAACATCCTCGCACCCCTGTGATGCATTCACTCCCTAAAATTCATAAAAACTTATTTGAACCCCCTGGACGCCCTATTGTGGCGAGTACAGACTCAATTTTAACAAATGTATCAATTTTTCTTGATCGTATACTTAGACCATACGTTGAAAACTCAAACTCTTTTTTACAAGATACTAGTGACTTTTTAAGAAAGGTGGATACATTGGTAATAGAATCTGATAAGTATATTCTTTTCAGCTTAGATGTAGAGAGTCTTTACACTTCTATAGCCCACAAAAGTGGTATTGGCGCTGTTAAAGCAGTTTTAAGTTCTGATGATAAGCATTCTAAACAACATATTGATTTTATATCACAATTGCTTGAACTTATTCTTTATTGCAATTACTTTTTGTGCGAAGATGATTATTTCTTGCAAACGCAAGGTACTGCTATGGGGTCCAACCTCGCCCCTAATTGTGCCAACATCTTTATGAATATTTTCGAAGAAAAATTTGTTTATACCAATTCTAGATTTCATCGGTATGGCGCCTGTTGGTGGCGCTATATCGATGATATCTTTGGTGTTTGGCTGGGCGACGATGGATCCCTATTCAATTTTGTCAATGATTTAAACAATGCCACCAATAGCATTAAATTTAAGTTAATTTGGAGTGAGGATAATATTTCATTTCTGGATACGAAAATTATTAAAAATGGGAACTCTTTATCAGTAGATCTTTATCGTAAAGAGACAGATAGAAATAGTTTACTTCACTTTAATAGTGCCCATAATCCATCTTTGCTTAAAGCCCTCCCTCGCAGTCAATTTCTTAGAGTCCGCAGGATTATCTCTAATGATAATATCATTGAGGATAGAATGAATGAGATGGGGAATAGATTCCTTAATAGAGGTTATCCCAATGTACTAATTGACAAAGAAATACAATATGCTAAATCAATATCTAGAGAAACTTTATTAAGTAAAAAGAAAGATAAGATAAAAAACGATTCACGTATTATCTTTGTATCTGAGTATAATGCCCAATCATCTCTTATACATAAAATTATTAAAAAACACTGGCCCATTTTGACAGAATGCAATCCTGGGGTTATTGACTTTCAAACTCCTCCTATGCCAGCTTATAAGCAAGGTCTAAGAATAAGAAAACAACTTATTAAAGCTGACATTGGACCAAGTAAAATTACTATCCAAGGTGTTATAGGTAATAAAAAAGAAAGATGTTACCCTTGCCTTAACTGCTCCTGCTGTAATAATATGTCTAAAGGTTCATTTTTTTATCATCCAATAACAGGAAAGAAATTCAACATTAGGGGTTACCATTCCTGCTATACTCAATTTGTTATATATTTAATTAAATGCCCTTGTGGGCGTGGCTATGTCGGAGAGACAACAAGAAACATCAAAGACAGAATAATAGAACATAAAAATAGTATTAGAACAGGTAATAAAAAAGTGTCAGTAGCACATCATTTTATTAAGATGGGTCATCTCATCAATGAGCTGATTTCAAATCATTGAAAGTGTAGTTAGACCTCGCAGAGGGGGAGATAGGGAGAAGCTCTTGAAACAGCGTGAGGCTTTCTGGATCTTTAAATTAGGTACTCTTGAACCTAATGGTCTCAATAGAGATTGGGATCTTTCTGTTTTTTTTTTTTTTATAAAATTTGGTCTTTATTAAGGTTTTTATTTGTATTTATCTAATTCATGTTAGATTATTTAGACTTCTATTTTTGTATAAGCTTTTCTATCAACTAAGGAGAATGATATATATTTGTGCTGGTTACATACCACTTGGATATATTGTTACCTATAGGGTTAAATAGAAATTTTGCAATAGAGCGCCACCTTGTGGTGTCTGCCTATATATAGATTGTAAATCACTTTGTTTGTATGCATGATTAAGGAAACTTGTTCCGAAACGTCGCTGCTACCTCCTGTGTAAAGTTTGCTAATAAATTTATCCTTGCTGTCACTCACCTTGGAGTTGTTTCAATTACAAAGGTCCAAAGACAGTATAGAGTTTGACAGGAGTTGGTATCGCTGGAGGTGTTGTCAGCCATAAAATTGATGCCCGATAATATTACCATAGAGAAAGAGTATTTTTATTTCATTATTTTTTTAACATTTTTGTGCACATTACTATTATTGGATCAAGTAAGAGTTATATGTTAAAGCTAGAACCTATATTCTATATAGTGTATAAAAAGGTGAAGTGGAAATAGGGGAGGTCTGATGAGGGATGTTTGACACCTGAAATTGTGGTGCTTTACATTGGGGTATTTATAAGCAAATCACTGGAATAGCAGTATTCACATGTATGTAACTGCAATGATCCAAGCCACCATGCATTTTGCAGGATGGTCCCATATTGGGACACATGCCCCTCCCACCTATTTTCCCACCCAGGAATTCTAATTAATGCTCCTGACTGCCTGGAGTTTGTCCATGACTCTAAATGATTCCACCCACAGACCCCACAATGAGATATAAATGCTATAAACTACCCATAATAGTAACAGCCTACAGCAAAAATAAGGTGAAAATGGTGAAAAGCACAACTTTTTAAGTTAATTTACAAGAAAAAGAAAGCAATATAATTAATGAATTCATTAATTAATTGCATTGCTTTTTTATATTATACTCAAACATGTTATAAGAGATTTAATTTTGGTTTTATGTCACATTAACCCAATCAGGGTAGACAAAATCAGTTCAATAAAGAAAGGCAAAACAATGCTTTTAAGTACATGTGAATGTTGTGGCATAAGATGTACAATTTGCAGGGTTCACATCACAATTTTTTTGCATATAATATTTTCCTGGACTTGTAAGCTTAAAGGGACATGAAACCAAATTTTTTTCTTTCATGATTTCGAAAGAACATGCACTTTTAAACCACTTTCTAATTTACTTATATTATGTAATTTGCTTCATTCTCTTGATATCCTTTGCTGAAAAGCATATCTAGATAGGCTTAACCGTTGGTGATTGGTTTCTGCACACAGGTGCCTCCTGTGATTGGCTCACTCATGTGCACTGCTATTTATTTAACAAAGGATATCTAATTGGAATGTTGTTTAAAATTGTATGCTCTGTCTGAATCATGAAATAAAAAAATTGGGTTTAATGTCCCTTTAAATGCAATACATAACACAAATGAAACTTAGTTTACCCCTTTAACAGTTTTACAGCTAAAAAGTATTTCATTCTGAAACAAAAAGCAAAGAATTGAAGTCTTAATTCTCTAAATCAATATTTTTATGTGGAATTGGATTGAGGATAGAAGCGGAATTATTGAAATTTACCAGGCTTCCTTTTAATACTTCTCTTTCTAGCCATATTAAATCAATACAGTTTCAAACTGTCCCTTGTGGCAGAATTGATAAAATCTTCAAGGTTAGTGCCAGACTTATTTGGGACTATACTGACACAGTGAAATAAATAACAGTGACTATTATTTCCCCAGAGGGTCAAATTAGAGCAATAAAGATCTTTGATTGTTTGGCCTAAAACTCCAATTATTATTATTATTTGCATGCAAATAAAAAAAAAAGTTATTGAATAATCAGACATTATTTATCATTCTAGGCAGAAAAATAATTATACTCATTACATTTTTATCTTTTGCTATTTAAAATATGTAATGCTGAGAGAACATGAAGTTTTAATTAAATCAGAAAACAAACCTGCTGTAAAAGGATAATCTTTCCAAAATAGTCAACATTTCAGGCAATCTTCCATGGTTTCACTTTATCGTCCTTCTTTTATTATTTTAATCAAACATGATAACAATTATAGTTAAAATATAAAATGCTAAAACTTTTTATTTTTTAACATATCCTCTAATTTTACCAGGTGCTTAACTCATTCAAAAGAGTTAAACACATATTTAAAGTGTGCTCCTGGAAAACCTACTTTCTGCTCCAGGAGGAAATATGGCTAGTGATTGGAGCATACTCATGTATGCCAAACGAACAATAATGATCGAGCTGTTACTACAGCAAAAAAATTGTAAATGTAGGCTTAATCTAATATGCTGCAAGTACTAATATTATGCATGTATATTCAATTATATCACAACAACAGAATTCACACAATTAAATGATATACAAAAACATATTCTGGCTTACAAAAAACACCATTAACAGTCCTATAAAAAAGTCAGTTAACCAAAGGAATACATTGTGACTAATTCAGGGGCTTTTATCTAGGTATGGAGAGGGAAAAAAACTGCTGATGCAGTTGGAAGAGATTTATATTTGGTAATAAGTAGAACTAGCGTCTTTCCCTGAAGCACTAATTCTTGAGAATCTATCATTTATTGCGTATTGGAAAGCTGGTCTGCAAATAATTAAAATGATTGTACTAGAAAGTTTTATGACTTAGCATATTCTTAGATCACGCTTCACTAGTGTCCCCACAATTCTCACCTCTACACCATTTGGCCGGCCTCCTGTCGTGGGACCAGGGGTACCCAGGGATGCCTCCTTACCTGTTCACCGGTGGGTAAGGCAGAGGCCAGGGCACCGTCGCAAGTTTCTCCTCGACCGTGACTGTGCCTAGTGTTTCGTTTGCGCCTGTTGGTGCGCATGGGTGTGCACGCTGGTGCGCCTTGGCGTGCACATGTGTTAACGTGTGTGCGTATGTGCGCGGATGACATCACAGGTGGTTTCCATCAGCTAGGGGAATCTTCGTGACACGCCTCTTTCTGCCTTCTCATTGGGTACTAGGTATCTGATACTGTCATTGTCTTGGATATGGGGGGGGCGTTCCTGGGCCCTGTTAGGTTTAAATTCCGGTCTGAGCCCTGGCTTTTTGCTGAGTTATTTTGCCAGTTTATCTGCATAACTAAGCGTTGTATTTTCTCTTTTCCTATTCCCTATCCCTGATATTGGATTTCTTGGTTTTGACCCCTGGCCTGACTTCCATTTATGATACTTGCTGCCTGGACCGTTTTCTTATTATCCTGACTATGCCTTTTTATTATCCTGACTACGTTAGGGTTATGTTTAGGGGTTAATATAGTTTAATTTAGGTTGTTGCGATGTGGGGGGCTGGCGGTTTAGGGGTTAATAGGTTTAGTTAGTGGTAGTGATGTGGGAGGCCAGAGGTTTAGGGGTTAATAGCTTAATTTAGTTCCGGCGATGTCGGGGAGCGGCGGAATAGGGGTTAATAGATTTATTATTTAGGTGGCAGCGATATCGGGGGCGGCAGATTAGGGGTTAATAACATTATGTATTTGTCAGCGATGTTGGTGGTCAGCAGATCAGGGGTGTTTAGACATGCGGTTTATGTTATGGTTTTAGGTTTAAACTTTATTTTTTTTCCCCCATAGACATCAATGGGGCTGCGTTACAGAGATTTTCATTCTGCGATCGCAGGTGTTAGTTTTTTTTCTGATCCGCTCTCCCCATTGATGTCACGCTCTCCCCATTGATGTCACGAGCACACCAAAAGAGCGCTTATTTTTTGTGCGGTATGGAGCTTAAAAGCACCATATTGCACGCACAAGCCAAGTTTTTTAGTGTTATTTTTTTTTATTTTGGGAGGTTTGTGGGTGTTAGGTTAGGAAGTGTTAGGTTAGGGGGATTAGTAATTTAATTAGTTATTTGCATTGTGTGAGCTTGGCGGTTTAGGGGTTAATAGTTTTAATAGGATTATTGCATTGTGTGTGTTTGGCAGATTAGGGGTTAATAGGTTAATTAAGTGTATTGCTTTGGTGTGGGTGGCGGTTTAGGAGTTAATAGTTTTAATAGGTTCTTTGTGATATGGGTGAATGGCAGATTGGGGTTAATAGTTTATTAAGGTATGTTGCGTTGTGGGGTGATGGCGGTTTAGGAGTTAATAGGTTAGATGTTTTGCGATGTGGGGGTTGGCGGATTAGGGGTTTATATAGTTTATTAGTTATTGCGGTTGACAGATAAATATTGCACATCTGTTAGGTGTTTGTTATTTTCAATAGGTAGATAGATATTGTGCATGTGTTAGGTGTTAGTTAATATTTTCAGGCAGTTATGGTGCTCACATACTCATCGCAAAGCTTGCTGAATCTGCCTATGTGTGGCGAGGTGAAAATGGAGTAAAATATCTCCATTACTGCCGCTTAAGTCCTTGCGCTGAATATGTATTACTGATTTGCGACGCATTCAGCTCTTTTACTGCCATCCCTAGACTAAAAAAAATAACACCCCAAAAAATAAAAAAAAAGACCTAACACTAACCCCAGAAAATCTACTCACAGTTCCTGAAGTCCTGACATCCATCTTCATCCAGGCGACAAGAATTCTTCATCCAGGCGGAACATCTTCATCCATCACGGGGCCGTCTCCTATCTATATCCCGGTGGCGCGGAGCATCATCGCACTGACATCCAGCATGGAGGATCTGCTACATACGATCATTGCCATACACTGATGCTTGAATGCAAGGTACCAGTTTAAAAATTGGGTACCTTGCATTTTTTTTGGCTGACATTTTCAAATCAGCCAATAGGATGAGAGCTACTGAAATCCTATTGGCTGTTCAATTGTAAGGTTACTTACTAGTTTAAACTTAGTTTTTTTTTATTTTACAGTTAAGTTTTTATTTATTTAAAGATAGTTATATTGTAATGTATTAGGTTTAGGGGTTATTAGTTTAATTTAGTGTCTTGCGATGTGGGGTGCTCACAGTTTAGGGGTTAATAGCTTTATTATAGTAGGTGTGACATGGGGGGCTGGCGGTTTAGGGGTTAATAGGTTTATTATAGTATTAGCGATGTGGGGGGCGGCGGTTTATGGATTAATAGGTTTATTATAGTAGTAGCAATGTGGTGGGCCGACGGTTTGTCAGGATATCTGTGAGTGTTATTAAATAATATATATATATTCCGGTCTGCTAAGATAAATAGCAGGCTAGGATGGGAGTGGATTCTAACTCTGATGAAGTGGGCATAGGACCCACGAAACGCGTAAGCTCGCGAGAACACAGTGACGTCACTTCCGGTTCTCACCAAGGATCCACTTCCGGTTTCGCCGAAACCGCTAACGTCTGTACAGACCCTTTGAGCTCTATCCACTATACACCAACGATCGGACCATTGTTTGGAGATAAGTTTTATCAATATTAAGGCGCTCCATAGATTGTTTTATCTTATATTTATAACACTCCGTTTTAAACCAAATCAATTACTCAATCATTTTACAAATAACGTAGTGCGCACTACTTATAGCACAAATCGCCAGTATTTTTAACTTTTTAGTGACTACTATACTATCAATTGTCAATTTATAATATACCTGCAATTTTATTTTTATTTTTATCTTTACATCCCATGAATTTTATTCCATCCCTTTTTTTTGATCCATATATGAATTTTTAAATATAATTTTTTTCTTTATTTCATTACTCTGTCAATACCATTGTTCTGGCATCTGTCTGTTACATACTTTCAACGAGTTAGTTTCAGACACTACTGCCAGACCTAGAGCAAACAGCTTATAACTCTGTGTTTGTATGTTTTATGGTCCATTACTGTGAACCTTTTCCTTTTCTTCTTTTTTTGTGTTTTTAACTAAGCATACTAATAAAACATTGTTTTTAGCAATAGGACTCAGCACAATAGTACTGCTTTCAAAAAAATGACTGCAGTCAGTGTGTAACTGAGCCCAACATACCTAAAACAAGTTTTTAATTTTTCCTAAATTCTCCTAAATTTTCCCATTTTTAACATAACAAACAAAATAAAACATTTTGTTGAGGTTAAATAAACCTACAATATATCATTCATTTATACTAAAACCATCTTTGGGACCTTTAGCGCTAGTTCCATAATCCTATTTTTATTCTTTACCTCACTTGTTAGTGGTTACAAGTACACATATATAGAACTTAGCTGCTCTAAGGAATTCCGTATAACACCCACCAGGGTTTATAGATAGCGCTTATAACTGATCCTTTACTTCAATATCTATATATCTATCTATATATATATATATATATATATATATATATATATATATATATATATATATTATTTATACATGATAAGACCAAAGAGTTCATCTGAAGGAACTGTCACTCAGACTGTACTGATAATGGAATATACAAACATACTCAAAGGAGATAGCCCTTATCATCTAAGTGTTAAGTGTCCCATACTGAGTGTCCAATACACGAAGCTCAGACATACGTCTCAATGGAAAATAGCAGGAGAAAACAGAAACATATTTTTCTGAAAGCATATAAGAATTTAAATATTAGGTTTTAAAAAGAGAAGTTAGGACATCATCTATATGAACTGTATGATTCTCAAATATTTAATTGATACTCAGACTGTATAAAGTATACATTATATATATATATATATATATATATATATATATATATATATATCTATATCCATGGATCTGAGAAATGCATTTCAGGTTTGTAATAAATGAAATGAACAACTGTATAACCTTATTTTAAAGATGTATGAAACAAATAACATCTTCTTAATTTTTCCAGGAGTATAGTGGTACACTCAGCAAGAGACATACAGATATGCAATATTTATATTAAAGGGACAGTTCACCCAAAAACTTTCTCCCCTTTAAATTATTCCCAATGATCCTTTTTACCTGTTAGAGTGTATTAAATTGATTGCAAGTGGCTCCTTTACTCCTATTTCAGCATTTGAAATAGCTGATTTAGCTTGTGGTTTCCCAACCTATACTGAAAGTTTTGATACTGGCGTATACGCTATTGACAAGCCTAAGTAAACACAGCCAACAGAAGAGATTACACCCTCAGTGGGGGGCATGATAGTTAAGTAATAAAATTATAATTTTCCATTGTTCTCTCTATGTATTGAGCTTTGGTGTTCCAGACAAATATAAGATAAGGAAGCAAGTCTGTGTACATAAAAGTGATAACGTAATGAGATATGATATTACCTGAAGCTCAACCCATTGTAATAGGTTGTGGTTTCAAAGCACAAAACCAGCTACTTCAGATACACAAATAAACCAGAAAATGCAATTTCTCAAATATTTTATACTCTGCAGTTGGTATAATAAGTCATTTAAAATACATTTATGGAAAAACAATTTTACAGTGTACTGTCCCTTTAATATGTGAAGTTGAAAGCCTGAGAGTTAAGATTTCAACATGTCTTAACCTATGTATTTTTGAAAACATAGAAGTCTTAAGGATTTTAAGTTTGGACAAATTATATATATATAGTTTTCAAACATTAAATATATGCCTCAGACTGTCCAAATAAATCGTATAAAAGTATATTTGTGGATCTGAGTGAAAATGCCTAGCAGTGGCATGTTAGATAAATATTTGCTGAATTTAGTATGTAGCTATACAGTCAATTTTGAAAATGTCCAATTTATTTCAAAATTAATAACATATTCTTTTTATTTTTCAAGCATCTGACAAATGCACGTGTGGTTGTCCCATAAATTGTGTCATATGTTTTGTGCACTCAGCAAGAGATGATCAAGTGTAGCTTTGAAGGCATCTTCTAAAATATTGTGGGAAGTGTATCATGTTTAGTATTAAAATGCCCCGATTAAATAGTATTAAGTGATCCTGAACAAACTGGACATAATTGTTTGCTGAGGCAAGAAATAGTGAATATACTAAATATACATTTTAAAAATATATAAGAATCAATATTAAACTGTAGCATTATTGATAATGAGACTGCATTTCAGGTTGTCTGCTGCCACCTGTAGTTCAAAGATGGTATTGCAACCAAAAGGTAAATGGCTGCTCAGGGAGGCGTCTCCCAAATAACTAAGAGATGTTCAGCACCGAAGGGCCTATCAGACAAGCTTCAGTAAGGGCATATCAAAAAAGGTTTACTAATGATTAGAATAAAAAAGTGTGGGGTATATCACATGATATAACATCATGAAAGGGGATAGAGGTGGTCTTTGTGTGCTAAAATTTTGACTGATATTCTTGCTGCCTTTTTGGGACACAGTCACTACTACCTTTTATTATCCATATTGCAAAATACCTCTCTTAATTTATGAGGTGAACTGGACTTATCTGAAAAAGCTGAAACTTCAATTTGGTATCTAGTAAAGGGTTGTTTCATACTTTTATATTTAAATCAAAGGTATTCTATAGCTATAGTTTAATTAAAGCTGGTGATTTAAAAGGGCACTTTATATTTTACATTCATGTTCATAATCCTGTGTAGTTTAAAACTATTCATATTGATGCTAAGTAATCTTATTTGCTAGATAATGGTCTTTTGTATTTCATATCTCTAAGTCAGGATTATATTGTAAGTAAATCTCTCTGGTGTTTATTAAGTTATTTGCAGCTATTGTGAGATATTTCAAAATTAGTTATTGTATTTAAATCTCTGATTGTGGTAAATTAAACATAGTAAGTTTGTAATCCATATTGGGCATTGAATTAGAGTTATTGGCTAATTATAGAAGATTCTGGTATTCTATTGTGCTATTTTTATGTGGTTTATTGTAAGTAAGGTTCATGTTAAAGATATATTTTTATGATCTGTGGTATAGAATATTATAACAGAATAAACGTGTGTAATTGATTCATAAGCTAATCTCTACTTAATATATTTCAATGTGTTCATAAATTTAACTAATCTCAAGAATTTAGGAATAAATATTAATTTTGATTGTTTTGTATATACATTTTAATTGGAGGTTATTTTAAAGAATAATAATAAATAGATTATATTTATAACCTGGTATATATACTGACATATCATCTGGAGGCATAGCTGTAAGATTATTATCTTTATCACATTGATATAATATATTTGTAGTAAATAGAGATTTTTTTTTAATTAATTACAATTTTTTTTTATTATTAATATTTCAAAATTAATATTAATATTTTAAAATTATTAATATTTTCGTTGGTCAAAATTGTATTAGCGTTTTAATTTAACCAAATACTAAGCCAAAATAATAATGTCTATTACTAGAAGTGAATCAAATGAATCTATACTCAGTGTTGAAATATGTTCCCCAAAATTACCCCTCACTCAGGGCGATGTCCTTAAGATGGACATTATAGGCCACATTAAAAAGAGGTGTAATATTGCAGGTGATTTAAATGATTATATGGATATGCTTGCAATTAAGGCTAAAAATATTGCTATTGATGATGGAAGGTGGAATGAAAAAAGTGAATTGTTCCAAGAATTATTAAAATGAATCAATGCAAAAATCTAAAAAATACTCAAATCCTGGCCCCTTGTAATATGCATTATTGATGAAATATCAATACATCTTATAGAAAAGGAATTGCAAATACAGGGACTAGAAGATGATCGGCCAGATTACGAGTTTTGTGTTAGAGGCTATGCGGTGCTAGCAAGCAGTTTTCTCTCAACCTCACTTACCTGCAGCACTGGTATTATGGGTTTTTACAAACCCGGCGTTAAACGGCAAGAAGTGAGTGTTGAGCAAAATTGTGCTCCTTACCAAACACCAATACCAGCGCTGCCTAAGTCAGCGGTGAGCTGGTCGTACTTGCTCGTACACGATTTCCCCATAGGAATCAACAGGGAGAGCTGGCTGAGAAAAAGTCTAACACCTGCAAAAAAGCAGCATAAAACTCAGTAACGCAGCCCCATTGATTCCTTTGTGGAAATAAAATGTATGTTTACACCTAACACCCTAACATGAACCCCAAGTATAAACACCCCTAATCTTACACTTATTAACCCCTAATCTTCTGTCCCCGACATCGCTGACACCTACATTATACTTATTAACCCCTAATCTGCCGCTCCGGACACCACCATCACCTACATTATATGTATTAACCCCTAATCTGCTGCCCCAACATCTCCGACACCTACATTATATTTATTAACCCCTAATCTGCTGCCCCCAATGTTGCCGCAACCTACCTACTCTTATTAACCCCTAATCTGCCGCCCCCAACGTTGTCACCACTATAATAAACATATTAACCCCTAAACCACCGCACTCCCTCCTCGCAAACACTAGTTAAATATTAATAACCCCTAATCTGCCATCCCTAACATCATCGCCACCTACCTACATTTATTAACCCCTAATCTGCCGCCCACAACGTTGCCACCACTATACTAAATGTATTAACCTCTAAACCTAAGTCTAACCCTAACACCCCCTAACTTAAATATAATTACAATAAATATTAATAAAAATTACTATTATTACCTAAATAATTCCTATTTAAAACTAAATACTTACCTATAAAATAAACCCTAAGCTAGCTACAGTAGAACTAATAGTTACGTTGTAGCTATCTTAGGGTTTATTTTTATTTTACAGGCAAGTTTGTATTTATTTTAACTAGGTACAATAGTTATTAAATAGTTAACTATTTAATAACTACCTAGCTAAAAGAAATATAAAAGTACCTGTAAAATAAAACCTAACCTAAGTTACAATAACACCTAACCTAACCCTACAATTAAATAAATTAACTTAATTAATTGCCATTAAATAAATTAAATTAAATTATCTAAAGTACAAAAAACCCACACTAAATTACAGAAAATAATAAACAAATTACAAGATAATTAAACTAATTTCACCTAATCTAATAGCCTTATCAAAATAAACCCCCCAAAATAAAAAAAAAACCTAGCCTAAACTAAACTATCAATAGCCCTTAAAAGGTCTTTTTGCAGGGCATTGCCCCAAAGTAATCAGCTCTTTTACCTGTAAAAAAAATACAACCCCCCCCAACAGTAAAACCCACCACCCACACAAACAAACCCCCAAATAAAATACTATCTAAAAAAACCTAACCCCCCATTGCCCTAAAAAGGGCATTTGGATGGGCATTGCCCTTAAAAGGACATTTAGCTCTATTGCGGCCCAAACCCTAATCTAAAAAATAAACCCACCCAATACACCCTTAAAAAAACACCCCTGAAGATCGACTTACTGTTCTGAAGACCGGACATCCATCCTCAAGGAAGCGGCAGAAGTCTTCATCCAACTGGGCTGAAGTCCTCAGCGAAGCCGGGAGAAGTCTTCATTCAAGCCAGGCGAAGTGGTCCTCCAGACGGGCAGAAGTCTTCATCCAGACGGCATCTTCTATCTTCATCCATCCGACGAGGAGCGGCTCCATCTTCAAGACATCCGACGCGTAGCATCCTCTTCATCTGGAGTCTTCTTACTGAATGACGGTTCCTTTAAGTGACGTCATTCTATCAGCCAATCGGAATTAAGGTAGAAAAAATCCTATTGGCTGATGCAATCAGCCAATAGGATTGAAGTACAATCCTATTGGCTGATTCAATCAGCCAATAGGATTGAGCTCGCATTCTATTGACTGATTGGAACAGCCAATAGGATTGAACTATGGCTATTAGATTAGGTGTAATTAGTTTAAATATCTTGTAATTTGTTTATTATTTTTTGTAATTTAGTGGGGGTTTTTTGTGCTTTAGCTAATTTAATTTATTTAATTGTTTTTAATTTAGTTAATTTATTTAATTGTAGGGTTAGGTTAGGTGTTATTGTAACTTAGATTAGGTTTTATTTACAGGTACTTTTGTATTTATTTTAGCTAGGTAGTTATTAAATAGTTAATAACTATTTAATAACTATTGTACCTAGTTAAAATAAATACAAACTTGCCTGTAAAATAAAAATAAACCCTAAAATAGCTACAATGTAACTATTAGTTCTATTGTATTTAGCTTAGGGTTTATTTTATAGGTAAGTATTTAGTTTTAAATAGGAATTATTTAGGTAATAATAGTAATTTTTATTAAGATTTATTGTAATTATATTTAAGTTAGGGGGTGTTAGGGTTAGACTTAGGTTTAGGGGTTAATATATTTAGCATAGTGGCGGCGACGTTGGGGGCATCAGATTAGGGGTTAATCATTTTTAACTAGTGTTTGCGAGGCGAGAGTGCGACGTTTTAGGGCTTAATATGTTTATTATAGTTGCAGCGATGTCTGGAGCGGCCGATTAGGGGTTAAACATTTTATTTTAGTGTTTGCGATGCAGGAGGGCCTCGGTTTAGGGGTTAATAGGTAGTTTATGGGTGTTAGTGTACTTTTTAGCACTTTAGTTAAGAGTTTTATGCTACAGCCTTGTACCATAAAACTCTTAACTACTGACTTTTAAATGCGTTAAGGATCCTGGAGGTAGAGGGTGTACCGCTCACTTTTTGGCCTCCCAGGACAGACTCGTAATATCATCGCTATGGAAAGTGCCCCTAAACCTGCAAGACTCGTAATAGCAGCGGGCGCAAAAATGCAGCTTTAGGACCTCTTAACGCTGCTTTTTTACCTTAATGCACAACTCGAAATCTAGCTGGATATTCGCTAATCACGCAAGTGTGAAGAGAGTTTAGAAATAGCGGAAAATGGAATTATTACATTTAAACGAGACACGGACGCTTAGAAGAGCATAACCAAGATTTAGTAGCCCAAATAGGACATTTAAAAAGACAATCTCGCCATACTGAAACCCCCTCTATTATCATTGAGGATAATGCAAGTATTTTAGAAACTGAATTACAGAGCTTTAGGGAAGAATTTAAACACAGGTCACTGATTGGCTCAGAGATAAACTTCCCACATAGACAGTCACCTCATGTTTTAAATTTAGGGAACTGCTACACTTCAGAGGGGGAGGAGAGTGATTATAGTAAATCAGAGGGCGGAGCCAGCTACCCAAATAGCCCCCATAATACTAATATGTGTAAGATATTTCCCCACAGTAGAAGGCAAGATAGGGAATGCTCCAACCCTAACAAGAAGGTCCCTAGGAAGACCCAAGATGCGTCTTATAAGGTATATGATACCCCTAAAATAATTACTTTCTTAAATGGTGCAGTACCTAAATTCTCCAAAAAGGGAATCACTTCTTTAATTGACTACTTAGAAACTTATGAGAATACTTTATCCATAATGAATGTTAATAGTGAGCAGTCAAAAATTTTCTGCCCTGTGTATTTGAAAGTGAACATCACAAATTCTTTGCTTCACTAAAGCATATGAATGTTCATTCCTGAAGTGAAACAAAACAACAGTGCAAAAAGGAGTTTGTTTTCTAGCGCACGACAGCAGCTGCTAAAGCGGGTATATGCGGTTTGAAATGTGGCGTGAATCAAAGCCCAATTAAATTCCTTTCTGCACTTAAAAGTGCATGCAGTATTGCAGAAGATTATCCCAAATTTGAGCGCTTAGAATTTGTGAATTTATTTTTTGAAGCACTGCCCTCCCACATCAAAATGAATCTGGCTAGAGATTTTGATGAGAACTGCTCATTAGACTGGCTGATCAAAGAGAGTACAAAGTATATATAAATTATACTCTATTCAGTAGTCCAGTGAACAGGGGGTTAAAAGGGAACCAAGGCCCAGCCCCAAAATTGTGGAAGAAACTAGGGTGTCACTATGCCCCCTAAACTTAGAGTCTAAAAAGAAAATGTATGCGAAAGTGGCCCGAGAAAACAGGCCTTCCCCACAAAGTTTTAACTCTGCCCCATCCCCATCAAGGGCCGAGTCACGAGAATATACTAAAAATGGGGGGCATACCCAGATAAATAATTATCTCCAAAGAGATGAACACCCAAAAGGTTATCGGTATCCCCGTAAAAATAAATACCAAAAGTGGCGAAAATACTCTCAGGGTAACCAGACACCCCAAGTAAATAGTGCTCCCCAAGACATTAACGCTGAACAAGTTGAACCCCAAAGACAACCACGTCAAAATAGAAACAATAGCTATGATTCTGAGGGATCCCAAAGATCCAGGAATCAATACCCTGGGATATCAAAAAATCAGTCCATGGGTAAAAATAGCTTGTCCAATAAAGTGGGCCAACTCAGTACGCAAGTAAGTCAATTATGTACACTATTTACTAATATGACTCAAGCTCTGATGGCTCAGAACCCTAATAATCCTTTTTTTAGGGATACAGCCAGTGGCCAGCAGTGGGCCACATTCACAGTCATAAATACTCTGGTATTACCTGAGAGAGTGGAGAGATATACTAAATGAAATTATAAATGTCAATAATGGTACTAATGGTACTAATCATGTTCTCTCCTTGCAGCCCAGAAACGGATGTTTTATCTGTGACGATGAGCAACCTCAGCCTGGAAACTCTAACAAACCTCTTCCTTTGCAGTTTTCTCCTAACCTTATTCCCACAGATGCAGTACACATGAACCCTGTCAACCATATTACAGAGAAAAGGACTGTTAAGAATGAAAATTATTCTGCATCAGGTAACGTGGCAGATTCAGGTAACTTGTGGCAAAGCCCATGATTATGTAATCATGCTAATTTTATGTGTGAAATAGTAGAAACTGCAGGGAGATATTATGTATTAGCTGAAATCCAGGATTCAGTAGCTAACCCTATAATGGGATTAATTGATACTGGATCTCAGGCAACTATTTTATCCTACAGGTACTACACACAGCTAAATGAGCTAACACCCCACAAACCTAAGATAAAAGAATTTGATGGTTCACTAATAGGTGTTGGGGGTGACTCTCTCAAAGTCTACGGTACGGCATGGTTAAAGCTAAGGCTGGGGAACAGGGTAATAAGATACCCTGTCATTATAGTGGATCTGCCAACTGATCGTTTGATAATTGGTAGTGATCTCCTGAAGCGATTAAGCACCATAATTGATTGCATAAATAATGTAATTTGGTCACAAGTAAAAATGCCTATTACTTATGAGCGGTCTGGTATATCTCGCACCAGACATAACTGTCACATGGTAGAAGAGAAACCAGATGCTGTGGAGATTCATTTCAGGAATAACTCTGTACCTAAAATCACTATCCTACAAATAGATGATCAGACTCCCTTAAGCGGCTCTGATGGTAATACTTTAAAAATTTCGCCTGGAAAGATAGCCAATATTTCCTTAGACGGCAATGTATTAACCATGTCCCTCCACAAGGGGGATGGAAAGTCTCCTAAAGGAGGAGATCATTCTCAATTCCTCGCAGAAAGAGGATCTATTTATCCCTATGCAAGTGCATGACCTTGCAAAAACCAAGTATGCCAAATTAAACTTAAAACAGGAAGCTAGCTACATAAGCGAAGGTTTATTAGCGCAGATCGCTGAACCTAAGGTGATTAAATATCTTTCTCCCCAAAACCGCTGTGTCCATGGCCTGGATGACAGGTCTGAAAGCTATAATGTCACAACTAAATGTTTATTATCTATCTCCATAGGTAATAAATCAGCAAAGCACCTTTTTTTTAGTTTTAAATACTCCCTATAATCAAATATACATTGGCAATGATCTCTTACATAGATATGCCATACAAATAGATTTGATTAACCTTTTCCTCTGGAGCAGGTTATTTCAGGATGAAAATGCAGCCCTGAAATCGAACCAGCAATTGCCATATGCTGTGAATATGCAGGTATCTAATGATGTTGTAATCCCTGCTGGGGCTGATAAATTCCTCTTACCCTTACAGGTAAAAAGAGGTCAGAAATTAAAAACTTCTGAAACACTAATATGCATCTCCCATAGAATGTAAAATCAATGACCCATGCTCCTGTGGTAAATATTGGAACTAATCCAATACATGTTATTGTACATAACATGACACCAAAGGATATCACCTTGTCCAAGGGAACTACCATAGGATATGTTCTAGAATCCAGTTACTATACTTTTAGATTCCAGAATAATTTAATTGGGCTAATACCTGAAGGATACTTAACTGAAGAACAAATAATAGAACAATCCTTTGCTTATATACCAGAGGGACTATTTACAATTCAGTCTATTTATCCCTTCAGCTCAGAGGAAGGCATCTGTAAAAATTGAAGAAGCCTCCCTAGTATTTGATCAGTCGATCAAAGAGCAAGAATACCCCAGTACCAGACAATGTAACTTATAATCAAGGGGATCTCACTTCTAGGTTGGAAGAAGCCTATGAGATAGGACAGCCTGAAATCTTTCCAGGATTTCAGCAAATAGTCGAAGAGCAAATCTCCTTAATTAATTGCTCTTTCAGTGATGATGAACGCCGACAGCTACGAGAACTCCTGATGGACTACAGACTTGCGCATTGCAAGAATCCATACAGATCCCAATACACCACCTGTCTTTGTTAAATGATACAGACTTCCTTTAGCCTCATATGATTCTCTTGCAGAAATCACAAGAAACTTGGAAGAAAGAGGTATCATCAGACAAGTGCACGGCTCTTATAACAATCCTATTCTAGGTGTTATTAAGCCCAATGGACAATGGCATTTGTGTGCTGACTTAAGACAGCTAAACAAATGAGTGTACATGTCTGGCTGGCCTGTGCCATATATTGGCCAGTGCCTAGCACAGATGCAGGGATCTAAAATATTCACTTCCATTGACTGTGCACATGGATATTGGACCATAAAGGTACATGAGGAAGACCAGTATAAGCTTGCATTCTCATTCCAAAAGGTCCAGTATGCATTCCAAAGGCTCCCATTTGGATACATAAATTCAGGACATGAATTTGCTGTATTCATGCATAAGGCTATGCCTGATACCCTGGAAAGTGGGACCTTATCTTATGCTTATAATGTTTAATCAAAACCACAGACTTTTAAAAATACATCACAGAACTTAAACATGTCCTCAGCTAACTTAAAAGGGCAGGTGTCAAATTTTCCCTACAAAAAGCTCAATGGTGCCGCACTCGTGTAAACTTCTTGGGACATGAAGTTACTTCTGAAGGGTTAAATCCTCGGAAGAAAAAGGTGGAAGCTATAATAAATTCTAAGAACCCAACTAACTTGAGATCATTCCTGGGTATGACAAATTATTCTCGCAAATTTATTGATAATTATGCAGAAATAGCTAAACCACTGCTACTTCTTCTAAAGAAGGATGTGAAATGGCACTGGAGTGAGGCTCAATAGACAGCCATCAGAGAGCTAAAGAGAAAACTCACTCAAGCACCTTGCTTAGCGTACCCTGAAGGTGGTAAACCTTTCTACTTAGAAACAGGTTACACAGATATAAGCATGAGTGCTGTTTTATACCAAAAGCATGATAATTTAAGCAAAGTCATTGCTTATGCGAGCAAAACTCTATCCCCAGTAGAAATAAAATTTAGTGATTGCAAAAAAGCCCTCTTATCTACTGTATGGGCTGTATAAAAGTTCTGCAGCTATATACAGGGCGAGAGAATTATTGTAGAAACTGCCCACCAGCCTTTGCTATATCTGCATTTTTCCCATTCATGAAACTGCCATATAAGAAAATTGATAATTTTGCTTTATATGTTGTTTTTTCTCTTACATTTGCAAGATGTCTCAATCTGATCCTGTCTCAGATACTACTGTTGGAACCCTGCTGCCTGATAACATCTCTACCAAAGCTAAGTGTATTTGTTGTAAATTTGTGGAGATTATGGGGCATATTTATCAAGGTCTGGCGGACCTGATCTGACACTGCGGATCAGGTCCGCCAGACCTCGTTGAATACAGCGAGCAATACGCTCGCCATATTTAGCATTGCACCAGCAGCTCACAAGAGCTGTTGGTGCAACGCCACCCCCTGCAGACTCGCGGCATATGGGCCGCCAGCAGGGGGTGTCAATCAACCCGATCTTACTCGATCGGGTTGTATTGTGGCGATGTCTGTCTGCTCAGAGCAGGTGGACAGGTTATGGAGCAGCGGTCTTTGTGACCGCTGCTTCATAACCGCTGTTTCTGGCAAGCCTGCAGGCTCGCCAGAAACACGGGGCATCAATCTCCATTCGGAGCTTGATACATATGCCCCTATATCTCCAGCTGTGGTATGTAGTAGTTGTCATGATAAGCTTTTACATGCAGAGAATGTATCCATCAGTAATAGCACAATGCCTGTTCTAATAAACGTAAAAGGTCTTTTAAAACTTCTCATAAAGTTGATGAAATTTCAAATGACCGACAACATACTGAATTATCCTCATCTGATGAGGATCTATCTGATTCAGAAGATCCTTTCTCAGATATTGACATTGACAAATCTACTTATTTATTAGACATGTGCACGGCTAAAAAATTCGGTTCGTTTTCGGTTCGGATCGATTCGGACTTTTCGAATTTCGTTTCGGATCGAATCGGATTCGGCAAAATTTGAATAAATTCGTTTCGGATTTATTCGGATCCGAATAAATTCGTTTCGGATTTATTCGGATTCGGCTGAATTCGGTTCTATTCCGTTCCGAAATTCGGTATGTTTTTAGTACACTAACACCCATTTAGTACACTAAGTCACTAACACCCATAAACTACCTATGAACCACTAAACCGAGGCCCCCCCACATCGCAAACCCTATAATAACATTATTTAACCCCTAATCTGCCGATCGGATATCGCCGCAACTTACATTATAGCTATTAACCCCTAATCTGCTGTCCCTAACACCGCCGACCCCTACATTATAGTTATTAACCCCTAATCTGCCTCCCCCAACGTCGCCGCAATCTAACTACAAGTATTAACCCCTAATCTGCTGACCCAATATCGCCGCCGCCTACATTATAGCTATTAACCCCTAATCTGGTGTCCCTAACACCGCCGACCCCTACATTATAGTTATTAACCCCTAATCTGCCTCCCCCAACGTCGCCGCAATCTAACTACAAGTATTAACCCCTAATCTGCCGACCCGATATCGCCGCCGCCTACATTATAGCTATTAACCCCTAATCTGCTGTCCCTAACACCGCCGACCCCTACATTATAGTTATTAACCCCTAATCTGCCCCCCCCATGTCGCCGCAATCTAACTACAAGTATTAACCCCTAATCTGCCGACCCGATATCGCCGCCGCCTACATTATAGCTATTAACCCCTAATCTGGTGTCCCTAACACCGCCGACCCCTACATTATAGTTATTAACCCCTAATCTGCCTCCCCCAACGTCGCCGCAATCTAACTACAAGTATTAACCCCTAATCTGCCGACCCGATATCGCCGCCGCCTACATTATAACTATTAACCCCTAATCTGCTGTCCCTAACACCGCCGACCCCTACATTATAGTTATTAACCCCTAATCTGCCCCCCCCAACGTCGCCGCAATCTAACTACAAGTATTAACCCCTAATCTGCCGACCCGATATCGCCGCCGCCTACATTATAGCTATTAACCCCTAATCTGCTGTCCCTAACACCGCCGACCCCTACATTATAGTTATTAACCCCTAATCTGCCTCCCCCCAACGTCGCCACAATCTAACTACAAGTATTAACCCCTAATCTGCCGACTGCAAATCGCCGCCACTATAATAAATGTATTAACCCCTAAACCGCCGCACTCCCGCCTCGCAAACACTATAATACATTTTATTAACCCCTAATCTGCCCTCCCTAACATAGCCGCCACCTACCTACAATTATTAACCCCTAATATCCCGCCCCCAACGTCGCCGCTACTATAATAAGGTTATTAACCCCTAAACCTAAGTCTAACACTAACACCCCCTAACTTAAATATAATTTAAATAAAACGAAATAAGTTTACTATAGTTAAATAAATGAATCCTATTTAAAACTAAAGACTTACCTGTAAAATAAACCCTAAGATAGCTGCAATATAACTAATAGTTACATTGTAGCTATTTTAGGATTTATTTTTATTTTACAGGCAACTTTGTATTTATTTTAACTAGGTACAATAGTTATTAAATAGTTAATAACTATTTAATAACTACCTAGCTAAAATAAATACAAATTTACCTGTAAAATAAATCCTAACCTAAGTTACAATTACACCTAACACTACACTATCATTAAATTAACTAAATAAATGAATCATATTTAAAACAAAATACTTACCTGTAAAATAAACCCTAATATAGCTGCAATATAACTAATAGTTACATTGTAGCTATTTTAGGATTTATATTTATTTTACAGGCAACTTTGTATTTATTTTAACTAGGTACAAAAGCTATTAAATAGTTATTGACTAATTAATAGCTACCTAGTTAAAATAATTACAAAATTACCTGTAAAATAAATCATAACCTAAGTTACAATTAAACCTAACACTACACTGTCATTAAATAAATTAACTACAAGTACCTACAATTATCTACAATTAAATAAACTAAAGTACAAAACCCCCCCACTAAATTACAAAAAAAAAACCCACTAAATTACAAAAAATAAAAAAATATTACAAGAATTTTAAACTAATTACACCTAATCTAAGCCCCCTAATAAAATAACAAAGCCCCCCAAAATAAAAAAAATGCCCTACCCTATACTAAATTACAAAAGTTAACAGCTCTATTACCTTACCAGCCCTGAACAGGGCCCTTTGCGGGGCATGCCCCAAAGAAAACAGCTCTTTTGCCTGTAAAAAAAAAACACAATCCCCCCCCCACATTACAACCCACCACCCACATACCCCTACTCTAACCCAAACCCCCCTTAAATAAACCTAACACTACCCCCCTGAAGATCTCCCTACCTTGAGTCGTGTTCACCCAGCCGGGCCGAAGTCTTCATCCGATGGGGCAGAAGAGGACATCCAGACCGGCAGAAGTCTTCATCCAAGCGGGGCAAGAAGAGGTCTTCCATCCATCATACAAGTACCAAAATACAAACAAACACTAAATTACAAAAAATAATAAAATATTACAATAATTTTAAACTAATTACACCTAATCTAAGCCCCCTACTAGCTATTAATATAGCTTCAATATAACTAATAGTTACATTGTAGCTATTTTAGGATTTATATTTATTTTACAGGCAACTTTGTATTTATTTTAACTAGGTACAATAGCTATTAAATAGTTAATAACTACCTAGCTAAAATAAATACAAATTTACCTGTAAAATAAATCATAACCTAAGTTACAATTACACCTAACACTACACTATCATTAAATTAACTAAATAAATGAATCCTATATAAAACTAAAGACTTACCTGTAAAATAAACCCTAATATAGCTGCAATATAACTAATAGTTACATTGTAGCTATTTTAGCATTTATATTTATTGTACAGGCAACTTTGTATTTATTTTAACTAGGTTCAATAGCTATTAAATAGATATTGACTATTTAATAGCTACCTAGTTAAAATAATTACAAAATTACCTGTAAAATAAATCCTAACCTAAGTTACAATCAAACCTAACACTACACTATCATTAAATAAATTAACTACAAGTACCTACAATTAAATACAATTAAAAAAACTAAACTAAAGTACAAAACCCCCCCCCACTAAATTACAAAAAATAAAAAAATATTACAAGAATTTTAAACTAATTACACCTAATCTAAGCCCCCTAATAAAATAACAAAGCCCCCCAAAATAAAAAAAAATGCCCTACCCTATACTAAATTACAAAAGATAACAGCTCTATTACCTTACCAGCCCTGAACAGGGCCTTTTGCGGGGCATGCCCCAAAGAAAACAGCTCTTCTGCCTGTAAAAAAAAAACACAATACCCCCCCCACATTACAACCCACCACCCACATACCCCTACTCTAACCCAAACCCCCCTTAAATAAACCTAACACTACCCCCCTGAAGATCTCCCTACCTTGAGTCGTGTTCACCCAGCCGGGCCGAAGTCTTCATCCGATGGGGCAGAAGAGGACATCCAGACCGGCAGAAGTCTTCATCCAAGCGGGGCAAGAAGAGGTCTTCCATCCATCAGAAAAGTACAAACAAACACTAAATTAGCAAGAATAATAAAATATTACAATAATTTTAAACTAATTACACCTAATCTAAGCCCCCTACTAGCTATTAATATAGCTTCAATATAACTAATAGTTACATTGTAGCTATTTTAGGATTTATATTTATTTTACAGGCAACTTTGTATTTATTTTAACTAGGTACAATAGCTATTAAATAGTTAATAACTACCTAGCTAAAATAAATACAAATTTACCTGTAAAATAAACCCTAACCTAAGCTACAATTACACCTAACACTACACTGTCATTAAATTAACTAAATAAATTAATCCTATATAAAACTAAATACTTACCTGTAAAATAAACCCTAATATAGCTACAATATAACTAATAGTTACATTGTAGCTATTTTAGCATTTATATTTATTTTACAGGCAACTTTGTATTTATTTTAACTAGGTACAATAGCTATTAAATAGTTATTGACTAATTAATAGCTACCTAGTTAAAATAATTACAAAATTACCTGTAAAATAAATCCTAACCTAAGTTACTATTAAACCTAACACTACACTATCATTAAATAAATTAACTACAAGTACCTACAATTAAATACAATGAAATAAACTAAACTAAAGTACAAAAAAAACAAACACTAAATTACAAAAAATAAAAAAAATTACAAGAATTTTAAACTAATTACACCTAATCTAAGCCCCCTAATAAAATAACAAAGCCCCCCAAAATAAAAAAATGCCCTACCCTATACTAAATTACAAAAGTAATCAGCTCTATTACCTTACCAGCCCTGAACAGGGCCTTTTGCGGGGCATGCCCCAAAGAAAACAGCTCTTTTGCCTGTAAAAAAAAACACAATACCCCCCCCACATTACAACCCACCACCCACATACCCCTACTCTAACCCAAACCCCCCTTAAATAAACCTAACACTACCCCCCTGAAGATCTCTCTACCGTGTCTTCACCCAGCGGGCCGAAGTCTTCATCCGATGGGGCAGAAGAGGACATCCAGACCGGCAGAAGTCTTCATCCAAGCGGGGCAAGAAGAGGTCTTCCATCCATCAGAAGTCTTGATCCAGGCGGCATCTTCTCTGTTCATCCATCCGGAGCGGAGCGGCAGCATCCTGAAGACATCCCACGCGGAGCATCCTCTTCTTTCTTGATCCGACGACTAGGTGACTGTACCTTTAAATGACGTCATCCAAGATGGCGTCCCTTGAATTCCGATTGGCTGATAGGATTCTATCAGCCAATCGGAATTAAGGTAGGAAAAATCTGATTGGCTGATTCAATCAGCCAATCAGATTCAAGTTCAATCCGATTGGCTGATCCAATCAGCCAATCAGATTGAGCTCGCATTCTATTGGCTGATCGGAACAGCCAATAGAATGCGAGGTCAATCTGATTGGCTGATTCCATCAGCCAATCAGATTGAACTTGAATCTGATTGGCTGATTAAATCAGCCAATCAGATTTTTCCTACCTTAATTCCGATTGGCTGATAGAATCCTATCAGCCAATCGGAATTCAAGGGACGCCATCTTGGATGACGTCACTTAAAGGTACAGTCACCTAGTCGTCGGGTCAAGAAAGAAGAGGATGCTCTGCGTGGGATGTCTTCAGGATGCTGCCGCTCCGCTCCGGATGGATGAACAGAGAAGATGCCGCCTGGATCAAGACTTCTGATGGATGGAAGACCTCTTCTTGCCCTGCTTGGATGAAGACTTCTGCCGGTCTGGATGTCCTCTTCTGCCCGATCGGATGAAGACTTCGTCCCGCTGGGTGAAGACACGGTAGAGAGATCTTCAGGGGGGTAGTGTTAGGTTTATTTAAGGGGGGTTTGGGTTAGAGTAGGGGTATGTGGGTGGTGGGTTGTAATGTGGGGGGGGTATTGTGTTTTTTTTTACAGGCAAAAGAGCTGTTTTCTTTGGGGCATGCCCCCGCAAAAGGCCCTTTTAAGAGCTGGTAAGGTAATAGAGCTGATTACTTTTGTAATTTAGTATAGGGTAGGGCATTTTTTTATTTTGGGGGGCTTTGTTATTTTATTAGGGGGCTTAGATTAGGTGTAATTAGTTTAAAATTCTTGTAATATTTTTTTATTTTTTGTAATTTAGTGTTTTTTTTTTTTGTAATTTAGTGGGGGGGTTTTGTACTTTAGTTTATTTAATTGTAGATAATTGTAGGTACTTGTAGTTAATTTATTTAATGATAGTGTAGTGTTAGGTTTTATTGTAACTTAGGTTAGGATTTATTTTACAGGTAATTTTGTAATTATTTTAACTAGGTAGCTATTAATTAGTCAATAACTATTTAATAGCTATTGTACCTAGTTAAAATAAATACAAAGTTGCCTGTAAAATAAATATAAATGCTAAAATAGCTACAATGTAACTATTAGTTATATTGTAGCTATATTAGGGTTTATTTTACAGGTAAGTATTTAGTTTTATATAGGATTAATTTATTTAGTTAATTTAATGACAGTGTAGTGTTAGGTGTAATTGTAACTTAGGTTAGGGTTTATTTTACAGGTAAATTTGTATTTATTTTAGCTAGGTAGTTATTAACTATTTAATAGCTATTGTACCTAGTTAAAATAAATACAAAGTTGCCTGTAAAATAAATATAAATCCTAAAATAGCTACAATGTAACTATTAGTTATATTGTAGCTATATTAATAGCTAGTAGGGGGCTTAGATTAGGTGTAATTAGTTTAAAATTATTGTAATATTTTATTATTTTTGCTAATTTAGTGTTTGTTTGTTTTTTTGTACTTTTCTGATGGATGGAAGACCTCTTCTTGCCCCGCTTGGATGAAGACTTCTGCCGGTCTGGATGTCCTCTTCTGCCCCATCGGATGAAGACTTCGGCCCGGCTGGGTGAACACGACTCAAGGTAGGGAGATCTTCAGGGGGGTAGTGTTAGGTTTATTTAAGGGGGGTTTGGGTTAGAGTAGGGGTATGTGGGTGGTGGGTTGTAATGTGGGGGGGGGATTGTGTTTTTTTTTTACAGGCAAAAGAGCTGTTTTCTTTGGGGCATGCCCCGCAAAGGGCCCTGTTCAGGGCTGGTAAGGTAATAGAGCTGTTAACTTTTGTAATTTAGT
This sequence comes from Bombina bombina, assembly GCF_027579735.1. Lineage (NCBI taxonomy): Eukaryota > Metazoa > Chordata > Amphibia > Anura > Bombinatoridae > Bombina > Bombina bombina. The sequence continues at coordinate 733,783,015 of NC_069499.1, read as the reverse complement.
ATAGGTTAGGGCATTTTTTTTATTTTGGGGGGCTTTGTTATTTTATTAGGGGGCTTAGATTAGGTGTAATTAGTTTAAAATTCTTGTAATATTTTTTTATTTTTTGTAATTTAGTGGGGGGGGGTTGTACTTTAGTTTAGTATTTTTAATTGTATTTAATTGTAGGTACTTGTAGTTAATTTATTTAATGATAGTGTAGTGTTAGGTTTAATTGTAACTTAGGTTAGGATTTATTTTACAGGTAATTTTGTAATTATTTTAACTAGGTAGCTATTAAATAGTCAATATCTATTTAATAGCTATTGAACCTAGTTAAAATGAATACAAAGTTGCCTGTACAATAAATATAAATGCTAAAATAGCTACAATGTAACTATTAGTTATATTGCAGCTATATTAGGGTTTATTTTACAGGTAAGTCTTTAGTTTTATATAGGATTCATTTATTTAGTTAATTTAATGATAGTGTAGTGTTAGGTGTAATTGTAACTTAGGTTATGATTTATTTTACAGGTAAATTTGTATTTATTTTAGCTAGGTAGTTATTAAATAGTTATTAACTATTTAATAACTATTGTACCTAGTTAAAATAAATACAAAGTTGCCTGTAAAATACATATAAATCCTAAAATAGCTACAATGTAACTATTAGTTATATTGAAGCTATATTAATAGCTAGTAGGGGGCTTAGATTAGGTGTAATTAGTTTAAAATTATTGTAATATTTTATTATTTTTGGTAATTTAGTGTTTGTTTGTATTTTGGTACTTGTATGATGGATGGAAGACCTCTTCTTGCCCCGCTTGGATGAAGACTTCTGCCGGTCTGGATGTCCTCTTCTGCCCCATCGGATGAAGACTTCGGCCCGGCTGGGTGAACACGACTCAAGGTAGGGAGATCTTCAGGGGGGTAGTGTTAGGTTTATTTAAGGGGGGTTTGGGTTAGAGTAGGGGTATGTGGGTGGTGGGTTGTAATGTGGGGGGGGGGATTGTGTTTTTTTTTTACAGGCAAAAGAGCTGTTTTCTTTGGGGCATGCCCCGCAAAGGGCCCTGTTCAGGGCTGGTAAGGTAATAGAGCTGTTAACTTTTGTAATTTAGTATAGGGTAGGGCATTTTGTTTTATTTTGGGGGGCTTTGTTATTTTATTAGGGGGCTTAGATTAGGTGTAATTAGTTTAAAATTCTTGTAATATTTTTTTATTTTTTGTAATTTAGTGTTTTTTTTTTTTGTAATTTAGTGGGGGGGGTTTTGTACTTTAGTTTATTTAATTGTAGATAATTGTAGGTACTTGTAGTTAATTTATTTAATGATAGTGTAGTGTTAGGTTTTATTGTAACTTAGGTTAGGATTTATTTTACAGGTAATTTTGTAATTATTTTAACTAGGTAGCTATTAATTAGTCAATAACTATTTAATAGCTATTGTACCTAGTTAAAATAAATACAAAGTTGCCTGTAAAATAAATATAAATGCTAAAATAGCTACAATGTAACTATTAGTTATATTGCAGCTATCTTAGGGTTTATTTTACAGGTAAGTATTTAGTTTTAAATAGGATTCATTTATTTAACTATAGTAAACTTATTTCGTTTTATTTAAATTATATTTAAGTTAGGGGTTGTTAGTGTTAGGGTTAGACTTAGGTTTAGGGGTTAATAACCTTATTATAGTAGCGGCGACGTTGGGGGCGGGAGATTAGGGGTTAATAATTGTAGGTAGGTGGCGGCGATGTTAGGGAGGGCAGATTAGGGGTTAATAAAATGTATTATAGTGTTTGCGAGGCGGGAGTGCGGCGGTTTAGGGGTTAATACATTTATTATAGTGGCGGCGATTTGCGGTCGGCAGATTAGGGGTTAATACTTGTAGTTAGATTGTGGCGACGTTGGGGGGAGGCAGATTAGGGGTTAATAACTATAATGTAGGGGTCGGCGGTGTTAGGGACACCAGATTAGGGGTTAATAGTTATAATGTAGGCGGCGGCGATATCGGGTCGGCAGATTAGGGGTTAATACTTGTAGTTAGATTGCGGCGACGTTGGGGGGGGCAGATTAGGGGTTAATAACTATAATGTAGGGGTCGGCGGTGTTAGGGACAGCAGATTAGGGGTTAATAGCTATAATGTAGGAGGCGGCGATATCGGGTCGGCAGATTAGGGGTTAATACTTGTAGTTAGATTGCGGCGACGTTGGGGGGGCAGATTAGGGGTTAATAACTATAATGTAGGGGTCGGCGGTGTTAGGGACACCAGATTAGGGGTTAATAGCTATAATGTAGGCGGCGGCGATATCGGGTCGGCAGATTAGGGGTTAATACTTGTAGTTAGATTGCGGCGACGTTGGGGGGGGCAGATTAGGGGTTAATAACTATAATGTAGGGGTCGGCGGTGTTAGGGACACCAGATTAGGGGTTAATAGCTATAATGTAGGCGGCGGCGATATCGGGTCGGCAGATTAGGGGTTAATACTTGTAGTTAGATTGCGGCAACGTTGGGGGGGGCAGATTAGGGGTTAATAACTATAATGTAGGGGTCGGCGGTGTTAGGGACAGCAGATTAGGGGTTAATAGCTATAATGTAGGCGGCGGCGATATCGGGTCGGCAGATTAGGGGTTAATACTTGTAGTTAGATTGCGGCGACGTTGGGGGGGCAGATTAGGGGTTAATAACTATAATGTAGGGGTCGGCGGTGTTAGGGACAGCAGATTAGGGGTTAATAGTTATAATGTAGGTGGCGGCGATATTCGGTCGGCAGATTAGGGGTTAATAAAATAATGCAGGTGTCAGCGATAGCGGAGGCAGCAGATTAGGGGTTAATAAGTGTTAGATTAGGGGTGTTTAGAGACTCGGGGTACATGTTAGGGTGTTAGGTGCAGACTTAGTGTTTCCCCATAGGAAACAATGGGGCTGCGGTGTTAGTTTTTTTTCAGCCGAAACTCCCATTGTTTCCTATGGGGAATGCCGAATTTTACCAAGCTAATTCGGATTTATTCGGAGATACGGCAGCTATTTCGGATTCATTCGGTAGATTCGGAAGTATTTTAATTCGGAAATCCGAATCGATCCGAATCTCCGAATTTACCGAATTTACCGAATTTCCGAATTAATCCGAAACGAACCGCACATGTCTATTATTTATTTAAAATGGAGTATATTTGTTAAAAGAGGTGTTGATTACATTGGATATTGAGGAAACTAGTCCTCTTGATACTAAAACTCCTTTGCCAGCAGTTAGTTTGGAGTTTTGGGAAAAGATCCTCAAAGTTGATGGGGCTATTTCTACTCTTGCCAAATGTACTACTATTCCTATAAAAGATAGTACTTCCTATAAGGACCATTTAGATAGGAAACTTGAATCTTATCTAATAGCCGCATAACAGCTTGGACTATTTCCTTACAATGCTGGCCTTTAGAAATTTACTACAAGCAAAATAAAAAGAATCCAGTCACACAGGGGCTTGCTGAGCTCCATGACTGTACTGCTATGGATCATGGGGAAGAGCTATTAGAAGATGGTTTCCTGGAGGAACAATTGCTTTCCCTGTATAAAATATACGAGGACCATTGTCAAACATTACCATGGGTATATATTGATGGTTGTTCTTACCATGCTACTATTGAAAATGAGCGCAGACTAGTCGCTGGCATTGGTATAACTTGGGCAAATGGATTCCTAAATATTTCTGTAGGGTTCAACATTGGACCAAGATCCAGTCAAGTAGCAGAACTAATTGCTGTTCTAAAAACCATTGAGATGTCTATTAAACAAGGTATCCATGAATTAGTTATCATTACTGACTCAAATTATGTGCGTGACAGTTTTGTTGAATACCTGCCAATTTGGAAAAGATATGGCATGCAGGAAACTAACAACAAACCAGTCAAACATGGCAAGTTGTTCTGCAAGATTGATAATCTAGTGGTTTCCAATGGGTTAACCATACACTGGAAAAGTGTCATCGCCTTAATATGACCACTTAATAGTCTATATTAATTCAGGTAGAAGCCATTACCAGAAACCAGGCTAAACAACAAAGTGAGCCTAACCTGGTGCAATGAAGTCAAGATTCTCCTAGTGGGGACCTTATAACTAGTCAAAAAGAAGACCCCATTGTAAGCATCTTCTTTAAACACATAGAAGATCCTGAAAGCAACCCCATATCAAAAGAGGACAGTAATGGCAAGGAAGATCTTAGAATCTTAATGAAATCCAGATCACAATTCAAGTTACAGGATGGTTTGTTAATTAGAACCTCCACAACTGGCATCCAGCAATGGGTGGTACCTACAAAGTTCAGAGGTGTCATGCTTCAACATGACCATGATGCTCCCACATCTGATCATCGTGGCACCAAATTAATGTATGAAATATTATGTGACTGCGCCTTTTGGCCGCACATGTTGAAGGATGTTCAAACCTACTGTGAAGGTTGTTTAATCTGTCCACAATTCCAACCCGCTGAGCCAACGCATAGAGTGCCATTGCATAAAAAGGGAGATGGTAATGCCATGGTCCGATATACAAATTGATTTTATTGGTATAGTAACTAGGTCATTTAGAGGTAACAAATACATGTTAACAGTGGCAGGCCTATTCACCAAATGGGTCGAGTGCATCAGTGCACCTAACAAAAGTTCTGAAACATGCGCAACATTGCTCATCAAACACGTGTTTTCCAGATTTGGTTTGCCCCAAAGAATCGAATCCGATTGGGGAACCCACTTCACTAGCGAAGTGATGACCAAAATGTGGAAAATACTAGGGGTCAAAAGAAAGCTCCATATTGCATATAGAGCTGCCTCAAGTGGTGGTGTAGAGCATTACAACCAGTCCATTGTGAAAATCCTCAAAAAGGTAAAGACTGGGATGTAAAATTACCTCTAGTACCAATGGCATTAAGAGCAACTCCAAGTAGTGCTACTAAGATGTCACCTTTTGAATTGATAGACTGGTAGAAGAATGGTTCTACCTCAGCATCTACTGTACCGTACATCAGACCAGAACCTGTTAAATGCTGCCAATACACATAAATATGTGGAGAACTTAAGGAAGCACTTGCAATATGCCTTTACATTTGCTCAAAAAAACATAGAAAAAGCTGCAACTGCCTTTAAAACCTATTATGATCTCAAAACGTCCAAAAAGGAATATGAAATAAATGATAAAGTTTATCTTTATAACTTTGGAAGAGATCAGGTTAAGGAGAATAAATTTCTTCCATCATGGAAGGGTCCATGATGTCATTACTGAAAACATTTCTCCAGTTGCATATAAAATTAGGATACCTAAAATGATACTTTTATGGATAAATAGGTCCATATTAATCAGTTGCGAGCGTGCCATCCTTGATCCCAACTGCAAGCTATAAAGGGAGAATGAAGTGTCATATCCCCAAATGCACTAAAAAAATATTGTAGTTTGAAAATGTCTAGCTAGCTAGCATGAGGGCTCAAAAATAGCAGGCTCTCTTCATAGAAAACTATCTATGATGCATACTGTCAATACACTCACCAAGTACCACTCACTCTGTGAGTGCTGTTAAATTATATTTATATATATATATAAATATATATATATATATATATATATATATATATATATATATATTATTTATACATGATAAGACCAAAGAGTTCATTATATATATATATATATATATATATATATATCCATGGATCTGAGATATGCATTTCAGGTTTGTAATAAATTAAATGAACAACTGTATAACCTTATTTTAAAGGTGTATGAAACAAATAACATCTTCTTGATTTTTCCAGGAGTATAGTGGTACACTCAGCAAGAGATATACAGATATGCAATATTTATTTATTTTAATATGGGAAGTTAAAAGCCTGAGAGTTAAGATTTTAACATGTCTTAATCTATGTATTTTTTAAACCATAGAAGTCTTAAGGATTTTAAGTTTGGACAAATTATATATATAGTTTTCAAACATTAAATATATGCCTCAGACTGTCCAAATAAATCATATAAACGTATATTTGTGGATCTGAGTGAAAATGACTAGCAGTGGCATGTAAGATACATATTTGCTGAATTTAGTAAGTAGCTATACAGTCAATTTAAAATGTCCAATTTATTTCAAAATGAATAACCTATTCATTTTATTTTTCAGGCATCTGACAAGTGGTTGTCCCATAAATTGTGTCAGATGTTTTGTGCACTCAGCAAGAGATATGTATGTTCCTTATTCTGTATTTGTATTAATATGGCTTTGAAGGCAAAAATATTGTAGGAAGTGTATTATGTTTAGTATTAAAATGCCCAGATTAAACAGTATTAAGTGATCCTATACACATTGGACATCATTGTTTGCTGAGGCAAGAAATAGTGAATATACTAAATATATATACATTTTAAAAATATATAAGAATCAATATTAAACTGTAGCAGTATTGATAATGAGACTGCATTTCTGGTTGTCTGCTGCCACCTATAGTTCAAAGATGGTATTGCAACCAAAAGGTAAATGGCTGTTTAGGAAGGCGTCTCCCAAATAACCAAGAGATGTTCAGCTCAGAAGGGACTATAAGACAAGCTTCAGTAAGGGCATATCCAGAAAGGAATAAAAAGGAGTGGGGTGTATCACGTGATATAACCTCATGCAAGGGGATAGAGGTGGTCTTTGCTTGCTAAAATTTTGACTGATAACCTTGCTGCCTTTTTGGGACACAGTCACTATAAGGAATATTGGGCTACCTTTTCTTATCCATATTGCAAAATACCTCTCTTAATTTATGAGGTGAACTGGACTTATCTGAAAAAGCTGAAACTTCAATTTGGTATCTGGCGTACAAAGGGTTGTTTCATACTTTTATATTGAAATCAAAGGTATTCTATAGCTATAGTTTAATTAAAGCTGGTGATTTAAAAGGGCACTTTGTATTTTAAGTTCATGTTAATAATTCTGTGTAGTTTAGAACTAGTCATATTGATGCTAAGTAATCGTATTTGCTAGATAAAAGTCTTTTGTATTTTATATCTCTAAGTCAGGCTTATTATTGTAAGTAAATCTATCTGGTTTTATTAAGTTATTTGCAGCTATTGTGCTATATTTCAAAATTGGTTATTGTATTTAAATCTCTGATTGTGGTAAATTAAGTATAGTAAGTTTGTAATCTATGTTGGGCATTGAATTAGAGTTATTGGCTAATTATAAAAGATTCTGGTATTTTATTGTGCTATTTTTATGTGGTTTATTGTAAGTAAGGTTCATTTTAGAGAAACATTCTTGTGATCTGTGGTATAGAATATTATAACGGAATAAACATGTATAATTGATTCATAAGTTAGTCTCTACTTATAAATTTAACTAATCTCACAAATTTAGGAATAAATATTAATTTTGATTGTTTCGTATATACATTTTAGTTGGAGGTTATTTTAAAGAATAATAATAAATACATTATCTTTATAACCTGGTACATATACTGACAGATTTAGGGGTTAATAGGTTTATTATAGTAGTAGAGATGTGTTTGGGCAGATGTTTAGGGGTTAATAGGTTTATTATAGTAGTAGCAATGTGGGGGGCCGGCGGTTTAGGGGTTAAAAGATTTATTATATTAGTAGCGATGTGGGGGCGGCGGTTTAGGGGTTTATCCTTTTATTTAGTGTCAGCAATGTCCGGGAGTGGCAGATTAGGGGTGTTTAGACTAGGGGTTTATGTTAGGGTATTAGGTTTTTACATAACTTTCTTTTCCCCATTGACATCAATGGGGTTGCGTTATAGCGATTGACATTCCGTGATCGCAAGTGTTAGTTTTTTTCAGACACTTTCTCCCCATTGATGCCTATGAGGGAAAGCGTGCATGAGCAGTCAGTCCTTTGGTTTTGTTCGGAATGGAGCTTATTGCACCATACCGCAAAAAAAAGAAGTTTTCATTAACTTGTAATGGCAGAGCTATGGAAAGTGCAATAACGCTATTTTTTTTGCATTGCTTATAGTGCAAAACTTGTGATCTTGGTGTTTGACAGCGGCTATTCTGTAGGAATTTAAAAGAACACTAAAGGCAAAATGTCATTATTTAAACAGAGTATGCATGTTTAAAAACTCCAATTTACTTCCTTTATAAAATCTCATAGAGTCTTTTGATGATGTACTAGCTGATATTAAATATGTGCAACAGTTCACAGTGTATATGTATATCTGTGATTGGCTGATGGTTACACAGGTAAAAGTAAAAGCTTCTCTACACCTGTTACTGGAACAGTATCATCAATCTCATTATAATTTCACCAAGGATGATTTTTAGTGCACTGGAGATCCCTCCGGTGCACTAAAGAGCTTCCCACTCTCTTCAAAATATACAAAAGGGGCTGTACTTAATTCAGTCTAAAGCTGTGATTGTGAATAAGCAGACCAGCTGGCCATATTCCAAAATGTGCTTGCTAGAGTGCTGGAATGCCTGCTTGCGTCACTCTGTTAAGACCCTTAAGCACAGGAGAGTACTATAGGCAAGGATCCTCCAAATGTCAGTCACATGAAAAAAAGTTGAGCCGGTCTTCGAACATTGTTTCATATAAATGAAATTGGCTGAGGGCTGTCACCTGTTACAGGGGGAAAGAAAATGGAGTAACTGCTGTTACATTTTGTTTGTATAATGCATTTATTAATTATGCAATTATATTGTATTTAATGATTCTTCAATAGAGCTGATCTTCCAACTTACTGCTCTGATGGGAAGCGGTTACAAATCTATTTGAATCTCGATATTTTCAAGCGACAATGTTGTGGCAAGTTTTTATTTATATGAGATTCAGGAAGAAGTGTTCTTGAATATAGGCCAATGACACTAAATAATAGGCTTTCCACATAATATAATACAAATTAAAGTGCATATTTGATCAATTATATTACACAGCCCACTGCTATATACAAATGTCAAGTGCCTAGTGAGTAAATCTCTATATCATATTGCATTTGATTCTCTAGATTTTATGGAAATACACAGAGTGAGGCACAGAACTTCTACATTAAAATGATCTTTGAATACATTTATTTAGGAACCTTGAGGTTCTGACAGATTTCCCAGATAAAGCATGAAGTTCCACTAAGTGTTAATGAATTCATGACAGTGACAGAAGACAGTGATAAGACTACTTCAATGATTTAAATGGGAAAGTTTATAACCTGAGAATTTCCTGACAAAATATCAGTTGATGGGAGAAAATAATGATCCCAGTGTAAAAATAACCTAATATGACCTATCTGTGCAATACAAAAAGAAAATAGAGATGCACTCAGCTGAGAATGAACACAAAACTATAAAAAATCCAATCCTGTTCAATATGCCAGTGGCACTCGAGGTACAGTCTCTTTTTGCTCACTGTGCCTTTCATAGATGAGAAATATCCTGTAGTACATCAGACTGGAGCCTGCCAAAAAGAAAGTCTAGCCTCAAAATACCAGGTGATTCTCCAATGAAAAGGAGGAGAAAAGAGCAGATCCCAGGTACACATTTCAGACTCTTTTAACATCACCAGTGCTACTGACCTAAAAAGAACAGGTAAAACATTTTTTCAAGCTTTTGTTCTCAGCTTGTTTTGTTCTATTTGCATGATGTACAGTACCAATGTGATGATTTCAACTCTATATAAACACCTAAAATCGTTTACAATAATTTCTTCTACTCCTACTGTAATAGAATTGAAACTGTGTTATGAACCATTTTTTTTTTTTTCATTTTAAACAATATCAGAAGGCTAAAAAAATGTAATTTAAATCTTAGCAAACTAAAACGTATCTTGCAACATAGAGTATCAATGGTCCAATAGGCCAACTCTCAATCTATTAAAAAAAAAAAAAAATTTCCATCTGCTTAGAACCTTTACTATAATATTGTTTCCCAGTGCTTCCACTGAACTAGAGGAACTCAGCAGACTGATGGAATACGCTTTGCAAAATCATGATTTTTTCTGTAGCTTAGCAAGTAAGTTATCTCTGGCTCTTGAACATAATGAAAATGTAAGTTTGAATACAGGATAACATGTTAGAAAAAGGAAGATTGTGTTATTTGAATGAAAGATATAGTCTAAAACAATAACCCCTATTCTAAAAAATCTGATGTCACACATGAAATCATCACATACAGAAGCAGCTGTCTACTGAACTAGAAAAATATGTTTGAATTAGAAAATAAAACAGCATAATTTAGATAAAAACATAAAAAAGTAAGAAATAATAAGAAATACACGTGTCACAGGCTTTTTTAATTTATGGAGAAATGGCAGATAATTAAAATGAAATGTTTTACTCAGCATAGATTTCATTTATTCCTGATTCAGCTATGAGAAAGAAAATGTATACTGATATCTACCTGGGTTTTCTTTGTGTAACCAGAGTAACTGCCTTTTAAACAGTTGCATTCAGCTCCTCTTCATACTTCCATCTGCATTGTGAAAAAAAAGAACAGCCTATCACTATCAGTGATCACTTTCCTTTTTGATTGGCCACAATCCCACTGGATTTTCTCAATGATCATACACAATTTCAGAGTTAATCTCCATGGATTTAGGAGGAAAAGATAGTGATCACCTGTACGTGCCAGATGCAGCTATCTTCCTAGTTGCCAGGCAAATATCCAGATTGAATGCTTAAGGTCCATCTATAATGGGAATGTTTTTTCTACAATTTTTTTTTTAATGATATAACCCCCATTTATTACATCCTCATCGAGTTGAAAGAAACCGCAGTGAACAGAACCTTGTCACATAGAGTGAATAAATAGCTGTCTGATACAGTAACTAGATATATAATTGCATCAATTCGGGTGCAATAACAGGCGAATGAATGAGGTTTATTAATGACATGATGAAAAAAGTATACATTCTCGCAGAAAAGTAGTACCAGCATGAAGTGCAACATGTGGACAAAAAAAAAAGTTCTTTTTTTTTCTTTCTTTTTTTTTCTTTAAAAAAGTTGTCGGAATTTACAATTGTTTGAATTATAAAACGATATATATAAAAAAACAGCATTTGTATTTCACTTACATATCTCACACAATGATGTAAGATTCAAAATAAAGAAAGAACCAACAACAATGAACGAAGGCTCAAAAATAAGAAACAGAAAAAGAAAACACAACAACAGGCGCAGGAGTTGCGTCCGTATCTAGTTATCTCCCATAATGATTGTAATCAAATTTTTATCAAGATCCTTACAATGCTGGGACTGACCTAAAAATCTAACAAAGGGTTTCCATTTTTCTTTATTCATTTTATTATTTCCTACTTTATTTTAGTATAATAAAAGATGTTTAATAGTAGGGGCTTTATTATCTATCCATAACTTGAAAATATTTTTTTCTTGCCAATATTATTGTAGTAATGATTAAGTTATTCAGAAAAAGTAGTTCTTAATCATTTTTTTTTTGCATTCACAGAGGCAATTGAGCTATCAATAAAAAAAAATGGCTTCTGTAGAACATAGATGTACAAAAATACTATTTTATGATTGACCACTGGCATTGGGATTTACATGTAGTGATATTTGGTAATCGTATTTAGAATTCAAATGGTAAGGACGCTTTTTGATTAATTAAATGCTGTCATCAATTTATCACAAAACTTATTCCCATGTCCTGACATTCTATTAGTTAATTTGTCATGCTAAATGAATTTTTAATAATATTACAAATAGTATATTTAAATGTTTGATCTTAAGTGGGAACCCAAAGCAAAATTAATAACATTCTGTAGATTAGCCTCTGGCAAGTAAACAACTGGTAGCACAACTAGAGCATTCAAATGTAATTAAAAGCATTTTTTTCTTATGGATGTTTAATTTTTTACTCTTTCAAACTGAATATGTTTATGACTTTTGTGACGTCTAAGCAGAGCTTTGCAATAGCGCCACCTAGTGGCCATGGAGGCCTTTGAGATGTTGATAGCCAAAAGTAGAATGTAAAAATACAAAGGAACATATGACTGAATGAATGTATGAATGAACAAAGCTGCATCAGTTACATCTATAATATAACTTGAGCCCTAAGAATGGACAATCACCACCCATCAGACTTTGCTCACTGACCAGTTAGTGGTTGCGAGTTGCATTTGATGGGCAGGTGACTATTAAATCAAGTCCTCCTTTCTTTGTCTCCCTGACAGCCTGGTTAAAGAACCTGGTGCAAGGCTGACACAGCAACAAGCAGTTACAGTCTTCCATATATATAAGTGTGTGGTATATAAATGTAAATATATTTATATACAGACACAGAAAATAGGCGGTACACCCACTTGCATTTTAAATGTTGCACATTTCTGGATACAGGTGAGCATATTTGTGAGCAAGCTAAGTATGCTTGGTCTCAGGAGCAAGGTGAGCATACACAGGTATCAAGGCAAGGATGCTTGGTCTCAGGAGCAAGGGGAGCATACACAGGAGCCAGGTAAGTATGCTTGTAGTAAGGAACAAGGAAATTGAGCAATAACTCAGCCCAGTGTGATGGGCTGTGCAAGCTTTTATAGGAACTCCCACACCTGAGTCCTCCAGATTGGTGTTCCAATAATCAGAGGAGGTCCCTTTAAATCTAGGCAGTGCGCGGCTGTGTGCTCCTAGAGAACTTTAGCAGCATCTGATTCACAGATGGATGCCAAGAAGGAGCGCAGCACCCTCAGCATTCGCCGAGACCGGGTCCCCCTGACCAGGTGAAGGTAAGTTTTCTGACAGCACTCGTATAATATGTTGGTCTAATTTGTATTTTTATTACTATTTTTTTAATGTTTAGAAATTTAGTTGCAACCGTCAATGAACATTCTGGTGTTTTTATTTTATTAAAAATCCATGCTATTTATTACCATTTAAATTTGAAACAACTTTATCAGTGAAAATGAGCAGTTATAAAATAAATATCACTTTAAATATAAGGAACATTAGTTTTTTGACAGATCCAAAGTAGAAACTTTAAAATTTCATAAACCCTGCAAAAATGTGCACAGAAGTGTTTTTTTTTTTTATTGATTGGAATACGGGTGTTACATTTTCCATATAAAAAGTGAAGCAGGGCTTTCATTCCACAACCACATTTGAAAACATTGTGATACTTGAGTTTTTAAAATGGATTTCCAGATGGATTGTAATGGTTTTGAACTTGAAAGCACAGGCAAAATGTTTGGTTCCGCCAAATCTTTAGTTACAAATATTCAAAATACTTTGGCCTAGCTTTAGAGTTTTGTCGGTAAAGACCCGCGGTGCTAATGCTGCTTTTTTTTCCAGCGCACCCTTAAGACAACGCTAGTATTTAGAGTTGTCTGAATGGCTGTGTTAGCCTCAGAAAAGGGAGTGTTGAGCATAATTTAGCTCCACTTCAACCCTCAATACTAGCGTTGCTTAAGTCAGCGGTAAGCAGGAAAAACATGCTCGTGCACGATATCCTCATAGGAAACAATGGGGCTGAGCTGGCTGTAAAAAAAACTAACACCTGCAAAAAAGCAGCGTTCAGCTCCTAACGCAGCCCCATTGTTTCCTATGGGGAAACACTCTCTAAGTCTGCACCTAACACCCTAACATGAACCCCGAGTCTAAACACCCCTAACCTTACACTTATTAACCCCTAATCTGCCGCCCCCGCTATCACTGACACCTGCATTATATTATTAACCCCACCGCCGCAACCTACATTATAGCTCTGCCCTCACTAACATCGCCGCCACTTACCTACAAATATTAACCTCTAATCTTCCGCCCCCAACGTCGCCGCTACTATAATACATTTATTAACCCCTAAACCTAAGTCTAACCCTAACCCTAACACCCCCCTAAGTTAAATATAATTTAAATTAATCTAAATAAATATACTATAATTAAATAAATTATTCCTATTTAAAACTAAATACTTACCTATAAAATAAACCCTAATATAGCTACAATATAACTAATAGTTACATTGTAGCTATTTTAGGATTTATATTTATTTTACAGGCAACTTTGTATTTATTTTAACTAGGTACAATAGCTATTAAATAGTTAATAACTATTTAATAGCTACCTAGTTAAAATAATTATAAAATTACCTGTAAAATAAATCCTAACCTAAGTTACAAATACACCTAACACTACACTATCAATAAATTAATTAAATAAATTACCTACAATTATCTTAACTAAAATACAAAATTAAATAAACTAATCTATAATACAAAAAAAACAAACACTAAATTACAGAATTTTTTTTTTTTTTTACAAGAAGTTTAAACTAATTACACCTAATCTAAGCCCCCTAATAAAATAAAAAGCCCCCCAAAATAATAAAATGCCCCACCCTATTCTAAATTACAAAATAATCAGCTCTTTTACCAGCCTGTTCCGATCAGCCAATAGAATGTGAGGTCAATCCGATTGGCTGATTGGATCAGCCAATCGGATTGAACTTCAATCTGATTGGCTGATTCAATCAGCCAATCAGATTTTTCTTACCTTAATTCCGATTGGCTGATAGAATCCTACCAGCCAATCGGAATTCGAGGGACGCCATCTTGGATGACGTCCCTTAAAGGAACAGTCATTCGTCGTTAGTCCGTCGGTTGAAGAGGATGGCTCCACGTCGGCTGTATGTAAGATGGCTCCGCTCCGAATGGATGAAGATAGAAGACCCCGCTTGGATGAAGACTTCTACCGGATGGAGGACCTCTTCTTGCCCCGCTTGGATGAAGACTTCTACCGGATGAAGGACCTCTTCTTGCTCCGCTTGGATGAAGAATTCGGCTTGGCTGGGTGAAGACGACTCAACGTAGGGAGATCTTCAGGGGGTTAGTGTTAGGTTTATTTAAGGGCGGGTTGGGTGGATTAGAGTAGGGGTATGTGGGTGGTGGGTTTTAATGTTGGGGGGGTTTATATTTATTTACAGGTAAAAGAGCTGATTACTTTGGGGCAATGCCCCGCAAAAAGCCCTTTTAAGGGCTGGTAAAAGAGCTGATTACTTTGTAATTTAGAATAGGGTAGGGCATTTTATTATTTTGGGGGGCTTTTTTATTTTAATAGGGGGCTTAGATTAGGTGTAATTAGTTTAAACTTCTTGTAAGTTTTTTTATTTTCTGTAATTTAGTGGGGTTTTTTGTATTATGGATTAGTTTATTTAATTGTATTTTAGTTTAGCTAATTGTAGGTAATTTATTTAATTAATTTATTGATAGTGGAGTGTTAGGTGTATTTTTAACTTAGGTTAGGATTTATTTTACAGGTAATTTTATAATTATTTTAACTAGGTAGCTATTAAATACTTATTAACTATTTAATAGCTATTGTACCTAGTTAAAATAAATACAAAGTTGCCTGTAAAATAAATATAAATACTAAAATAGCTACAATGTAACTATTAGTTATATTGTAGCTATATTAGGGTTTATTTTATAGGTAAGTTTTTAGTTTTAAATAGGAATAATTTATTTAATTATAGTACATTTATTTAGATTAATTTAAATTATATTTAACTTAGGTGGGTGTTAGGGTTAGGGTTAGGGGTTGATAAATTTATTATGGTAGCGGCAGATTAGGGGTTAATATTTGTAGGTAGGTGGTGGCAATGTTAGGGAGGGCAGATTAGGGGTTAATACTATTTATTATAGTGTTTGCAAGGCGGGAGTGCGGCAGTTTAGGGGTTAATACATTTATTATAGTGGCGGCGATGTCCGGTCGGCAGATTAGGGGTTAATAAGTGTAGGTAGGTGGCGGCGACGTTGGGGGGGCAGATTAGGGGTTAATAAATATAATGTAGGTGTTGGCGATGTTAGGGGCAGCAGGTTAGGGGTTCATAGGTATAATGTATGTTTCGGCGGTGTCCGGAGTGGCAGATTAGGGGTTAAAAACATTTATTATAGGGTTGGCAATGTGGGGGGCCTCGGTTTAGGGGTTTATAGGTAGTTTATGGGTGTTAGTGTACTTTATAGCACAGTAGTTAAGAGCTTTATGTTCCGGCGTTAGCCCATAAAGCTCTTAACTACTGACTTTTTTTGGCGATAGGAGTCTTGTCGGTAGAGGCTCTACCGCTCACTTCTTCCAAGACTCGAAATACCAGCGTTAGGCAAATCCCATTGAACAGATAGGATACGCAATTGACCTAAGGGGATCTGTGGTAGCCTCAAGTCGCGGAAAGAAAGTGAGCGGTAGACCCTTTCCTGCTTTACTCTAAATACCAGTGGGCAGTAAAAAGCAGCGTTAGGACCCCTTAACACTGCTTTTGACGGCTAACGCCAGACTCTAAATCTAGGCGTTTGAATTTTGAATATTCGGTGCCCTGTGCTTTTCGTTATTTGTCTTGTTTAAAACAAAGCGAATACTGACCATTTGTGGAATATTTACATTCATTTTATATTAAGCGAATGTAAATGTTCCAAGGCTACAGGTGAAAACGTTCACCTGCAGGTTTATACTTACCATTAGTGCGCTGGAGAGCAGCGCTAACCCGCTCTTTTTTATCTTATACATTATCAAAGCCTGGTCCTCATTAATGGATGTTTGATTCTTTACTCTTACAAACTGAATTCATATCATGAAAACAAGACTAATATCTGAGTTTGTTAATAAATGTGCATTTGTAAGAAAACAGATGCACATGTCTACAAGAAATGAAATTTGAGTAGGAATTCTGATGGATTGGAGAGTTAACACTTTGAACGATGATGTATACACAGATATGACCGAGAGATAGACAGACAGACCTTTAAAGAATAATTAAATTTTAGGATAATCTATCATTTTCTGGGAGAAAACTATTTTTTAGGTTTTGCTAATAGGTATTATAGTGAGACTTGTGACATGTCTGGTCTATGTAGACCTTCAGAATGACTCCATCTAGTGGCCATGGAGGCTTTTATTTTATTTATTTTTATTTATTTATAAAATATTTTAACCAGGAAGGATACATTGAGATTTCTCTCGTTTTCAAGTATGTCCTGGGACCACAAAACATTGCATTGGTACAATAGTGTACAATAAGACAACAATAAGACAATAATTGATACAATAGTGTACAATGAGACAACAGACCTCATGTTTAAGGATATTGTGTAATTGTGTAATGATAAAATAACAAACCAGAAGAACATAATTGCTTTTTGCTCACCATGGACATTCTTCGCTAAGACATTATTTTTAATGATATTTATTTATGTTTTAGTAATCTTGCATAAATATGATTGCAGTGTATGACAATATTACAGCTTAAAGGGACATGAAACCCAAAATGTTTATTTCATGATTCAGATAGAGAATCCAACTTAAAAAAAGTTTCCAATTTACTTCTATTATCAAGTTTGTTTTGTTCTTTTGTTATTCTTTGTTGAAGATATATCTAGATAGGTTTCATGCACATGTTTGGAGCTCTACGTGACAGGAAAAAAAACCTTGCCATCTAATGCTCTTGCTAATTTATAACATTGTTGCATAACCGCTACAGTTTAAGACTGCAGACACATGCACACTCCAGAACTTAGATTCCTGCTTTTCAACAAAGGATAGCTAAAAAACAAAGACAATTTGAAAGTAGAAGTAAATTGAAAAGTTGTTTAAAATTGTATGCTCTATCTGAATCACAAGAGAAAACTTTTTTGCTTTATGCCCCTTAAATCATAGCAAACAGGTGTATTTTATGTTTTATTTTTATAATGTGAGGGATAATACTGCTTCCACACATAAAAACGTTCCATGTGAGCATGAGTATGCTGGCAGTATGTAATCGACCACAGGTTCTATATCAATTCATATGCTTGTGACTGGTCTGTACAGAAAGCTCAAGCTCTGTAATCACAGATAATCAAACTACTGTAATGCTATATATCACAGTAATACACATACATTTTGTGGGTATGGAGAAACCGGAGTTTCTCTTCATACATAATGTTCAAAGCTGGCAACTTCAGGGACTCTGAGACACGTTTATACAAAAGGTAGTAGCCCTTTAGTCAAAATTAAGTCATCAAGCCACTACATGCTTCAATGATCCAGACTGTCGCTAACTGTTAAAATACAAACTTTAGTAACATCCATTAAAATGTATATAGATACAGCGTGGGTTAAACAAACTCAATCAGCATCTGCATAAAAGCAACCAAGGCAACCCCTATGCATTTGACGCATTTTGGGTTCATCCAGTAGTCATAGAATAGCCTACTATGGGTGCCCTCAAGTATAATACTGCCCCTTGCATATGGGGGCAAGATTTATCTGATTACAAGGCTCTTTTGGTAGTTGTCTCCGGAAGGAATCTAAAATGTTGGGCCTTTTGTTTCTATGTAATTATAAGGAAATGTTTAAATATCAGAGAGCAAACAGGCCATAAATAAGGAAAGACATAGACAGAAGCAAGAAGGGAGCTAGCCAGAGGGTTTTTGGGACCCTCTCTTTTAACTTGTGGAATCATTTAGATAGCATTTGTACTTTACTTTGTTGTGGGCTAACACGCATTACAATACTCAAGTGGGCAATCGATCAGTCTCGTATTTAATAATGCAACTTAAATCCTTCTACTGGCGTGCTAATTACCAATACGGCTTTATATCTTAGCCACTCAGAATATGCAATGCGGAACAGTAGAATACTATACTAACTGACTGAATTTACAAACTACAGCCGGTTTGCTACGGTTAGTGTACTATATTATGGGTTCACTACATAATTTCATATTGATGAAAACGCTACTGTGCAAACAGGGCCGGATTTACATCTCAGGTGCCTGTAGACACAAAAATCTGAATCAAGATTTGATTCAGCCAATAGAATAAGAGCTGCTTAAATCCTATTGGCTGATTTGAACAGCCAATAGGATTTTAGCAGCCCTAATTCCTATTGGCTGATTCAAAATTTTCAGCCAATAGGAATGCAATGGTAACCCCAGTATAAAAGGGGTACCTTGCATTTTAATCCTCAGTGTGCGGCGGACAATCGCATGAAGAGGACCTCCACGTCGGATTGATGGACCTCCACCTTAGACCTCTGCCTTGACCTCCGCCTTGGACCTTCGCCTGGACCTCCGTCTTGGACCGCGGCCTCCGCGCATCACCGCTCCGCCTCCACAGGGATGAAGAAGTTGCCGGTCCCGCGATGGATGAAGATGGAGCCGCCTGGATGAAGATGCCGCCTGGATGAAAATGGAGCCGCCGGGATGAAGATCGTTCAAGCGGGACTTCAACAACTGTTAGTACCTAAAGAGGGGTTAGTGTTAGGTTTTTTTAAGTTTTTTTGGGGTGTTTTTTTTAGATTAGGGTGGGCACTCTTTTAAGGGCAGCAAAAGAGCTGAATGCCCTTTTCAGGGCAATGCCCATATAAATGCCCTTTTCAGGGCAATGGGTAGATTAGTTTTTTTAGATAGTTTTTTTTTATTTTGTGGGTTTCGGGGGTGGGGGTTTGTAATGTTAGTGGGTCTTTGTATTTTTTTGAGAAAAAGAGCTGATATCTTTAGGGCAATGGTGTGAGTATTGAGTATATAGCGCTGGACTGAAAATACTTAGGCCTCTTTTATAATAACCTCCTCCTGGTTACAAGTGAATGAATAGATTAAATAAAATAAAAGTGGCGCTACAATAGCTTTAAGTATTAAAAACTATGGGTGAAGAGAATACAGAGGATCTGATGATGAGGGGATAAACGTCAACAATAAAGTACACTGGGATGTTAAATACTAATATCCTTGCTTAAACCAACATAGAGTATGTGTAAAAATAATATTCAAATGGAACACAATGAGAAAATTTCTATAAAAAAATCTATATTTACTGATAATGCATGGGAATTGACATAATAGTAACAATAATCAATCTAATACTTGATAAAAAACAGCAACAAATTCATACGTATATAAAACGGCTTCTATGAAAAGGCTTCTATTAGTAAAATAAACGGTCAATAGAGTATATGACAAATTCATACGTATATAAAAAGGCTTCTAAAAAAGGCTTCAATTAATAAATAAACAATCAATAGAGTATAGAGACCCCAGATTTTAAAAGGTCTTAATTGGCATATAGTATATCCCTTTTGGATTTCAACAATAAGTCAGACATTATACGCCTATTGATTTTAAAGAAAATTATCCACACTGACTTATTGGAACAAATTGTTGAAATCCAAAAGGGATATGCTATATGCCAATTAAGACCTTTTAAAATCTGGGCTCTCTCTTCATATATGAATTGTATATCCAAATCCATTCATGATCTTGTCAATATATATATACTCTATTGATTTTTTATTTATTAATAGAAGCCTTTTTTAGAAGCCTTTTTATACGTATGAATTTGTCATATACTCTATTGATTGTTTATTTTACTAATAGAAGCCTTTTGATAGAAGCCGTTTTATATACGTATGAATTTGTTGCTGTTTTTTATCAAGTATAAGGGGCGCAATCCGATATACGGTGCAGGTTTCAGCGCAAGCGTGGAAACCTGTGCCGCCCGTAGTTTCAGCTCGCAACTCGAGCTATCTCATATACGGCGCCGTCAGATGCTAAAGTGCCGTAAGTCTGACAAACTAGCGATGTCCAGAAATAAGCGTAAGTACAAATTTCTGGAGTCGCCAGTGACTTACGGCACTTTAGAAACTGCCGCCGCATAAAAAACCTGACTAAGTTATTAAATCCCCCGTTACTGTCTAACACGCCTCCCAAACATAGCCCGACACGTATACCCCTCTATCCTCAATCCCCCCTCTCACTCCTAACAATAAATATATTAACCCCTAAACTGCCGCTCCCAGACCCCGCCGCCAGCTACATTATCTATATTACCCCATAATCTGACCCCCTTACAACGCCGCTAGCTACATTAAATGTTTTACCCCTAATGTGAGCCCCCTACCCCGCCGCCACCTACATTAACTATGTTACCCCCTAATATGATCCCCCTACACTGCCGCCACCTATTTAAACTATATTAACCCCTAATGTGAGCTCCCTACACCGCCGCCACCTATATTAAAATTATTAACCCCTAATGTAATCCCCCTAAACCGCCGCCATCTATATTAAAATTATTACCCCCTAATGTGAGCCCCCTACCCCGCCGCCACCTATTTTAACTATATTACCCCCTAATCTAATCCCCCTACACCGCCGTCACCTATTTTAAATGTATTAACCCCTAATTTAATCCCCCTACACCTCCGCCACCTATTTTAAATGTATTAACCCCTAATCGAATCCCCCTACACCGCCGCCACCTATATTAAATGTATTAACCCCTAATCTAATCCCCCTACACCGCCGCCACCTATAATAAATGTATTACCCCCTAAAATACTAAACTGTCCCTACCCTAAACTAAATTAAAAATAGCCCTGAAAAGGACTTTTTGTGTGGCATTGCCCCAAAGTAACCAGCTCTATTACCAGCCCTTAAAAGGGCCTTTTGCAGGGCATTGGCCCAAAGTAACCAGCTCTTTTACCAGCCCTTAAAAGGGCTTTTTGCGGGGCATTGTCACAAAGTAATCATCTCTTTTGCCTCTAATCTAAATCCCCCTACACCGCCTCCACCTATAATAAATGTATTACCCCCTAATCTAATCCCCCTACACCGCCGCCACCTATATTAAAATTATTAACCCCTAATCTAATCCCCCTACACCGCCGCCACCTATATTAAATTAATTAACCCCTAATCTAATCCCCCTATAACGCCGCCACCTATATTAAATTAATTAACCCCTAAAATACTAAAAATTCCCTACCACTAAACCTAAGTCTAACCCTACAAATAGCCCTGAAAAGGGCTTTTTGCGTGGCATTGCCCCAAAGTAACCAGCTCTATTACCAGGCCTTAAAAGGGCTTTTTGCGGGGCATTGCCCCAAAGTAATCAGCTCTTTTACCAGCCCTTAAAAGTGCTTTTTGCGGGTCATTGTCACAAAGTAATAAGCTCTTTTGCCTCTAATCTAAATCCCCCTACACCGCCGCCACCTATAATAAATGTATTACCCCCTAATCTAATCCCCCTACACCGCCGCCACCTATATTAAATATATTAACCCCTAATCTGACCCCCCTACACCGCCGCCACCTATATTAACTATATTAACCCTAATTATATTAGGGTTAATATAGTTAATATAGTTATTATATTATATATATTAACTATATTAACCCTATATAACTCTAACACCCCTAACTTAATTATTATTAAAATAAATCTAAATAATATTAATAATATTAACTAAATTATTCCTATTTAAAAATAAATACTTATCAATAAAATAAACCCTAAGATAGCTACAATATAATTCATAATTACATTGTAGCTTTTTTAGGGTTTATATTTATTTTACAGGTAACTTGGTATTTATTTTAACTAGGTACAATAGCTATTAAATAGTTTTTAATAGGTACAATAGCTATTAAATAATTATTTTAACTAGGTAGCTATTAAATAGTTATTAACTATTTAATAGCTATTGTACCTAGTTAAAATAAATACCAAGTTACCTGTAAAATAAATATAAACCCTAAAATAGCTACAATGTAATTATGAATTATATTGTAGCTATCTTAGGGTTTATTTTATAGGTAAGTATTTAGTTTTAAATAAGAATAATTTAGTTAATAGTATTAATATTATTTAGATTTTTTTTATAATAATTAAGTTAGGGGTGTTAGAGTTAGATAGGGTTAATATAGTTAATATATATAATATAATAACTACATTAACTATATTAACCCTAATATTCATCTGCTTGATATTTGCTAAAATTGCTAAGCAGCACTGAGCAGCCTCCCAGTCAGTGAGTCATCAGAGCGAGCCTGCTGCAGTGGTAGCAATTATAGGAGTGGATACAAAATGGTAATAGTTACCTGATACATTTTTTCCTATTGCTGAAAATATTGTATAGCTACTCTTGTATAGGAATTACTTTGTTAAATATATAGCAAAATAATTAATACTTTTCCATACCGCAGATCCCCTTACGTCAATTGCGTATCCTATCTTTTCAATGGGATCTTTCTAACGCCGGTATTTAGAGTCTTGGCTGAAGTGAGCGTTAGAAATCTAACAACAAGACTCCAGCCGCAGAAAAAAGCCAGGAGTTAAGAGCTTTCTGGGCTAACGCCGGTTCATAAAGCTCTTAACTACTGTGCTCTAAAGTACACAAACACCCATAAACTACCTATGTACCCCTAAACCGAGGCCCCCCCATATCGCCGCCACTCTGTTAATTTTTTTAACCTCTAATCTGCCGACCGCACACCGCCACAACCTACATTATCTCTATGTACCCCTAATCTGCTGCCCCTAACATCGCCGACCCCTACATAATATTTATTACCCCCTAATCTGCCCCCCCAACGTCGCCGCTACCTACCTACAATTATTAACCCCTAATCTGCCAACCGGACCTCACTGCTACTCTAATAAATGTATTAACCCCTAAAGCTAAGTCTAACCCTAACACTAACACCCCCCTAAGTTAAATATAATTTTATTCTAACTAAATAAAATAATTCTTATGAAATAAATTAATCCTATTTAAAGCTAAATACATGCCTGTAAAATAAACCCTAATATAGCTACAATATAAATAATAATTATATTGTAGCTATTTTAGGATTAATATTTATTTTACAGGCAACTTTGTATTTATTTTAACCAGGTACAATAGCTATTAAATAGTTAATAACTATTTAATAGTTACTTAGTTAAAATAATTACAAAATTAACTGTAAAATAAATCCTAACCTAAGTTACAATTAAACCTAACACTCCACTATCAATAAATTAATTAAATAAACTATCTACAATTACAATTCATTTTTATTTTTTATCTACACACCTCATACCACTAACATGAATCCAAATATATCCTTACTGTTATTCATGATAACCCTTTTCTCACTCCAATTTGGTTCACATAATAACCGCCATAAGCACACACCTCAAACTGGAAAACAAATTATCATACATCATGGCCTGCTCTGTTGCTGTAACTTATCTGCTGAGTGCTGGTGGAGGGTTATAAAAAATAACCCTCCTACCCCCACCTCACAATATTATAAAGTATCACATTCACTATATGGCCAATCAAAAATGATTTCCAAATTCCTATTCCTTATGTTACTTGCCCTTGCAAATGACGTAGAGTCTAACCCTGGTCCCCTAACAAATTCCATTCCTAGCCTTCCAGCTAAGAAAGGCCTCTCCTTTGTGCACTGTAATATCCGCAGCTTACTACCGAAAATTGATGCACTGCAAGCTTGGTGTTTACAATACAAACCCAAAATCATTGTGATCTCTGAATCGTGGCTAACCCGCAAAATACCTGACTCTGCCATTGCAATACATGGATATTCATGCCATAGAAATGATAGAGCAAAGAGAGGAGGTGGCATTGTAATTTATGTTGACAATTCCACAAAGTTCACCCCCTTACAAAAATCTAGCTCTCCTGCCACCTTTGATTTCCTTTCTGGCAAAATTGAGATCCCGTGCAGTAAATCAATCATTGTTGCAGGAATCTACCGCCCACCAAGCTCCCCTGTGCATTCCATTTCGGACATAGCACAGCTCCTTAGTGAATCCATAACTCAAAACCCAAAAAGTGAAATTTTGGTTTTTGGAGATTTTAACATCGATTGGCTGAATCCAAAAAATAACAGTTGTCGCTCGCTGTTTAAATCTTTGCATCTAACGCAATTAATCTCCTCCCCAACTCGCATAAACATCAAAAGCCATAATCATACCCTGCTCGACTGGATTCTCTCCACTTCTCCCGACCGAATCCAGGAGGCAGGTGTTCTCCCTAACAATTTCAGTGACCACTGCTTAGTGTACTGCGTGCGCAAAATAAAGGCAACTAAATCCTCTCCCAAGGTTACAATCACCAGGTCCTTCAAAAAATTTAATCTTCAATCATTTCTAAATGACATCAAGAACCTCCCCTGGCACAGATTAAACCTAATCCCAGATCTAGACTCTGCAGTTGAATTCTTTCAGTCTGAACTCCTACAAGTTTGGAATTTACATGCACCGCTGCGTAAGGTGAGAGTAAAAGGAGCACACTTGAATTGGATCACAGCTGACCTCATTCAAATGTACCAATTTCGGGATTCATTGTGGTCAAAGTTCAAGCATACTGGCTCTATGAATGATCACTGTGTATATAGAAAATGGCGAAATATATGTACTAAACAAACAAAATTGGCTAAGGCGCAATATTTCTGTGAAAATCTGAACAATAATATATGTAACCCTAGAAAGTTTTGGAAACTCATAAATAATTTACAAAATCCACCAATCCACTCCCAACCCTCTACTGTCAATGTGGATAACCAAAACCTGCAACTCCCCTTAGAAGTAGCAAATGCCTTTAACAATTATTTTGTAGGATGCTCCACCACCCTGATTGACAAACTAATAAATGGCACGCATCCTGAAGCTACAAATGTGGATCAGGCCCCACTAAAACAGCAAAGACCCAATATAGAAAAGTTCAATTTTAGACCTGTACCCTTCAATGTCATTAAGAAACACCTCGATAATCTAAAAATGAAAAACCAGTCAGGACCTGATCAAATCCCAGCAATGCTGTTGAAGCTCAGTGCGCCGGCAATTGCTAAGCCTGTTGCAACCCTAATTAACGAATCCTTGGTGTCTGGATACATACCCAAACTCTGGAAAACTGCAAGAGTAGTGCCTATTCATAAAAGTGGGGAGTTAACCTTGGTTTCTAACTATCGTCCTATATCACTGCTCCCTGTATTGTCAAAAATCCTAGAAAAATGCGTCCATACGCAATTATGCGAGTATTACCAACTTTCTAACTATCTGACCCCTGATCAATCAGGTTTCAGACCGAATCACTCCACTACAACTGCCCTCCTAAAAGTTTGCAACGACATCCAAACTGCCATGGAACAAGGAGACCTAACTGGAGCTATTTTCCTTGATTTTGCAAAGGCTTTTGACACAGTGGACCATGACCTACTACTTCTCAAACTAAAAAACTCTGGTATTGCTGATCACCCGTTAACCTGGTTTAAATCATATGTATCGGATCGATCACAATATGTCTCTGTCTCTAACATTGACTCCCTCCCTCTCCCAGTCACGTGTGGTGTTCCCCAAGGTTCCATTCTCGGCCCCCTACTATTCACATTATTTATAAATGATTTGCCTAATGTCTGCAAATCCTCAACTGTACACATGTACGCAGACGACACGGTAATCTATGCAAACAAATCTGATCTGCTGCAGCTTGAAACAGTGCTCCAAGACCAGTTCACAGAGGTAGAAAAGTGGATCTCGAAAAACAAACTCTTCCTAAACACTGACAAAACGGTCACAATGATCTTTGGAATGGGACCTAAAATACATAAATTACAAAATTCCCATCTTCGCATCAAAACAAAATCCAATTGCACGCTGACCGCAGTCCACTCTTTTAAATACTTAGGTATGTTGTTAGACCCCAATCTATCTTTTGGACTCCACATAGAAAAAATTGCCTCTAAACTTTATCCAAAACTAGGTGCCCTGTACAGAAACAAATCTTGCCTCAGCCCTACAGTAAAGGAAAAGATTGTACAGCAAATGCTGATGCCTATCTTGGATTATGGGGACATAGTATATGCACCTGCTCCGCAAACTCACCTTAATAAACTAAATACGTTATATAACTCGCTCTGCCGCTTTGTGCTACAATGTAACTACAGGACCCACCATTGTGACATGCTAAAAGAACTAAACTGGCTGTCGCTAGAATCCAGACGCACCCTCCATCTTTCCTGCCTTGTCTTTAAGAGCCTTTCTGGGAAGCTCCCACCCTACCTGAGCAGAATGCTCTCCCCTGCTATTCCCACCTCCTATAACCTCCGATCCAATAACAGCACATTATTTAGCTTGCCTCAATACAAAAAAAAAGCAGCTCGATCCTCCTTTTCCTACAGAGCGCCACAATTATGGAATGACCTCCCTCACACTTTAAAAACTTCCCCAAGCCTAAAATCCTTTAAGAGATCCCTCTATACATATCTCAAAACAGAATGCTCCTGTCATGGATAAATATTTCATACCTGCTCTATGTTAAATGTTTGCATATAATGTGTATTTTTATTATTGTTTTTGTATTTTATTGTACCCTATTGTATCAATGCAATGTTTTGTGATCCCAGGACATACTTGAAAACGAGAGAAATCTCAATGTATCCTTCCTGGTAAAATATTTTATAAATAAATAAATAAATCTACAATTAAATCAACTAAACTAAATTACAAAAAAAAACAAACACTAAATTACAAAAAAAAACCAAACACTAAATTACAAAAAATAAAAAAGATTACAAGAATTTTAATCTAATTACACCTACTCTAAGCCCCCTAAAAAAATAACAAAGCCCCCCAAAATAAAAATCTTGAAGCAGCCGACGCGGATCCATCCTCTTCTAACGACGTCCTAAGTCCGAATGAAGGTTCCTTTAAATGACGTCATCCAAGATGGCATCCCTCGAATTTCAATTGGCTGATAGCCAATCGGAATTAAGGTAGGAAAAATCTGATTGGCTGATTGAATCAGCCAATCAGATTCAAGTTCAAATCCAATTGAGCTCGCATTCTATTCAGGTAATTTTGTAATTATTTTAACTAGGTAACTATTAAATAGTTATTAACTATTTAATAGCTATTGTACCTATTTAAAATAAATACAAAGTTGCCTGTAAAATAAATATTAATCCTAAAATAGCTACAATATAATTATTATTTATATTGTAGCTATATTAGGGTTTATTTTACAGGTAAGTATTTAGCTTTAAATAGGAATAATTATTTAATAAGATTTATTTTATTTCGTTAGATTTAAATTAATTTTAACTTAGGGGGGTGTTAGTGTTAGGGTTATACTTAGCTTTAGGAGTTAATACATTTATTAGAGTAGCAGCGAGGTCCGGTCGGCAGATTAAGGGTTAATACTTGAAGTTAGGTGTCGGCGATGTTAGGGAGGGCAGATTAGGGGTTAATACTATTTATTATAGGGTTTTTGAGGCGGGAGTGAGGCGGATTAGGGGTTAATACATTTATTATAGTAGCGGTGAGGTCCGCTCGGCAGATTAGGGGTTAATAAGTGTAAGGTTAGGGGTGTTTAGACTCGGGGTACATGTTAGGGTGTTAGGTGCAGACTTAGAAACTGTTTCCCCATAGGAAACAATGGGGCTACGTTAGGAGCTGAACGCTGCTTTTTTGCAGGTGTTAGGTTTTTTTCCAGCTCAAACTGCCCTATTGTTTCCTATGGGGGAATCATGCACGAGCACGTTTTTTAAGGTGGCCGCGTCCGTAAGCAACACTGGTATTGAGAGTTGCAGTGGCGGTAAATATGCCTGTACGCTCCCTTTTTGGAGCCTAATGCAGCCCTTCTGAGAACTCTAAATACCAGCATTGTTTAAAAGGTGCGGGGGAAAAAAACACGCGTAGCTAACGCACCCCTTCTAACGCAAAACTCTAAATCTAGGCGTTAGTGACTGATCATATGTAAAGTATACACTACTATATTCAGTATTACCTAACATTGGTTAGGAAGGTACACCCTGTGAGAGGGATTTCTCTATATGAAATATGTCAGCAGCGTTAAATTAACTATCAAACCCACTTGTATTCACAGTGAAAGGTTAATCCCCCTTTTCTCTGCATAATAACCATCTATCAAAAAGTCACTATACATGCAGAAGTGGATCACCTATACTCTGTCCACCTCAATGTATACACAGTACAGCACTGAAACTAACCTGTGCTAATCATCTTATTCACACACCATTTTTAATTGTGTTTTCCTAATTTTAAATATAACTAATAAAGTTTTGGTTTTTATTATAATGTACTTCCATACTAAAGGGATGCAACTTTATCACATTTGATACTTTTTGTTTCTAAAATAGAAAGAATATGGCTCACTTACACAGTGGTAATGATAGCAATGAGTGCTATTAAGTACACACTTTTTTAGTTGGCTCAGCCATTAACTTTCTGCATACATACCCCGTGTACAGCACCCTACCCTCTATTGATAATAGTATAGAACTTTTTCTAAATTATTGGGTTACTATCTGGTAGTGCCACTCTCGCTCTCCTCTTTCCCCTTTCCCATGTTAGTAGAACAAGTTGGAAGGTAGTAGGTTCAAAAGTAATTTGTAGAAGTTGTTTATGGAAAGAGTGGTTGATTAATGGAATAAACTTCCATTAGAGATGGCACAGTAAAACACTGTTTGGGACTTCAAGTTAATTAAGGTTATACTTTATAGGAAATGTCGAAAGACTTGTTGGGCCTTTTGTTTCTATGTAATTATAAGTAGGCTGACTATATTGCCGCTTTAAAAAGGGACACATATGAAAAATACATATGTCAGGGTTCTTATAACAGAACATTATTCAAAGCATTTCTTTAAACAGCCCTGACATATTTATTTTTCATATGTGTCCCTTTTTAAAGTGGCAATATGGTCAGCCTAATTATAAGGAAATGTTTAAATATCATAGAGCAAACAGTCCATACATAAGGAAAAACATAGACAGAAGCAAGAAGTGGATGAAGTCGGAGTCCAATAGCGGTTTAAATTATATATCTGATGGTTGTATAGCAGATTGGCCAGGACAAGACAGGATCAGGTAGCTTTTTAAATCTTTGTGTTAAGACACAGTAGTTATTTAACCCAGGCCCGGCGCTTGCATAAGGCAGCCTAGGTAGCCGCCTTTAAAAATTCTTTTTTTTTTTTTTAGCAAACATTTAGTGTGCTGTGCGCCTGTCTACTTTTCAGTTGCTACAGAGTGCATTCAGGTGCGATTCAGCGCTGCCAGGAGTTTTTTACTTTCTATATCTTACATTTTAAAACTGGCAGCAGTCATCACACAGCCAAGGGCTGAATACATTTAATGACGGGCTATGGCTATTGGCAATATGTTGCGCTGCACACAAATTAAAAATATTTTATTTAAAACAAAATTCAGGTAAATTTATAAACCATAATTCATTTTTTATTTATCCCTTAGGATGATTTTTTGCATATTTTAAATCTGTCTTTATGTGGAATAGATATATCAGACCTTAAACATCACAAGTGACTAAGAATTTTATATATTTAAAATTATTTATGTTTATTGATTTTCAGCTAATTTAAGGGGTTTCAAACATGACGATAAAGAATAAAAACAGGTTGCAAAAATGGTCATAATACAAAAATCTCTTATTAACTGGACAAGAGATTATTTTATTTATTGAGCTATAAATATTATAATCATCAATTAGGTTCTCTATTTATTATAACTAGTAATAACGTCATCAACTGCAGCCATTGCAATCTATACATGTTTCTTGATTGTAAATATTTACTAATATTTTACTAATGTGTTCATACAAAAATTTTAACTTTTTTTATTTAAAGTTAGAATTAAGATATCTTTGTAGCATGTTTTTTAATCATATAGGGCCAGATTACAAGTGGAGCACAAAATTGTGATTTCGCAAGTGTAATACTTGTGTTCCACTCAGTAATTTCTGCGCACGCAAATGTGTGCTGGTATTGCAAGTAAAGCGCAATGTGAATGCGACCTCGCGTTCACATTGCATGGAAGCTCTGCGCTCACGAGAACGATCTTACATGGGCTCCAAAGGGAGCCTTGTTCTGATGCCGATAGACACGGCACAGAACCTAGTGCAGTGAAGGGGGTAAGTCACGCATCGTAGGAGAGCAAATATAAAATATATATGTGTATGAATATATTTATATATATTTATGTGTTTATATGTGTATATAAACATATAAACACATAATATATTTCAAGTAAAAACACAGGCCCCATAGACAGCAATGTAAAGGCACTTTTCAGTGCCTTTTTTTTCTAATACTCCACATCCCCTCAGTTTAACCCCTTGGGGGCAATTGGGGGACAGTCTAAACTCTGGTTTATTGCACTTAGCGCAAAGTAGTACCGCAAGCTCCCGGTACCATTTGACAGCAACTCATAATGGCTGGTTATTTAACGTATGCCGTAAACGGGCAAATTTGCCCATTTACAGGTGCACTATAAATTAGCACTCCACTTGTAATCTAGCCCATAGACAGCGAGAAGCTGCTCCCAAGTGGCAACCTGCAAATAACTTGCTACTGCACTGTTGATCATTTCTGAGTGATTCTCTTTCTGTGTATATGTTTCTTATGACCCTGAGGAAAAGGTCATTAAGGGTGATAGGGGAAACAAGATGTGGACTCTGTGCTGCATAAGCCTAGAAGAAATATGGCTGCATCTCACTCACCAGGTGCACAAAAGGCTGAAACAATCATCTGGGTTTGCCATGTTTTTATTTCTGGCATTTCAGGGCTGGACAATTATTTAAAGGTGGGATCAGACTGCTATGTTTCAGGAAAGAGGCTGTTCCCAGGTGGTGACCAGCCATAGAACAAGCTACTGAGACGTTGTTCATTCCTGGTTGCGTGTTTCTCTTTCTGTGTATGTGTGCTTTACTCAAACACTGAATGCACTCACAATGCGATAAGGAAAAGAAAGCGTGTAATTATACATAGACGTGTGCATTTAGCTTTCAACAAACACAGAAGGCAGCAATCACATTTCTCCCCAGTGTTATGCAAGCAGTCTCTGCCTGCAATCTTTCTCTCAATTGCCACCATTATCTGCATCCTTCATTACTGTTGCTGCTGCCGTATAAAATGCCTCCTTCATTACTGCTGCCATATAAAATGCCTCCTTCATTACTGCTGCCATATAAAATGCCTCCTTCATTACTGCTGCCATATAAAATGCCTCCTTCATTACTGCTGCCATATAAAATGCCTCCTTCATTACTGCTGCCATATAAAATGCCTCCTTCATTACTGCTGCCATATAAAATGCCTCCTTCATTACTGCTGCCATATAAAATGCCTCCTTCATTACTGCTGCCATATAAAATGCCTCCTTCATTACTGCTGCCATATAAAATGCCTCCTTCATTACTGCTGCCATATAAAATGCCTCCTTCATTACTGCTGCTGCTGCCGTATAAGATGCCTCCTTCATTACTGCTGCCATATAAAATGCCTCCTTCATTACTGCTGCCATATAAAATGCCTCCTTCATTACTGCTGCTGCTGACGTATAAAATGCCTCCTTCATTACTGCTGCCATATAAACTGCCTCCTTCATTACTGCTGCCATATAAAATGCCTCCTTCATTACTGCTGCCATATAAACTGCCTCCTTCATTACTGCTGCCATATAAAATGCCTCCTTCATTACTGCTGCCATATAAAATGCCTCCTTCATTACTGCTGCCATATAAAATGCCTCCTTCATTACTGCTGCCATATAAAATGCCTCCTTCATTACTGCTGCTGCTGACGTATAAAATGCCTCCTTCATTACTGTTGCTGCTGCCGTATAAACTGCCTCCTTCATTACTGCTGCCATATAAAATGCCTCCTTCATTACTGCTGCCATATAAAATGCCTCCTTCATTACTGCTGCCATATAAAATGCCTCCTTCATTACTGCTGCTGCTGACGTATAAAATGCCTCCTTCATTACTGCTGCCATATAAACTGCCTCCTTCATTACTGCTGCCATATAAAATGCCTCCTTCATTACTGCTGCCATATAAACTGCCTCCTTCATTACTGCTGCCATATAAAATGCCTCCTTCATTACTGCTGCCATATAAAATGCCTCCTTCATTACTGCTGCCATATAAAATGCCTCCTTCATTACTGCTGCCATATAAAATGCCTCCTTCATTACTGCTGCTGCTGACGTATAAAATGCCTCCTTCATTACTGTTGCTGCTGCCGTATAAACTGCCTCCTTCATTACTGCTGCCATATAAAATGCCTCCTTCATTACTGCTGCCATATAAAATGCCTCCTTCATTACTGCTGCTGCTGACGTATAAAATGCCTTCTTCATTACTGCTGCTGCTGCCGTATAAGATGCCTCCTTCATTACTGCTGCCATATAAAATGCCTCCTTCATTACTGCTGCCATATAAAATGCCTCCTTCATTACTGCTGCCATATAAAATGCCTCCTTCATTACTGCTGCCATATAAAATGCCTCCTTCATTACTGCTGCTGCTGACGTATAAAATGCCTTCTTCATTACTGCTGCTGCTGCCGTATAAGATGCCTCCTTCATTACTGCTGCCATATAAAATGCCTCCTTCATTACTGCTGCTGCTGCCGTATAAGATGCCTCCTTCATTACTGCTGCCATATAAAATGCCTTCTTCATTACTGCTGCTGCTGCCGTATAAAATGCCTCCTTCATTACTGCTGCTGCTGCCGTATAAGATGCCTCCTTCATTACTGTTGCTGCTGACGTATAAAATGCCTCCTTCATTACTGCTGCTGCTGACGTATAAAATGCCTCCTTCATTACTGCTGCTGCTGCCGTATAAGATGCCTCCTTCATTACTGTTGCTGCTGACGTATAAAATGCCTCCTTCATTACTGCTGCTGCTGCCGTATAAGATGCCTCCTTCATTACTGTTGCTGCTGACGTATAAAATGCCTCCTTCATTACTGCTGCTGCTGCCGTATAAAATGCCTCCTTCATTACTGCTGCTGCTGCCGTATAAGATGCCTCCTTCATTACTGTTGCTGCTGACGTATAAAATGCCTCCTTCATTACTGCTGCCGTATAAAATGCCTCCTTCATTACTGCTGCTGCCGTATAAAATGCCTCCTTCATTACTGCTGCCGTATAAAATGCCTCCTTCATTACTGCTGCTGCCGTATAAAATGCCTCCTTCATTACTGCTGCTGCTGCTGTATAAGATGCCTCCTTCATTACTGCTGCTGCTGCCGTATAAAATGCCTCCTTCATTACTGCTGCTGCCGTATAAAATGCCTCCTTCATTACTGCTGCTGCTGCTGTATAAGATGCCTCCTTCATTACTGTTGCTGCTGACGTATAAAATGCCTTCTTCATTACTGCTGCTGCTGCCGTATAAAATGCCTCCTTCATTACTGCTGCTGCTGCCGTATAAGATGCCTCCTTCATTACTGTTGCTGCTGACGTATAAAATGCCTCCTTCATTACTGCTGCCGTATAAAATGCCTCCTTCATTACTGCTGCCGTATAAAATGCCTCCTTCATTACTGCTGCTGCCGTATAAAATGCCTTCTTCATTACTGCTGCTGCTGCCGTATAAAATGCCTCCTTCATTACTGCTGCTGCTGCTGTATAAGATGCCTCCTTCATTACTGTTGCTGCTGACGTATAAAATGCCTCCTTCATTACTGCTGCTGCTGCCGTATAAGATGCCTCCTTCATTACTGCTGCCATATAAAATGCCTTCTTCATTACTGCTGCTGCTGACGTATAAAATGCCTCCTTCATTACTGCTGCTGCTGCCGTATAAGATGCCTCCTTCATTACTGTTGCTGCTGACGTATAAAATGCCTCCTTCATTACTGCTGCTGCTGACGTATAAAATGCCTCCTTCATTACTGCTGCTGCTGACGTATAAAATGCCTTCTTCATTACTGCTGCTGCTGCCGTATAAGATGCCTCCTTCATTACTGCTGCCATATAAAATGCCTCCTTCATTACTGCTGCTGCTGCCGTATAAGATGCCTCCTTCATTACTGCTGCCATATAAAATGCCTTCTTCATTACTGCTGCTGCTGCCGTATAAAATGTCTCCTTCATTACTGCTGCTGCTGCCGTATAAGATGCCTCCTTCATTACTGTTGCTGCTGACGTATAAAATGCCTCCTTCATTACTGCTGCTGCTGACGTATAAAATGCCTCCTTCATTACTGCTGCTGCTGCCGTATAAGATGCCTCCTTCATTACTGTTGCTGCTGACGTATAAAATGCCTCCTTCATTACTGCTGCTGCTGCCGTATAAGATGCCTCCTTCATTACTGTTGCTGCTGACGTATAAAATGCCTCCTTCATTACTGCTGCTGCTGCTGTATAAGATGCCTCCTTCATTACTGTTGCTGCTGACGTATAAAATGCCTCCTTCATTACTGCTGCTGCTGCCGTATAAAATGCCTCCTTCATTACTGCTGCTGCTGCCGTATAAGATGCCTCCTTCATTACTGTTGCTGCTGACGTATAAAATGCCTCCTTCATTACTGCTGCCGTATAAAATGCCTCCTTCATTACTGCTGCTGCCGTATAAAATGCCTCCTTCATTACTGCTGCCGTATAAAATGCCTCCTTCATTACTGCTGCTGCCGTATAAAATGCCTCCTTCATTACTGCTGCTGCTGCTGTATAAGATGCCTCCTTCATTACTGCTGCTGCTGCCGTATAAAATGCCTCCTTCATTACTGCTGCTGCCGTATAAAATGCCTCCTTCATTACTGCTGCTGCTGCTGTATAAGATGCCTCCTTCATTACTGTTGCTGCTGACGTATAAAATGCCTTCTTCATTACTGCTGCTGCTGCCGTATAAAATGCCTCCTTCATTACTGCTGCTGCTGCCGTATAAGATGCCTCCTTCATTACTGTTGCTGCTGACGTATAAAATGCCTCCTTCATTACTGCTGCCGTATAAAATGCCTCCTTCATTACTGCTGCCGTATAAAATGCCTCCTTCATTACTGCTGCTGCCGTATAAAATGCCTTCTTCATTACTGCTGCTGCTGCCGTATAAAATGCCTCCTTCATTACTGCTGCTGCTGCTGTATAAGATGCCTCCTTCATTACTGTTGCTGCTGACGTATAAAATGCCTCCTTCATTACTGCTGCTGCTGACGTATAAGATGCCTCCTTCATTACTGCTGCTGCTGACGTATAAAATGCCTCCTTCATTACTGCTGCTGCTGCTGTATAAGATGCCTCCTTCATTACTGTTGCTGCTGACGTATAAAATGCCTCCTTCATTACTGCTGCCGTATAAAATGCCTCCTTCAGTACTGCTGCTGCCGTATAAAATGCCTCCTTCATTACTACTGCTGCCGTATAAAATGCCTCCTTCAGTACTGCTGCTGCCGACGCCTCCTTCAGTACTGCTGCTGCCGTATAAAGTGCCTCCTTCAGTACTGCTGCTGCCGTATAAAGTGCCTCCTTCAGTACTGCTGCTGCCGTATAAAATGCCTCCTTCATTACTGCTGCTTCTGCCATATAAAATGCCTCCTTCATTACTGCTGCTGCCGTATAAAATGCCTCCTTCATTACTGTTGCTGCCGCCGTATAAAATGCCTCCTTCATTACTGCTGCTGCCGTATAAAATGCCTCCTTCAGTACTGCTGCCGCCGTATAAAATGCCTCCTTCAGTACTGCTGCTGCCGTATAAAATGCCTCCTTCAGTACTGCTGCTGCCGTATAAAATGTTCCTTCATTACTGCTGCTGCCGCTCCTAATTTGTAGGTGAGGCATCACTATCCTTTTGTCAGTTCCTTTCATTTTCAGCTTTGCAACCATAGACTTTGGTTTCCTGGAAGTTGTTGCTTTGCAGTTGATGGGAATAACACTAGCAGATTCCTGGTCAGCATCAAACTATGACACAATATCTGATCATAATTAAACCTCCAACTTCCTATCTGAAATAATGAATGAAAATATTATTATTAATTTGTATTTAATGTAAAAGTAAGGCTGGGCCACCTCCAATACAGCCTGCTGCATCTACTAGGCTGAGGTTGTGATATGAAATCTGACATTCCATGGGGAAACCAAAAAGCTGCTATGTGAAGGGTAGTGAAAGGCAAGTTTTGTATTTGCTTCTTATTGGAAATAACACATTTCTTTAACAAATATTCTGACATAATTGATCTGTTAAATTAAAATGCAGAAAATATCCAAAACAAATCCGGCTGATGAAACTTTTTTTTGTGCGCGTACATCTCTAATAATAATACATTTTTTTAGCAATACATATTCATTAGACATAAAGAAAACATTGTACAACAGTACTGAACTGAGCAGACTATCATCCAATCACTAAAACCAGCACAACTAAATTGCCTGCTATTATTAGCTCTCTAAAACAATTAAGCACACATTTCAATTGGGTGACCTAACGATTCATATTTACATATCTTAAAAATAAGTTTTTCTATTTAAAAAAATGCATCTAAAATGTTAAAATGAAAACATCTTTTTTTACAGCGCCTATTCAGGACATTAAAGATGCCATAATGTTACTCTCTGGTGTGATTTCAAGTATATTGCAGTAAAATATCAAGTATGAATGCACTAATTAGTTTATTCTGAACACTACTAGGAATTACTGAAAAGAACATTATCAAATGTATGCCAGCTGTTTGCTGTCAGTTGTCAGGCAAGACCATGCCAGACCAGTCCTAGAAGACCAATAAATGTCTTACCCAATGAAGTAGACCATAAGGATAGGAGACAATTGAACTTTTAGACACACTTCCCTTAGTAAAGAGAAGACTTTCAAAGAGTTTCAACAAGTCATTTTTAACTCAAGCTGTTGATTATTTTTCAATGCTCAGACTAAATGATTAAAAAAGGACATACATAGTGTTCCCACAACAAAATATAATTTCAATTTTAAATAACCTACCAATGAAAATCCAATTAAAAAAAAAAAATGTAAATCATTCAAGGGGGCATATTTATCAAGCTCTGTACGGTAAAGACCGCTACCCCATAACCTGTCCGCCTGCTCTGAGGCGGTGGAAAAAAATTAACCTGATCGAAAATTTGCAGGGGGCAGTATTGCACCAGCAGTTCACAAGAACCTCTGGTGCAATGATAAATGCTGACAGCGTATGCTGTCGGCATTTATCGATGTGCAGCGGACATGATACCCTACATCGTATCATGTCCGCTAGCACTATAATAAATTGACCCCAAGGTCTCTGATTTCAATGCATCTAGATTAAAGCTTCTAAAGTAGTCATTACTTTTATTTAAAGGAATACAAAACAGTCTGTTTAGTTGTTGTAATACAAAAGCACTGTGGGCAAGTGGGTTATACTTAATAGAAATCACTGCAATATGTATTATTTAGCATTATAAAATGATTTTTAGCGAGCTGGGGTCTTTACGGGAAGAAATATATATATATTGAGGTCATACATCTTTTCGAATAACATGAGCTGGTTAAAGGGACACTGTACCCAAAATTTTTCTTTCGTGATTCAGATTGAGCATGAAATTTTAAGCAACTTTCTAATTTACTCCTATTATCAAATTTTCTTCATTCTCTTGGTATCTTTATTTGAAATGCAAGAATGTAAGTTTAGATGTCGGCCCATTTTTGGTGAACAACCTGGGTTGTCCTTGCTGATTGGTGGAAAAATGCATACACCAATAAAAAAGTGCTGTCCAGAGTACTGAAACCAAAAAAAAGCTTAGATGTCTTCTTTTTCAAATAATGATAGCAAGAGAACGAAGAAAAATTGATAATAGGAGTAAATTAGAAAGTTGCTTAAAATTGCATGCTCTTTCTGAATTACAAAAGAAAAAAATTGGGTACTGTGTCCCTTTAACTATTCAGTAAATGCTAGAGAAATCAGAAATCAGTTTCTAGCACATGCACAGAAGAGGCAAAATGTAACTTATTTTTTTTTAGCATATCTGCTCCCTTATTTAGCTGTAGGTAGGGGCAACAAGGAGAATCTTTTACAAGAAAACGAGTAAGTTGTTTGCTGTTTTTAACAAACTCTGTTTCTTGTAATGTTTACTTTGAATTAACATATATATTTTTTCTAAATAAGCACTGCTTCACATTTGGAACGCACTCAGTGATTCTCGCCAGGAGTGGGGGGGGGTGGCAGGAAGAAGGGACACTCGTCAACAAAGATTATCATGATAACAAAGTAATTTTAATAATAATATCAAAGTGTAAAGTTGTTTAATAATAGGTGTTCTATCTGAATCACACAAAAAAAATGTTGACTTTCCCTTTTTACTATCCATATATATATATATATAAACATTTTATAGTGTTTCATGGGCCCTACAAACTATTCTTCTATAATGTATTGTGACACTTTAGGGTTCACAATTACTTAATTTTTTTTAGTCATTTACATCTTGTTGACGTTTCCTGCTAGACAATTATAATGAAGCTATATGAAGTCCATCCACAAAAGACTGAAGATGCAAGTGTGCTCTGTTACATAGAAAGTGGACAGATTGCAGAGCTTTAGTGCATTTAGGGGACCTTACTTATTTTTAATCAAGTTGCAAAATAGAGAGAAGATGTAGCTGCAGGATAAATAAATATGTAAGTTCAATATTTATTTCATGCAAAATAGTTTTGCAATATTTAAACATTTTTGTTTCTCCCTTTAAAGATACAATATTAAAGATTGAAACCGAAAGAAGCAAATAGAGTAGGTAAGTTTGAAAGCCAGGGAAGTAAATAAGAATAAGATAAGTAAATTCCCGAGGGTAGAATTTTTATTTAAATTCTCTGTAGCTTTGTGTAAATATGATTATTTCTTATAAGGATATAACATTATGTTTTTCTGTTGTATCGTAAAGAATGCATTTTAATATATATATATTTTTAGATTTTTGTAAAATAGAGGTAATGTGATCCTTACCAAGAAAGCCCTTCACCAAACAATTAAATAGACCCCAGAGTGTGACGTGACTTTTATGCTTACTGAAAATGACTTACTGATTCCGTTACAGGCCCCAGATTTTCACAGAAGATTCATAGTAACAACGCATGCCTTTAAAGGGACATGAAACACAACATTTGTCTGGAGCACTACCTGATAGGAAATAGTGCTGCTATCTAGTGCTCTTGCTGAGGTATAACATTGTTGCAAAACTGCTGTCATATAGTGCTGCAGACACGTGCACTCA
Source organism: Bombina bombina (assembly GCF_027579735.1). Lineage (NCBI taxonomy): Eukaryota > Metazoa > Chordata > Amphibia > Anura > Bombinatoridae > Bombina > Bombina bombina. Next base: position 733,743,300 of record NC_069499.1, on the reverse strand, counting down.
CTTTCCTGCTTTTCAACAAAGGATAACAAAATGAAGAAAATGTGATAATATAAGTAAATTATAAAGTGTTTTAAATTGTGTGCTCTATCTGAATCATGAAATATTTTGGAGTTTATGTCCCTTTAATTGGAGTTTATGTCCCTTTAATTTTGGGCTGGAAGGGCTAAGTCCTTGTTTAGATTTGATAGGCAAGTCACCAATCCACCAACAAAGCAGTGAAGTGCTGCATATCAGCCAATGAGAAATCACTCCATGCAGTTGTACTCTGACATTCACTTCCTGTTAACTTTAAAATTAAAACAAGAAGCTGTGTTATCTTTTCATCATGCAAAAAAAATATTTTAAACATGAAAAAAAGCTCTTCCATATGCATGAATGTTTTACAGTTTATTGTCCCTTTAAATGATTGTTTAAATGCAGCAACTACAAATCAACATGCTCTCTCTCTTTTTTTTAATTGTATTTAAGGAAAAAAAGCTGCTTGTATTCAGCTTTCTGTTAGAAATAAATGCTGTTAGATCAGCAGTTTTTTCCTCCAAGCTTTATGAATAATTCATAACTAGATGTAGAAACAAATAGAATGGTATAGACTATTTATGCAGAGTCCCTAGGCAATGTATTCAGGAGTCCATTGGTACTCTGGCTATAAGACACCTACAGCCACAAAATATTACACTGAAAACAAATTCAACAAATTGCATTAGCCTATTTTATTTATTATTATCATGAGCACAATGGGGTATAAGAAATATACTTTAGAGGTTTTATATACATGATTTCAGTGGTTAAGAATTTGATTTTGCTCAAGTCAAGCTTGTAAATCTTATTTTCATTTTTTTATTTTGTAATCTATCTATTTTGAATAGAAAGTTTAATTTCATATAATGTTTCTGCACAACTGTGAGTTCAAAACAAATTTAGTGGATTTTTATTTTTCTCCTAGCGAAATAAATAAAAGAAAAATAAGGAAACGTGTATATTGGGGACTGTTTAAAATGTCTGTCCGACATGATCCGATCAGCGGATTATGTCCGAAAGACATCGCTGAATGCGGACAGCATACGCTCTCCGCATTCAGCATTGCACCAGCAGTTCTTGTGAACTGCTGGTGCAATGCCGCTCCCTGCAGATTTGCGGCCAATAGCAGGGGGTGTCAATCAACCCGATTGTATCTGATCGGGTTGATTGCTGTCCGCAGCCTCAGAGCAGGCGGACAGGTTAAGGAGCAGTGGTCTTTATGTTGAAAATTTTTTTTATTTGTTTCCATACATCATATATATAATAAACTGTACATTCTGAGAACAATATATTCAGTATCATGGACGATGTTACATTTTATAGCTGCATAGAAACATTTTGTGTATCATATTACCTTAGCAAAAAACTATATTAGGTATTATAAGTAAACAAAATTATACAACCTATTAAAAAAAAAAAGCAGAAACAAAAAAAAAAAGAAAAAACAAAACTAAAATAAAAATATACCAAAATTAAACAAGAACTATGTCTGTGTTATAAATTAGTTTCTTACGTAGCTTAATTTGAATTTGTTGTTTGGCCTAGTCATGTCTATGTTTACAGAGTATTTAAGTTTCCCGTCAAAGGCTCTTATTTGTAGTGTCCACTACCTTTCCACTGATGTATTGTGCATTATCCAGTAGAACCATATTTTATTGAATTGTTCTGTGTCCCCTTGTATCCATGCTACCCTTTCAGATGTGGTGTAAATATCTTGTATTTTGTCTAGAACCTCTCTCCAAGTAGGGGGTCCCTCCTTCCAGTGTCTTGCTATGCAAACTCTAGTGGCCGTACAAATTATTTTAATGAACTTATTAATGGCTGTGTTCAAATTGGGAAATCGTCTATGAAGGAGTGCTTGATCAATGGTTAGTGCTATCTGTTCATCTACTACCCTGCTAAGGAGGCCATCAACCATCTGCCACATTTTTTTGATAGGTTCACAGTCCCACCACATGTGTCTATAAGACCCCTGTATCCCACAGCCTCTGTAGCATAGTTTGGATTTGTTTACAGAGTAATGTGACGTTTTTAGGGGTGTAAGATACCACCTAAACGCTGTTTTTATTGAATTCTCTCTAAGGTCTGCACTAATAAGGCCCTTGCATGATTCAAAATATAATTGGTCCCATTCATCTTTTGAAAGTTGATCAGCCCCATCCTCTTCCCATTTCAATACTATAGACGATTTATCGGTGTAGTGTATATCCTGAATCATCATGTACAATCTAGATATGAGTTGATTTTCTCTGGTCGGGTTTGAGCATATTCGTTCTAAAGTAGTGGGTGAATGCTTCCAATGGGAGATCCTATGTTTATTGAGGGCAGAGGAGATTTGGAGGTATAAGAACCAGTGTAGCTTGTGTGGGGTTATTTGTTCCTGCAAGATATTGAATGAAATTATCTGAGATTGGGTGAGAAAATCCGCCACCCTATAGAGTCCTTTGTTGGCCCATTTATCTATTAATCTGTGAGTTTCCCTAGGTAATAGGAATCTTATCGGTTTGGCCCACGTCCCGGGAGGGAGTACTGTTGGGTGTTTGGTTAGCTGCTTCCAGTGGAAAAGTGTGTCCATTGTTGAAGGTAGACTAAGATTCTCCCAGGATGGGTCTCCTCCAGAGCCCCACAGAAGGTCATCTGTGTGATCTAATTCTATACTATCGGACTCAATTTTTGTCCAGATAACCTCCTGCAGAGGTTTATGAAGGAGTGAGGCTTGAGCTATTCTAGCTGCTAAATAGTAGTTTTGTAAATTCGGCACTCCCACTCCTCCCAAGCGTCTGTGTCTAGTCAATGTGTTGGAGGCTATCCTTGCTGTACCGTCTCCTCTTAAAAAGGAGATTAACTCTGATTGCAATTTCTGGAGCTCCGAGGGAGGGACCCTGATCGGGAGTGCTCTAAAGAGGTATAAGATCCTCGGGAGAACATTCATTTTTATGGACGATAGGCGGCCATACCATGAAAAGGTGTTCCTTTTCCAAGATCTAAGATCTCGTCTAATGGATTGTAGGAGTGGGGTATAGTTTAGTTTATATAAGCTGTCATAGGTGTCTGAAATTTTTGTCCCCAAATAGGTAAGAGAGTCCCTAACCCATTTTATATTAAAGTTGATTTCAATTAGTTTTTTAGTGTGAGGGGTTAATGCTAATGGTAAAGCTTCACATTTGTCAACATTCACCTTATATCCTGAGATTTCCGCAAAATCATGTAAGATCCGGTAGAGATTAGTCAGAGAGCCAAATGGGTCTGTTAGGGTCAATAAAATATCGCCCGCAAAAAGCGAAAGCTTATATTCTGAGTTGCGGATCCTCACTCCTTTAATTTCATTTGCATTTCTAATGGATGCCGCTAGGGGTTCGATGCATAAGGCAAACAGGAGTGGTGAGAGGGGGCACCCCTGTCTTGTTCCTTTTTTTTATGTTTATGGTCCTAGACATATATCCTGCTGCGCTAATCGTGGCTTTAGGATTTGAATATATCCCTTTTAGTGCTTTTATAAACGATCCCCCAAAACCCATTGTTGTGAGCACCTGAAACATATAGGTCCAGTCTATACGATCGAACGCCTTCTCCGCATCCAAGGAGAGGAGCAGAGAAGGCGTCCCCTTTCTTCTCAGGTGTTCAGTTAAGTCTATGGTTCTGCGGACATTGTCTGGGGCTTCCCTACCCTTAATAAAGCCCACCTGGTCAGGATGAACCAGGCGGGGTAATATCGTCTGGAGTCTGTTTGCCAATATTTTTGTCAGGATCTTAAGATCCTGGTTGATCAAATATATTGGTCTATAACTTTGGCACCAAGTAGGATCTTTACCTGGCTTAGGGATAACTATAATTTTGGCTCGGAGCAAATCAGTGGGAATGTCGGATCCTAGCATTATATCATTGCAGAATTTTTGTAAGTGGGGTATTAAGGATATTTTAAATAACTTATAGTACTCACTAGGTAGACCATCGGGACCCACTGCTTTGCCTGATTTTAGATCTTTAATTACATTGAGGATTTCTTGCATAGTGATCTCTGCATTGAGGATATCATTTTCTTCAGGGGTAATTGTGGGGAGGTTAGCTTGTTTTAGAAATCGAGATAATAGCCTTTGTGTCTGGTCAATATGTTGTACTTTTTGCCCATCATATAAGGTTTCATAATAATTAGCAAATATATTAGCTATTTCCTGGGGGTTTGAAGTTTGGGTTCCCTCCTGGGTATATAAATTAGTTATCGAATATAATTTAGTTCTATTACGTAGCTTATTGGCTAAATATCTATCGGGCTTATTAGAGTGTAAAAAATAATTAGCTTTTAGCTTTTGGAGGGCTCTCATCGCCGAATAATTTAGGATTTTCGATAGTAGTTTTCTCTTAGCTTGAAGGGTTCTAAATACTGTACTGGAAGATGTGTTTTTGTGTTGGGTTTCTAAGATAGCAATATCTGAATTGAGTTGCTTAATGTTTTTATTTGCTAATGTGATGATCCTGGCTTTCTCCTTTATCAGAATTCCACGGATAAAGGGTTTATGCGCAGCCCAGGGGCTGAGTGAATTGATAGTGGAGCTAACATTTGAAGACCAGTATTCCTTCATTAATCTCCCTATCTCAGTGTTAAATTGCGCATTTTGAAGTATAGATGGGTCAAATGTCCAGGATTTTTGGCGTTGGAAATCAATTAGCCCTGTCATGGTGAGTTGGACTATCGAATGGTCCGACCAGACACATGGGTGGATATTGGAGGAGATGATATTAGGTATCAGGGTTTGACTAGTCCATATGTAATCTAGTTTTGTATAGCTATTATGGGCGTGTGAGTAAAATGTATGATCTGTTGTGTTACCATATAATGTTTCCCAAGTGTCTAGTAAGTTATGTTCTGACATCGATTCCCTTATAGATTTTGCTATTGATAGTTGTCTGAGGTGTTTGTTTGAAGGTTTAGTTAACTTCCTAGAAGAGTGAGTTGTAATATTGATATTAAAATCACCCCCAAGTATCATTCTGGAGTGAGACCATTGTGTTAACATATGAGAGACATGGTGAAAGAAGGTGTGTTGGCCGCCATTTGGGGCATATACGTTGCAAAGGGTGACTGTCATACCTTGTATGCAACCTCTAACAATGAGGAATCTCCCTTCAGGGTCTTTTATAACCTTGTCTGTCTCAAATTGTAGGGAAGAGTGTATGAGTATTGAGACACCCCTCTTTTTCTGGTCTAATGTGGAGTGAAAGTGGGTCGGGAACTGTCGATGCCAATATTTAGGGATCAGGGTCTCTGTGAAATGTGTCTCTTGAAGAAACACAATTTTAGCTTTTAGCTTTATATATTGGGTAAGGGCCACCTGTATCTTGCAGTGGATTAGGTGCTGAGTGTCAGTCTCTGAATATTATGATTACGTATGTGTCTCCAAAGGCACTAATTGAGGCAAATATGTGATTTGATCTTTAGGAGCAGTACTTGTCTTTTCAGAGATATACTGTTGAAATGAGATACACGACTGGGCCCCGCAGCCTCATCTGTAAAAATTGTCTGAAGGTAGGGGTGACTCAGATATTCAACAGGAATCTCGCTATTTCAAAATCTCCTGTGTTCCTTCAGCTGTGTGTATTAGGGTTAATGGAGTGTCCCAAGTCAGCCTCTACTTCCAAAAGTATACATTATATTACCAAAGTCACCTTAAAATTCACTACTTATTTAATGTGCATTTCTGCAGCTTATTAGGTTTAGCATAATAAAGTCCTTACTGGAAGCATCTTGCAATCCCCACCAACTCACATATTAGTATTGATCAGCATCAAGGGTCATATATATATACAGCAGTATAGGCATCTGATTAGAGTAATTTCGCAAACGTTGCTTTGCAGATGTTCTTTTGAGACTCTTCTAGATATTTATATTATGTCTATTTTGCATATCGCTTATTAGTGAGGTACACTTTACTTGCGATGAGACTTATAGTTAAGAGTAAAGTCAAGTTCCCTCTGTCTCTGCTACAGCTTCAGCCCATGCTGTCTGTTAAAATGGCGCCTCCTCATAACTTCCTCAGAGCAGCCTCTCCCCTAATTCCTCTTTATGTGCACATTACCGGACTTCTGATGTTTCAGTCTGGAATGATAACTGCAACCGGATTGGGGTTGTTCACTAGCTTTCCAGCAGTTTAAAAGCTCCTTTGTAGATAGTCCTGCACGGAGCAGCACAATTATGCTGCCATCTTCCTTCCTGGTCAGGCTCCGCCCCCGAGCAGTGGTCTTTAGACCGCTGCTTCATAACTTGGTGTTTCTGGCCTGAAGACTTGCCAGAAACACAGGCATCAAGCTCCATACAGAGCTTGATAAATAGGCCCCATTGTCTTACCCTAGACTAACCTTAACTAGTGAAGAAACCTCTTCTCATGGAGGAAGTCTACAAGCCAAATGTACCTGCTTAAACAGAGATCCTTTACACCCTAACTCACTTTTAGTGGACTTACTAAACAGAGGGCCCTGCGGCAAAAAAAAATGTTGGGACCCCCAAAGGTAACTCAATAGTAATAATTTACATGCTGCTCTTTATAATGATTGGATAAATAGATAGATGATAGATAGACAGACAGACATATGGGGGTCTATTTAACAAGGGCGGAATGGCCCTTGTTCCCCTTGTTTCCGTGCGAGCCTTCAGGCTTGCCGGAAACAGGAGTTAAGAAGTAACGGTCTAAAGACCGCTTCTCCTAAACTCATAAGCCGCGTCATAGGCATTTATCGATGGTTCGCTATAGCGGATCATGTCTGTCTGCACATATATAAATAGACCCCATGGACTGGCAAGTTGCACTAATGAAAGGCTCCCCTACATTAGGATTCTGCACATGCCTATGTATAGACTGGCTGCTATGGGCCCCCAGCACTTGGGCCCTGGTGCCACTGCAGCTGCTGCACCAATGTAATTGTATGACCAGGACCTATGCTACCAGACTGAGACCTATATTGCCTGAGACCTATGCTACGTTACTGAGGCATATGCTGCTGACTACGGCCTATGCTGCTTTATCTGGGCCATTTATGCCTGAGGGAGATTTGTTTTGCCTTATTGAGATCTATACTAACTTAGCAGTGCAGATGCTGCCTGATGTTGAACTCTCTTTATGTTACCATCACTCATCTTCAGGAAATGGGCAATGTAAGGTCTGAGTGAAGTGGCTTCACTGTTACTATATTTTCTTTCTTGTTGGTTCACTGACTTCAGGGGGGCATTTACATTATTTCCAGCTTTTATATTAAATGTGGGTATATGTGTGCGGCAAGAGAATAAAAAACACAGAGAGAAGAAGAAAAAGAACAAGGTGATTATATAAACATCAGAAGACAAAGTAAACATCTAAGGAAGCTCAGATGGGAAATCAGCAGCATGCTTTTTAGAGACAAGAAATCAATTTAGCTTAACTGGTTGAAGAATTACTGCTGTACGTATATGTCACTAAAGAGAACAAAGATTAATAAATGTATTTATGGTATCATACAGATGTGCAGATATATATCCAACATTTAGTATTGCTATCAGAATTCAAGGATCCCAAAGTTTAACTGTCAAGAATTATTAGTAACATTCAGTTGTGCAAATAAATCCACTATTTAGTATTGTATCAGAATTTATAGATCCCTTAGCTTAAAGGGACAATAAATAAATGCCAGATAGAATGATGCATTCAAAAGAAAAGATTAGTCTGAGAAGAACATGTAGATGCTTTTTTAAAGTGTTTAAATACTGACAAAATAAGTGTAAAGTTTTAGTGTCTATAAAACAATGGGAGCTGCCATCTTCTCTGCTGTGGCCAATTAGGGACAGTTATAAATAGGTCACTAGGGTGTGCAGCCAATGGCTGTGTGGAATATAACAGTGTTCTGCACTTCCATTTCTAAGTTATATATGATTTATAATTTTATATTACCATCTCAAAGTGTTTAATATCCCTTTAAATGTTGAGGTAGTTGCTATCAATTTTCAACAAGCTGCATCTCAGGAACATTAGAAAAAAATTGCAAAAAAGACTAAGGGATTCAGTCCATGGGTACATTAACTGTCCCTTCTACAAAACCCAAACCATTTCCTGCCTAGTCTCTACCCCAGCACTACCATGTTTCTATTCTAAAGATATGCCATGTATTTTACAGAATGTTCGCTTACATTTCACGTCAACGTTTTCTTTTCTATTCAAAAAGAAATGCCCACAAACGGTTTCATTTAATTCAAGTATTACTTATTTTCTTAAGTAGCAAGAATCAAGCAAATGCTTTTATATCGGCTTGAAAATCCTATAAATGCTTTTATCTTCACTTGAACCGCATGAAAGTAATGTATCAATCTGACTCTTGAAAACATTGCCACTTTATTTGATTTTGAATACTGGCTCCTGAATATCCAGTGTTTTGATACAATTCTTTGGATTATGAATAGGCACCTATAAGTATTTTTGCCAAATGCCCAATGAATAAAATCCCTTGGGTACCTGTGATGTAAATAGAGTAGCAATTTGACCTTCCTTGGCTGTCAGTGACACAGAGAGCAGTGATTTGACCCACACTTGGCTACCATTAAAACACCCAGATCAGTCATTTTGTCCTGATTTTTAGAAAACAGTTAATTTATGAATCACTGATTAACATAACATGTATGCGATGAATTATGGAAAATAAAAAATAACAATTTAGATTATAAAAAAGAAACTTATGAATCGCTAATTTTATAAAAGAATACACCTTAGGTCAATGCTTCTTAAACTGGGGGTTGGGAACTCCTGGGGGTGCCATAAGATTTGATAATGTATTACGGGTAGATGTGTTTGTATTTATGGGTGTATGTATGTATGAGTGTTTATGTATTTAAGAGTCTGTATCAGTCAGTAACTTTTTTCTGTATTTTGCTTAATTTGAGGAAGACACATGGCTAATGTTTAGTGGTGTGTATGGGCAAAGCATTTGGTTGGGCTTAATCTTTCATTATGAAACTTCAAAAAAATATTCCTTGCCCGTGCTATTCGGTATTTGTCTAGTTTTAAACTAAACGAATACCAATCATTCATGGAACATTTACTTTTGTTTTTGTTAAACCAATGTAAATATTCGTTTGCTACAGGTGAAAAAGTTTACCTGTAGCATAAAATACTTATCTTCAGTGCCTGGGGAGCCACATTAATCCTGATCCTTAATCTTCTGCTTTAGTGCAGGCCCTGGGAACCACTGCGCTAAGCCTCCAATTATAGCTTTCAGAAGAAGTAGAAAGCGGGATAAGCGTGGCTCTCCAGTGCGCTACAGGTAAATATTTTAACTATTTAAAGGAAATAAATGAATACTGACAAATGCATTTGTTTTCTTTAATTTCCATCCTGCATTCCTTTGGATATTCATTAGTGGAATCAAGACAATTATCTGTGTTTCATAAATGAATGTACTTTATTAACAAAACCAATGCAGATGTGTACTTATTTTGTATAGCAAACGTATATTCATCTGACAAGGGTTTTCTTATAATGGGGGTTGGGAAAAAATATTCCAATGCAAAAAGGGGGTCCAAGGGGGAAAAAATGTCTAGGAGCTCTGCCTAAGATGACAGAATATATTAAGCAAAAATACAATCCTTAGAACAAGCACTTACCTTTTCCAAAAACTGAAAAATATAAGCAGTTATTTGTTCTCATAGGCACAAACAGCTAGATTACGAGTTTTGCTTTATGACTGAAAAAGCAGAAGTCCTCCTCGAAACCGGCAGAAATTTCATTCCAATCAGCCAAGAGAATGCAAGCGCAATCCTATTGAGGATGCTCCGCACCGGATGTCTTGAAGATGGACCTGATCCGCGCCGGATGGATGAAGATAGAAGATGCCGTCTGGATGAAGGCTTCTGCCGCTTGGATGAAGACTTCTGCCGGCTTCGAGGAGGACTTCTGCCCGCTTGTATGAAGACTTCTGCCGGCTTCAATGAGGACTTATGCCGCCTGGATGAGGATGGATGTCTGGTCTTCGAAAACTGTAAGTGGATCGTCGGGGGTTAGCGTTAGGTTTTTTTCAGGGTTTATTGGGTGGGTTTTATTTTTAGCTTAGGGTTTGGGCAATGTAAAAGAGCTAAATGACCTTTTAAGGGCAATGCCCATCCAAATGCCCTTTTCAGGGCAATGGTTAGCTTAGGGTTATTTAGATAGGTATTTATTTTGGGGGTTTGGTTGGGTGGGTGGTGGGTTTTACTGTTGGGCGGATGTTTGTATTTTTTTTTACAGGTAAAAGAGCTGATTTATTTGGGGCAATGCCCCACAAAAGGCCCTTTTACGGGCCATTGGCCGTTTAGTGTAGGCTAGGGTTTTTTTTATTTTGGGGGGGCTTTTTTATTTTGATGGGGCTATTAGATTAGGAGTAATTCGTTTTTATTTTTGATAATTTCATTTTTTATTTTGAGTAATTTAGATAATTGTATTTTATTTTATAACATTAATAACATTATGTAGGTGGCGGCGATGTTGGGGGTGGCAGATTAGGGGTTAATAACATTATGTAGGTTGCAGCGATGTCAGGGGCAGCAGATTAGGGGTGATTAGACATGTTTTTATGTTAGGCTCTCCCCATTGATGTCTATGGGGAAATCGTGCACGTGCACGTCGAAGCAGCGCTTGTATTTGGGTGAGATATGGAACTCAACGCCACCATATCGCCCGCGCAAGCCTGCTTTTTCAAAACCTGTAATATCAGCACTATAGCAGGAGCGAGCTGCACTTAGTGTTATGGAGCGGTTGGGCCGGGCTGTGACTATACAGCTGGCCCGATGCGCTGTGTAATAAAAACAGACCCGCTCAGAAGAGCACAGAGAGCGGGTCTGAAAAACTGTCATATTTTAAAAGTTTTTAAAGGGAATATAAGGTTTTATAACATTAGCACTAATATAATGTTATATAATTCTGCACTATGTGCAGAATTATATAACATTATTTTTTTAGGTTTACTGTCCCTTTAAATACCACTGCTTTTGTGGAAGTTGTTAATTTCCCTATAGCGCTCAAAACTCGTAATCTAGCTGTTTGTGAGTAAATGAAATTGTGTGCACCAAAACAGTTTTATTATGATTTATTATTTTTTTCTATTATTATTAACTAGTACTAAAGCCCGTGTATACAGGCCATTTTTTGCAGTACAGCGGTCCCACCCCTTGCTCTCTCCCCCCTCTCTTTTACTCTCTCTCCCCCCTCTCTTTTGCTTTCTCTCGACCCTCTCCTTTGCGCTCTCTCCCCCCTCTTTGGCTCTCTCCCCCCTCTTTTGCTCTCTCTCTCTCCCCTCTTTGGCTCTCTACCCCCTTTCTTTTTCTCTCTCTTCCCCCTCTTTTGCTCTCTTTCCCCCCTCTTTGGCTCTCTCCCCTATTTTGCTCTCTCTCCTCTTTGGCTCTCTTTCCTCTTTTGCTCTCTCTCTCCCCCCTCTTTGGCTCTCTCCCCTCTTTGGCTCTCTCCCCCCTCTATTTGGCTCTCTCCCGCCTCTTTGGCTCTCTCTCACCCCTCTTTGGTCCTCCCCCCCCTCTTTGGCCCTTCTCCCCCTTCTTTGGCCCTCTCCCCCCTCTTTGGCTCTCTTCCCCCTCTATTTGGCTCTCTCCCCCCTCTTTGTCTCTCTCTCCCCTCTCTTTGGCCCATCCCCCCCCTCTTTGGCCCTTCTCCACCCCTCTTTGGCCCTTCTCCCCCCTCTTTGGCCCTTCTCCCCCCTTTCTTTTGCTCACCCCCCTCTCTGGCTCTGTCTTTCAAACACTTTTGACTCTCTGGCCATGCCCCTCGCCGTGCCCGACCACGCCCATCACCGCGCCCGACCATGCCCCTTGGCACGTCCGGTCACACCCTTCGTCGTGCATGGCCACGCCCCCACCGTGATGCTCCTGTCAGCCACACCCCCTGACACTCCACTTCAGCCTTGCTCTGTGCTGAGTGTCAGGATCCAAGCGGCCAGGTATGTTTGTCATGTGCAGTCTCTACTGCGCATGACTGCATCTGACAAACATACTTGGCCATTTATTATATAGGATAATAATAACTTTATTAGTTCAACTATAGTTTAGGTTCAATAAATAATTATGTTAAATGATTACTTTTAAATCCTTACATTTTTTTATTGATTAATCCATTTTTACTGATTGCCAGTTCTGTTTGACATCTGCAATACACTGGTTAAGTATTTTTTTAATGGAGATATAAAGGAACATTGTTAGACATGACTGTTGCAAAGCCTGTTGCGCCACTCTTCATGAAAGAATGTATAAAATGTGTTTAGTAGTTCTGGAGATATAACATTTTAATCTGCAATTAATTTGATGTTTTATGCATTTTTTAATAAAAAAAATCATGTATATAATATGTGCATAAGCCTTTTTCAAAACAATGAAGCTGAATTATCAAATGTCTGTCGGACCTGATCCGACAGTGCGGATCAGGTTCGTCAGACATCGCTGAATGCGGAGAGCTGCTGGTGCAACGCCGCCCCCTGCAGACTTGCGGCCAATGGGCCACCAACAGAGCAGGCGGACAGGGTTATGGAGCAGCGGTCTTTAGATCGCTGCTTTATAACTGCTGTTTCTGGCAAGTCTGAAGACTCGCCAGAAACACGGGCCCTCAAGCTCCATTCGGAGCTTGATAAATGGACCTCTATATCATTATTTTGGACTTCATTTATCATTCATATTCTCCTATATTTTCTCCTAAATGTTCTCATGAGAAATAATTCCCCTATTTATCATTCAAAAATGTGCCTAAAATTAGGCAAGTTCGACTGTAAAATTCTCCTACTTTGTTCTCACTCTACTTGGAGAACATGCTCTCCAAAAAAAGGGTTAAATTAGATAATTTTTGTCGTATTTCATATAGTTCTCCTCATTAATTCTCCTACTTACAAATGTATCATTTATACTCTCCTGTGGAGGACTGAAAGTTCTCCTGCAAGTTCCTGCATTAAAGTTCTCCATAATTACTTGGAGAACAGCATTAGAAATCTATTCTCTACCAGTAGTTGTGGAAGCAGTTACACAAAAAAGGGCTCTACACGGTGTAAAACACACACAAGCGCAATAATAATGGTTATTGGAGTGCAATAATAATTTATATTGGTGTGATACAAAAATATATAATGGAGCGCCAAAATAATATATAACAGAGCACAAAAATTATATCTATTGGGGCATAAAAATATGATATAAAAGAAGTGCTTAAATTGAAGCACAAAACAATGAAAATGTAGATCTATTTTCTTACTTGACAGTTTGCTGAAGAGGGGCGTTTACAAAGCTACTAGGAAGGCTGTATAAAAATTTATATTGGCTTATATATGACTGACATGAAGAATAGTTGCTTATTTTCAGTGATAAATAAGGAGAAGATACTAATGTGACTGGAGAAATTCATCATTAGTTCTCCTCAGCTCTCCTATGGAGAAAAAAACCCTTTTTTATGATAAATAAGGGGCGCACATGCGCGCTTCTCCTAAGGAGAGCTGCGGAGAACTGATAGGAGAACAGAATGGAGAATTCCCCAAATGATTGATAAATGGAGCCCTTAAAATATCATATTGATTTTATAAAGCTATTAAAGTTTTGATAGTTATTGTGATCTTAAATAACTTACTTGATTTAAGTCACCGTAATCACATTTATTTTTGATTACTGGCTTATGTATAGTTTTTGAATATTTACCTGCCTTGCCTGACTGCTCAAAATAGGCGGCTCTAGTTTCTGGCCAATTAGGTGACCAACTAAGACCAACTCATCATGGGATCTCGCAGAGGAAAAAAATGGCAGGTCCCCTTAATTTATAGACACTAAATCATTACAATTATTTTGTCAATATTTAAACAGCTAATGAAACTTAAAAAAATACATCTAAATTTTCAGACTAATCTTTATTTGAATGCTTCATTCTACCTAGCATTTATTGTGGACTAGATTACAAGTGAAACGCTAATTTATCACTCGCCAGCAAACGGGCAAATTTGTCCATTTCTGGGCATGCGATAATAACCAGCCATTACAAGTGGTAGGTAGATCTCTGGTTAATTTTCTAAATCTGCCCCAATTGCCAACAAAATTAAGTGATGTTTTTGTTTTATAAAAAATAAAAATAATAAGCATCTTATTTTTTTTTTTTAAATAACTGCACTAAGCAGTTATAAGGGGTTAAAAGTGGTAGGTGTGTGGTGTTAGAAAAAAAAAAAAAAACGGCACTAAAAAGTGCCTTTGCATTGTGGTCTATATATACATACATTAACACATAAATATATATATATATTTATATAAGCATATACATTTAATTTTAAATTTGCTGCCCATTGCTGCGTGACTAATCCCCTTCGCTCTGCTTAGGTTCTGTGCAGTGCATGACGGCATCAAAACAAGGCTCCCATTAAAGCCTATGGAAGCGCACTCTTGTGAGCGCAATGCTTCCGTGCAATGCGAATGTCGAGGTCGCATTACACCTAATTCATAATACTAACGCACATTAGCATGCACTCTTATTACAAAGTAGAGCTCCATTTTTAACATACAGTATATATTTATATTTGCACAAATACAATGATATTTTACAATAATGCCTTATATATTATGATTTCATTTTCTTCAGTTCTATGGTTGTTATGTTGGATGAAAACATTGACACCTTGCTTTCATTATCAAATGGTTGCCCTCTTTATTGAATATAAAAGGTTTTTGACTCGAGCCCCTTGACTGCTATTAAAAAAAAAGAAAAAGAAATAGAACTTAAACCTGTTTTCATTTAATACATCTCTTTTATCTCTTAGAAATACAGGGTTGAAATTCAATCAATTATAGACTCAGGTGCCCTTGCATCTTGCTCACTGTACAACAATAGCATTGCTGGTTAACATTTTAAACAAATGGCATAAACTCAATAGTAAAAACTTTCAGAGAAGCCAGCACTAAGTTCTCCTTCTAATGTAGAAAGCTTTGAATAGTAGTGCTTTTCTACTCACTCACATATATAGATGGCAACAAAATTTTCTGGTAATCTTAAAGGCCCATTAAACACTAAGGGCTAAATTACAACTGGTGCGCTATTTTTTCCACTCGCGTACTAACTGCATTCAAAGTAGAAAATGATCACAGTCAGGTTAGCACACGTATTACAATTTGAAAGCTTAAAGTTTTAGAGCGAGCAAAAGACTTAAAGGGACACTGAACCCAAATTATTTATTTCGTTATTCAGATAGAGCATGCAATTTTAAGCAACTTTCTAATTTACTCCTATTATCAATAAAATGTCTTTCTCCTGGTATCTTTATTTGAAAAGCAAGAATGTAAGTTTAGATGTCGGCCCATTTTTGTGAACAACCTGGGTTGTCCTTGCTGACTGGACAGCACCAATATACAAGTGCTGTCCATGGTACTGAACAAAAAAATTACTGGCTCCTTAGCTTAGATACCTTCTTTTTCAATTAAAGATAGCAAGAGAACGAAGAAAAAATGATAATAGCAGTAAATTAGAAAGTTGCTTAATATTGCATGCTCTATCTGAAAAAAGTTGTGTTCAGTATCCCTTTAAGCATGTTAACTTCAGGATTTTAGGTATTGCAACTGCCCTAACTTCTTTTACCCAAAGACTTCTATGGGGCATGCTGAAAAAACAAATACAACTATATATATATATACTGTATATATATATATATATCTTCAAAGAAAGAAGAGGCACTCACGGGACTTAATAGTTTCACAAAATATTGAACTTTGTCAAGACTGTATCATTAGTTGTATATGCTGAATGTGTTCACCTCTGAACACATTCAGCATATACAACTAATGATACAATCTTGACAAAGGTCCCTGTGAGGACCGAAACGTTGACTGAACCTTTTTGATGAATTATTAATAAAAATAAAGTTCAATATTTTGTGAAACTATTAAGTCCTGTGAGTGCCTCTTCTTTCTTTGAAGTTTCTACCTATGCACTATAGAGAGTACCCAGGCAATTTATGATTACAGTGAGTGCTTGGAACACAGACCTACACTATATATATATATATATATATATATATATACGGTACAGTATATATATACAGTGTATATATATATATATATATATATATATATAGTACAGGAAAAAGGAGGTAGACACCAAGCTGTATAGAAGGCAAATATATGTATATACTACGTTGAATGTAATTAATCCAAAGTCAGTAATGTTACATTCCACGTAGTATAGTTATTTCTTTGGTGAAAAATATTGTGGAGGTTTTGGAACCCCCGCGATAGTTCGGTAAGCATAAGGTTTCAATCTGCAATTGACCCCCTGTCGTCTACCATACTGGATTAAAGCAGAGTTAAACAGGAGGGTAAGGTGAGTCACTGAAAGAGCCCCAGTCACGGATCAATCATTCTTCAAGTTCAATACACTGAAGGGAGATTGGAGGGCTGACCACTTACTCGTCCTATACTTATGCTATCAACGGACTGTATATATATGGGGGGGGGCTGCTTAACTCTAACCTTGCTTACTAATGGGTAAGAGTATGAAACACTTGTAATCCAGTTAGAAATCAATGAGATTGTACTCAATGAGCGGTATAAAATATATATAGTTAGTTAAAAAGGGACATTAAGAAATCCAATTGGATAGGATCCTTGAAATAAAATGACTTAAAATTATCCTTTAAACGAAATCTCACGACAAAAGTCTAGTGGAAATTATTTCAGCCTCCGCAGACACTCATGAATTAATATGGTGTGCAGATTGTCGTTAACACAACACTGGTTCTTACAGTATACAGAAAACTATATATACTATATATACATACATATATATACTATACAGATGTGTATTCTTAGCCGTATAAAAACCCTGATGAATTCAAGATAAAAGCAGTGGAACAAATACCAGTTTCTAAAGGACCAGAGAGGCTAAGTGAACTTAGACGTGGGAGACAAGAGGCTTCACTTTCCAACAAGTGTTTCATCTCTAACAAAGTGTTTCATCTTTAATACAGTGGGGATAAATTATCCTAACCATACTTAGTACACTATATAACTCATATTGATGAGGATCTATCAGGTGAGCACCAATAATCTCACATTGATATAACTAAGTGGTTAACAAACTAGACTATGATGTTGTTCTATTCTTTTGTTTTTTAAACCGCTTCCTATATTTCTCTGGCTTATGGCATTACATCGGAAGGGATTCTCAGGCGCCAACTGACGGAGGCTAGGTGTGGTGAAAAAGGGGGAATTTATTATACAATTTGGCTAAAACAATACAATATGCTACAATAAAAACAGTATAATCTCATGGATCCATGGTACAAATGCAGTACAAATCGAATAAAATACAATAAAACAGTTGAACAATGTCAAAATCCTAAAAACAATATGAAAATGGTGTCTTATATGTAATAGTCCACAGAAACGGTTAGCTAAAGTTGGTTATCCACTCCGGTGGATTTGGGTGAGATCAAAAATAAATTTCAAATTAGTGGCAAACCAATGTGTGTCCTGGGTGGAAGAAATCCTAGTGATCCAAATGCAAAAGGTGAAAAAGTGTCCAAAAGATAAATAATTAGATAAAAATATGTGCTTGTAAATGCTCCAAATTGAAGTTCTGAAAAAATATGCACAAATAAAAAACCCCAAATATTACGGGAAAAGATATGCACAAATAAAAAATCCAAATATTGCAAAAAAAAAAAAAAAGAACTGTGCAGAAGAAATAATGATAAACAGTATAAGTAGAATTCACAAATAAAGTAGTAGATATAATAGTCTGTGAAGTGGTTTGCCTCAAATTAATAAAAAAACTCTGTGCAAAAAAGATAGCAGAAAAGCAAAAAAAATTCCAAAGTGTTTAGCAGTGTTTGAGACTTGAGACAGCAGTCTCCTTGGTGTGAGGTGTTCACTTCTAGCAGTGTTTGAGACTTGAGACAACAGTCTCCTTGGTGTGAAGGGTTCACTTCAAATATAAGAGAAAAACGGCAAACAATACCTGTGGAAAAAGCAAGCAAAATACATTGTGTAGCAAATTCCTAATAATCAGCCTTAAATGAAATCAGACTCACCAGTACAGGTGTACGCGTTTTGGCCCTTGTAGGCCTTTATCAAGTCTTGTGTTTTTGAAATATATATCTGAGAACGAAGGAAGATCAGAGTCTTCAGAAAATGTACACGTTTATAGCACTCAAATTCCCTGGATATAGAGTCAGACTAATTTACAATTGGCAGGTGTACAGGAAAAATTAAAATATAACTTTTATTGGAACTTTAAAATAATAATAGAACAATACACATTAAAAACACAGGAATTGTGTTAGCTCAAAAAAGGAGAGAGTGGTAATTATGGTTTGAATCACCGAATTAGCAAGGATTAATCCTTGCAGTTTGCAGTTTATCAGATGGTTTTAATAATAAAGACATAGGCCTAGATTTAGAGTTGGGCGGTAGGCGTCAAAACCAGCGTTAGAGGCTCCTAACGCTAGTTTTTACCGCCCTCTGGTATTTGGAGCCAGTCATTAAAGGGTCTAGCGCTCACTTTCTATCAGCCAATCGGAATTAAGGTAGGAAAATTCTGATTGGCTGATGGAATCAGCCAATCAGAATCAAGTTCAATCCGATTGGCTGATCCGATCAGCCAATCAGATTGAGCTCGCATTCTATTGGCTGATCGGAACAGCCAATAGAATGCGAGCTCAATCTGATTGGCTGATTGAATCAGCCAATCGGATTGAACTTGATTCTGATTGGCTGATTCCATCAGCCAATCCGAATTTTCCTACCTTAATTCCGATTGGCTGATAGAATCCTATCAGCCAATCGGAATTCGAGGGACGCCATCTTGGATGACGTCCCTTAAAGGAACCGTCATTCATCGGGAACTCGTCGGAAGAAGAAGATGGGTCCGCGGTGGAGGTCTTCAAGATGGAGCCGGTCGTCATCGGATGAAGATAGAAGATGCCGCTTGGATCAAGATGGTTGCCAGTCCGGATCGCCTCTTCTTCCCGGATAGGATGAAGACTTTGGAGCCTCTTCTGGACCTCTTCAGCCGCCGGATTATGGATCGCCAGCCCCCGATTGGGCTTGGATGAAGATTTCGGAGCCTGGAACGATCGGTGATACCTGGCATGGTGAAGACAAGGTAGGAAGATCTTCAGGGGCTTAGTGTTAGGTTTATTTAAGGGGGGTTTGGGTTAGATTAGGGGTATGTGGGTGGTGGGTTGTAATGTTGGGGGGGGTATTGTATGTTTTTTTTTACAGGCAAAAGAGCTGAATTCTTTGGGGCATGCCCCGCAAAGGGCCCTTTAAAGGGCTGGTAAGGTAAAAGAGCTTTGAACTTTTGTAATTTAGAATAGGGTAGGGCATTTTTTTATTTTGGGGGTCTTTGTTATTTTATTAGGGGGCTTAGAGTAGATGTAATTAGTTTAAAATTGTTATAATTTTTTTCTAATGTTTGTAAATATTTTTTTATTTTTTTGTACTTTAGTTAGTTTATTTAATTGTATTTATTTGTAGGAATTGTATTTAATTTATTTATTGATAGTGTAGTGTTAGGTTTAATTATAGATAATTGTAGGTAGTTTATTTAATTTATTTATTGATAGTGTAGTGTTAGGTTTAATTGTAACTTAGGTTAGGATTTATTTTACAGGTAATTTTGTAATTATTTTAACTAGGTAGCTATTAAATAGTTCTTAACTATTTAATAGCTATTGTACCTGGTTAAAATAAATAGTTGCCTGTAAAATAAATATTAATCCTAAAATAGCTACAATATAATTATAATTTATATTGTAGCTATATTAGGGTTTATTTTACAGGTAAGTATTTAGCTTTAAATAGGAATAATTTAATAAGAGTTAATTTATTTCGTTAGATAAAAATTATATTTAACTTAGGGGGGTGTTAGTGTTAGGGTTAGACTTAGCTTTTATTTATTATAGGGTTATTGAGGCGGACTAGGGGTTAATAACTTTATTATAGTAGCGGTGCGGTCTGCTCGGCAGATTAGGGGTTAATAAGTGTAGGCAGGTGGAGGCGACATTGAGGGGGGCAGATTAGGGGTTAATAAATATAATATAGGGGTCGGCGGTGTTAGGGGCAGCAGATTAGGGGTACATAAGTATAACGTAGGTGGCGGTCGGCAGATTAGGGGTTAATTATTGTAGGTAGCTGGCGGCTACTTTGTGGGGGGCAGATTAGGGGTTAATAAATATAATATAGGGGTCGGCGGTGTTAGGGGCAGCAGATTAGGGGTACATAGGGATAATGTAGGTAGCGGCGGTATACGGAGCGGCAGATTAGGGGTTAAAAAAAATATGCAGGTGTCAGCGATAGTGGGGGCGGCAGATTAGGGGTTAATAAGTGTAAGGTTAGGGGTGTTTAGACTCGGGGTACATGTTAGAGTGTTAGGTGCAGACGTAGGAATTGTTTCCCCATAGAAAACAATGGGGCTGCGTTAAGAGCTGAATGCTGCTTTTTTGCAGGTGTTAGGTTTTTTTTTCAGCTCAAACTGCCCATTATTTCCTATGGGGGAATCGTGCACAAGCACGTTTTTGAAGCTGGCCGCGTCCGTAAGCACCGCTGGTATCGAGAGTTGCAGTGGCGGTAAATTATGCTCTACGCTCCTTTTTTGGAGCCTAATGCACTGAAAACCCAGCCATTCTGTGAACTCTAAATACCAGCGGTATTTAAAAGGTGCGGGAGAAAAAAAGCACGTGTAGCTAATGCACCCCTTTGGCCGCCAAACTCTAAATCTAGCCGTGAGAGTGCACCTATGGTTCCATAATCATATGGTTTATCCTTGTTTATATATCACAAGGGTCAGGTACAATAATTAGATCAGGCACTGTGGTTGAATACAGGGTGGTTTAACGTATGAGACCATGCATGGGTAGTTGGTATAGCACAACACATATGGTAATGTACATGATTATGGCATATTTGTGGTATACCATGTACTTAGTCCTACACTCAGTATTTTTAGGTGGTTTAAATATCGTATTTCATGCATAAACGTTTCATCTGGAATTCCTATTTGGTTACTCCATGACAGTAATAATTTGTAATACAGGTTGTAATGGTAGCAGTAAATAGCCAAGATGATAATTTTTCAGGCTGAATATATCTCATTAAGGATTAATGTACCCACTTAATGACCTGGACAACTGTTTATATTAATAGAGATCAATGTGAAATATCACTGTATTGATAAATATTTGTATCTCTTAACCATTCCTGAAATTTGCCCAGGACATTGAACAAGTAATGAATTAAATCACAGTTGTATTAAAATACGTTCTAAATTGCTAATACTCTATTAAATTGGTGTATAATGGTTAAATTATCCTGTTGGTATATATATCCCATATATTGTAATAATCTTGTTGTGTATTGTTGTTTGTTACAAGTATCGCTTGACACGATTTGCTGGGTTATTATAATAACTGTCAGAGACAGATCAGGTTTACTATCTACCTGGTCCCTTGTCTGTTAAAGACACTCAGTATTTCAAATCATATATAGCGTTAACAGCAGTAGACTTGCTGAACACTGTGATATAAATCGTTAGATGTGTGTAAAGTGCTACTGCCTACGTAACGATATAGGTGCCAGATTGTATCCTAATTTAAATTGCAAGCATAAATTGGCCCAGGATGCCACTCAGTAATATTCTAGTATATCCCTCTGGCACTATAAGTTGATTTGCCGGTTGTAAGGTTTCCCTTATTACCCTCTCAGAAGTTTTTTAGTGATGTTAGGCTGCTAAGGTAGATTACTTAGTATGTAGTTACTAGTGTGACATCTGATAAGCAAACTAAATAGTATAAGTACTATAGTATCGCAACACTTTTAAGCTAATTCCTGCTAGTTAAAACCACACATACAGAGCCCATTATCCCCCAACCATCCCTGACATGTTTTGCCGAGTTGCTCCGCTTTATCAAAGGGTTTTCTGAAGACTCTGATCTTCCTTTGTTCTCTCATTACCCAGTACACAGCACCAACGTTTGTATTATGCAATATTAGGAGGAATATATATACGTTAATTTCCTCTAAGTTATTATTTAAATAACTATTACTAGTAATTATATTCCCTATAACGTCTCAGTAGTGCCATTGGGCCCCTTTTTCTCTTATCCTATCTACTGTCTCTCTCTCTGTCAATCTATATCTATATATGTTTTTTTTTAAGTTTATTTCTAACCTTCATTTTTATTTTTTGTTTCCTGTGTGGGTAATTAGGGGAGGGATTATTTTCACCTGTTTGGGCCTACCTAGACTATAAATTTAGCACAGTAACTCTTGGAGCCTGCTCTAAGGTTCTGCTGCATTGATTATCTGTAAAAGTAAGATTGTCTGTTTAAGTATAGCAGTTAGCTAAAGAAGGTAATCTTTTAAATTTTTTGCTGTGCAAGAGTTGCATTTTTTTTTTTTAAATAACTTTTTTATTTTTTAAAGTTTATTTCTAACCTTCATTTTTTTTTGTTTTGTTTCCTGTGTGGATAATTGGGGGAGGGATTCTTTTTACCTGTTTGGGCCTTCCTAGACTATAAATTTAGCACAGTAACTCTTGGAGCCTGCTCTAAGAGGGTCTGCTGCATTAATTATCTGTTACAGTAAGAATGTCTGTTTAAGTATAGCAGTTAGCTAAACAAGGTAGTTAGGCAAACAAGGATTTGGAGTAACCAAGGGGAAATATAATTATTTTATATTTTTAAGTTAAACCTTTTAGTAAGAATGTGTGAGAATCTCATTCAGTTTGCAGCTTGCCATATGTTTGCATCACTGGAGCAGCCACTTCAGGGATTATATGTTTGTGGCAAGTGTAAGCATATTGTCTCTTTAGAGACTCGTATTGGAGTTCTGGAGGAACAAATTGCAACACTGCATGAAATTCAGACACTTGAAAAGGAAATGGATAGGACTGAGCTGGATGTTAATGGTTCTAGCTGTGGGAATGGGGAGGATTCAGATGAGGAGACTCCAGAATGTAGCTGGGTCACAGTTAGAGGGCGAAGTAAAGGTAAGTGGAAGAGACAGGCCAGTTCTGAGCTGGTACACCCCAACAGATTTGCCAGATTAAGTGAAGATGTTGGGGATATCAGTTCAGGGGTGGCAGTGTCAGAGAGGGCTGTTTTGCCTACTATAATGAACAGTCGCATACTATAGTTAACAGTTCTCCGGTCATGGAAGAGGGGCGTACAAGTCAGGGCCTGAGGCAGATGTTGGTGGTAGGAGACTCTATTATTAGGAAGGTTGATAGGGTAATTTGTCATCCAGACCCTTCAAATAGAACAGTTTGCTGTCTTCCAGGGGCTCGTGTTAGGCATATTGTGGTGCGTATTGATAGATTGTTAGAGGGATATGGGTCTGATCCTGCAGTGATGGTACATATTGGTACTAATGAAGGAATCAGTGGGAGATGGAGAGTCCTAAAAAATGACTTCAGGGAGTTAGGTAACAAGCTTAAAGCAAGGACCTCCAAAGTAATATTTTCGGAGATTTTACCAGTGCCGTGTGCTAACTCAGTAAGGCAGAAGGAGCTAAGTTCTGTTAATTCATGGTCAAAAACATAGTGTAAAAATGAGGGGTTTGACTTTTAAGAGCACTGGGCTGATTTTTCACTTGGGTACAATTTGTACAGTAAGGATGGATTGCACCTGAATGACATGGGTTGTAACAATCAATCCTGCTTAGTTTGATTACAAGTAAAGGTATGTAGCACAATATCAATTGAGAGTACTATTACTTGGTAAACCCATATGGATATATGTGCAGTTAATATAAGATTAATGTTTCCCTACAAAAAATACACACTAAAGTATTATCTGTATTATAGGAATCAAAATCAAATGCAATCTTGGAAATAAGCAGGCTTGTAATAATACAAAAAGATATTGGAATAGGTGAAACTTTCTTATGAATAAGTAAGGAATAATTATAATACATTGCGCAACATGAGAAATTAAACACACAGCAAGTAAGTCTTATCCAATGTAGTATTGATAGATTGTTATAATGGAGAACTTCTGCAGATATAGTTATAGTTGCAAACGTGGTAATGTACCTTGAAAACTGTGAGTGCGGTAAGTAAGAACAAACACTTCCGGGTTCTGTAGGCTGCGGCTGCAGCAGCAGCAGAGACACGCTGAAGCGAGCTAACAGTCAGCGTGTGACGTCACGATTCTCCGGTGCAGCAGAAATCAACATAAGGATAATATAACAGAACAAATAAGATTAACATATTAGAGCTTCAATAACCGGTTATTCTTTATGGCTGCCACAGACTTGGTTGTTAAATAATATGAGCTGATAAGTTGAAACAGGTAACGTAACTTCCCAAAATAAAGACAGTCTTGAATAAATGAAAGTACTTGCCAAAGTAAGATTTCCAAAAGATGTTGCAACAGGCTGGAATTAAATATGAAATCCGTAGTAGGTAGATCTTGAATGAGGAAACTTGAGTTGCTGATAAGTTAAGATTCAATTTTAACCTTACAGAGATATGAGAGGCTCAGTGTTACTCTGAGGAAAATAACAAAATACTAAGCAAGGTGTGTTCAGTGAACAGGTGTTTTATGGGAGTAAGTAAGATATGATTGGTTGAATTCTAATTAAAGAAACAGTACACCCAAAAGCCTGACATGGGTGCAGGGTGTTTTGTGGGAAAAGATGGTAGCACGTTTAGAGAATCTTTTAAACTAGGCAAAGGGGGGGGGGGAGGATCAGTTAGAACACAATAGAACAGAGAGATCAGTCTGTGAATATGTCACTCCTATAGTATCTCAAGGAAGGGAGGACTTAAGAAATGTCACATTAGAAAGTATGGAGGAAAGCACACCAAGGGCTAGATTTATTAAGCCCCTACGGCAGCAAGTTCTCTCAAGAACTTGCTCGCCGTGATTTATCAAGCAGCGGTCACCAGACCGCTGCTTCCCTAACATCTACGCCACCTCTATTGTGGCGAAATTCAATCTCCTTGGTCGAGTCCGACCAAGGAGATTGACAGCTCCTGCCCGCGTGTGATTGGCTGTGCGCGAGCAGGGGGCGGGATTGCACGCAAGCGCAAAATTGCGCTTGTGTGCAATGTTAATTACCTGCGGGTAATTTTGCCCCGCAACAGGCGAGCTGAGGCGTACAGGGGCGCGTTATACGCGCCCCTGTATGCCTCAGCATTGATAAATCTAGCCCCAAGTAGCAGCAAAAAGTACATGAAAATTAAATGTATGACAACAAATGCAAGAAGCATGACGAGTAAAATGGGGGAGCTGGAGCTCTTAGTTGCAGAAGAGAACTATTACATTATCAGTATGATACTGAAACTTGGTGGGATGATTCACATGACTGGGCAGTTAACTTAGAGGGTTATACTTTATTTAGGAGGGACAGGAATAATAAAAGGGGTGGAGGAATCTGCATGTATATTAAACCTAACCTTAAACCTACAATAAGGGAAGATATTTATGATACAGGTGACAATGTAGAGACCCTGTGGGTTGAAATAAAGAGTGACCTGGAGAAAACTCAACTACTTATGCTAATAACAGTGCTGTAATTATGGGACATTTTAACTACCCTGATATAAACTGGGCCAACAAACCTAGTATTTCAGCTGAGGGGGATAGATTTTGAAATGTTCTCAGGGATAACCTCTTGTTGCAATTAATAGAGGAACCAACTAGGAGTAAGGCTATATTGGATTTAGTGCTATCAAACAATACAGATATAATCAAAATAGAAGTAAAAAGCATTTGTGTAACATGGTCACATTTGAAATCTCTTTTCATATGCAGTGTCTTAAAGGTTTAACTAAGACTTTTAATTTAAAGAAAGCAAAATTCAACGATTTAAGGAAATCATTAAATAACAAAAATTGTGACAAAGTATTCTCTAATAAAAATACAAAGGATAAATGGATAACATTTAAAATTTTGCTAAATAAATATACATATGGTTATAAAAATAAAAATAAAAAAATCCAAGCCAATGTGGCTAAATAAAAGTGTTAAGAGAAATTAGGAAAAAACGTAGGACATTCAAATCCTATATTATAAAAGACAAGTGTTTGTCTGAAGCCGTCATGCGCAGTACAGACAAACACTTGGCCTTAGATTCTATTCTCGCGCACCTCGGCATAGCTGACAGCTGACAGATTGGGAGCGCGAGGTACACAGCATACAAGCAGCTGTGAGATAGGGAGCGCGAGCTACTCAACAGCTGTGAGGTCTGCTGCGTGAGAAGCGGCAACGCGGTCCCCAGACCTCACAGCTGTTTGTGGCCGACGGGAGCGTCGCGAGGGGCGTGGCCGGGCGTCGCGAGGGGCGTGACCGGACGTCGCGAGGGGCGTGGCCGGGCGGGTGTTGCCGCGAGGGGGCGTGGCCGGGCGGGGTCCCGCGAAGAAAGAGCCAGAGAGGGAGCAGGAGGGGGGGGGGCAGAGAGCCAAAGAGAAGGGGGGGGGGGCAGAGAGCCAAAGAGAAGGGGGGGGCAGAGAGCCAAAGAGAAGGGGGGGCAGAGAGCCAAAGAGAAGGGGGGGGGCAGAGAGCCAAAGAGAAGGGGGGGGGGGCAGAGAGCCAAAGAGAAGGGGGGGGCAGAGAGCCAAAGAGAAGGGGGGGGCAGAGAGCCAAAGAGAAGGGGGGGCAGAGAGCCAAAGAGAAGGGGGGGGCAGAGAGCCAAAGAGAAGGGGGGGCAGAGAGCCAAAGAAAAGGGGGGGCAGAGAGCCAAAGAGAAGGGGGGGGCAGAGAGCCAAAGAGAAGGGGGGGCAGAGAGCCAAAGAGAAGGGGGGGGGCAGAGAGCCAAAGAGAAGGGGGGGCAGAGAGCCAAAGAGAAGGGGGGGCAGAGAGCCAAAGAGAAGGGGGGGGGCAGAGAGCCAAAGAGAAGGGGGGGGGCAGAGAGCCAAAGAGAAGGGGGGGGCAGAGAGCCAAAGAGAAGGGGGGGAGAGAGAGCCAAAGAGAAGGGGGGGAAGAGAGCCAAAGAGAAGGGGGGGAGAGCCAAAGAGAAGGGGGGGAAAGCCAAAGAGGGGGGAGAGAGAGAGCCAAAGAGGAAAAAGAGCCAAAAAGGAGAGAGAGCCAAAGAGGGGGGAGAGAGAGCCAAAGAGGGGGGGGGAGAGCCAAAGGGGGGGGAGAGAGCTAAAGGGGGGGAGAGCCAAAGAGGGGGGAGAGAGATAGCCAAAGAGGAAAGAGAGCCAAAGAGGAGAGCAAAAGAGGGGAGAGAGCCAAAGAGGGGGGAGAGAGAGCCAAAGAGGGGGGGGCAGAGCCAAAGAGGGGGGGGGGGGAGCCAAAGAGGGGGGGAGAGAGCCAAAGAGGGGGGGAGAGCGCCAAAGAGGGGGGAGAGAACAAAAGAGGGAGGGGAGAGCAAAAGAGGGGGGGGGAGAGCCAAAGAGGGGGGGGGAGCCAAAGGGGAGGGGGGAGCCAAAGGGGAGGGGAGAGCCAAAGAGGGGGGAGAGAGAGAGCCAAAGAGGGGGGAGAGAGAGCCAAAGAGGGGGGAGAGAGAGCCAAAGAGGGGGGAGAGAGAGCCAAAGGGGGGGGGGGAGCCAAAGAGGGGAGAGAGAGAACCAAAGAGGGGAGAGAGAGAGCCAAAGAGGAGAGAGAGCAAAAGAGGGGAGAGAGCCAAAGAGGGGGGGGGGGGGAGCCAAAGAGGGGGGGGAGCCAAAGAGGGGGGGGAGAGCCAAAGGGGGGGGGAGCCAAAGAGGGGGGAGAGAGAGCAAAACAAAGGATGGAGAGAGCCAAAGAGGGGAGAGAGAGAGCAAAAGAGGGGAGAGAGAGAGCAAAAGAGGGGAGAGAGAGAACAAAGGAGAGGGGGGAGAGAAAGCAAAAGAGAGGGGGGAAAGAAAGCAAAAGAGAGGGGGGAAGAGAGAGCAAAAGAAAGGGGGGAGAGAGCAAGGGGTGGGACCGCTGTTCTGAAAAAAAATGGCCCGTGTACACGGGCTTTAGTACTAGTTATTATAATAAAATAGTACAACATTAGTATAAAGTCACCCAACAGCAATGTGAAAGACTGGTGGAGAGCATGCCAAGATGAATGAAAGCTGTGATTGAAAATCAGGGTTCTTTCACCAAATAATGATTTCTGAACTCCAGATAAGTTAAAACATTAGTATTGTGTTTAAAAATGAATATGAACTTGTTTTCTTTGCATTATTCCAAGTGTGAAAACCCTGCATCTTTTTTGTTATTTTGACCATTTTTGACTATTTGTCATTTTCTGCAAATGCTCTAAATTACATTTTTTTTTTTTTTAATAACTTTATTTATATAGTTACTGGCTCCATCACAACATGAGAACGTCATATACAGAGACACTATTACATATACACAAATTGAGAAGCGAATGTTGCTAACAGCAAGATTGGTTCCACATTGCTACAGAGTCCAGCATTTTTCTATTATAACAAACATAAAACAAACATTAACTTAACACATAACAAGGGTGAGAAAACCCTTGAGCAAACCCTCCACTCCGGGGGATAGAAGTGGGGGGGGGGGAGTGGGGGTACTCGCACCCCGGCACACAGGGGGAGAAAGGGTCAATGTATCAGGGCCGGATGATACTTAAGGTCAAAGGTGAGATATGGCATAGCTCTCAAGATGTGGATGTTGGGGGAGGGAGGCACCATCTGCCATGAAGGTTTTCTTCCAACATGAACAAAGAGTTACGGAAGGGGTAGATTATCCTATTTCGCACCTGAGGGGATACATGTAAAAGATAGGGTTCCCATTTATGTATGAAGAGTTTAATTCTTTTCTCTAAATCCCCCTGTACATCTGATTGTTCTATAAGCACTTGGTTGTGTATGGCATGTAGGAGCTTTCTAAAAGGGGGGGGCTTATTAGACGCCCAAAATTGCAAGATTAGTCTCCTAGTAAGGAGTACCACAGAGTAGAGAAATTTTCGGTATTTCGATATTACCTCAAAATCGTGTAAAAATATAATGTTGGTGGACGTCAAGGTGACTCTGTCGCCCAAAACCCTATGTAGCCAATAGCTAAGTCTGCCCCACAGTCCAACAAGTTTGGGACAGTCCCAAAGGAGGTGTATAATGTCAGGGGATGGGAAAGAACACTTACTACAGCTGTCAACTGCCTGTGGTACCATCTTAGCTCGAAGCTTCGGGAGAATATATGCCTGGTGGATGAGTTTAGTGTGGGATTCCCTCGAGTACGCCGAGAGAGTGGCCATATGGACCCTGGAGAAGCTATCAATTAGGTCAGGCATGGTGATAGATATTGCTCTTGTTCTCTGCCATTTATCATGTATTGTCTGTAAAGCCTGTTGCTCTAAATGGGCCACTATCTCGTTGTATATGCTGGTAATTGAGTGTGAACCTCGTAGCGTAGCGCGGTACAATCTATCTATACAGGAACTAGTGTTCGTGAGCTGGTTAGTAGTAATGAGGGCCCTAACATAGTGTCTACATTGGAAGTAGGCAAACATGGTGCCCGGTGGAAGGTTGTGCGTCTCTCTCAGAGCCTGGAAAGGAAGGATTTGCAATGTAGTGGGGTTAAGAAGTTGCGCAATGGATGTCAGCCCAAGGGTCTCCCATATGTGGAAGGCCCGTGTAGTATATCCCGGGATGAATTTGGGGTTCCCCTGGAGAGGTAAATATTTAGTGGTCTCATGGTCAATTTTCCAGAACCTGCACACGTTGCGCCACGCTCTAAGGGGGTCTCGAAAGAGCATGCTTTGAGAGATGTGGGAGGGGACGGAGGATAGCTTAGCGTGTGGTAGATAAGCTGCATTGAGAGGTGCAATTAAGTCCAGTTCTACAGCGGGGCTAAAGTAAGTAGATTTAGTGAGCCACCCCATGGTTAGTTTAGCTAGTGTCGCCCAATTATACCATTGGATATTTGGGAACTTAAGGCCCCCCGCATTCACTAACATAGAGAGTTTAGATTTACTAATCCTATGCTTCCTCTGACTCCAAACAAATGAGGTAAATATAGTAGTAATATTTTGAATGTCTTTATTGTGGAGTAGGAGAGGGAGCATCTGCAAGGGATACAGTATTTTAGGGAGGATGATCATTTTGAGAAGGTGAATTCTACCATGTAAAGTTAAGGGGAGCCCCCTCCAGCTTCTGATTAGAGCCTGGGTACTAGTTATAATTTTAGGAATATTGAGGTTGTATAGGAGCATAGGGTCAACATGGAGTTGGATGCCCAAATACTTAAAAGACCCAGCCGTGACATGAACGTTGGTGTCGCTAAGTGTGCTATTTTTATTGTTTTGGAGCCACGTGACTTCTGATTTGTCAATATTTATTTTATAACCAGTGAATTTACCAAAGGCTGACAGAATTTCCAACAGCCCAGGCAGGTTCATGGCAGGATCGCTCACATAAAGTAGCAAGTCATCTGCAAAGAGAGATAAGTGAAGGAGTTGTGAGTGAATCCGGAGGCCAGGACAGTGTTGGCGTATGTAACAGGCTAGTGGCTCAATTGCCAGATCGAATAGGAGCGGGGACAGTGGGCAACCTTGCCTGGTTCCCCTGCCCAGTTCGAAGGAGGGAGACAAACCGTTATTTATGATTATGGATGCCGAGGGAGAGTCGTACAGTCTTTGTATGACCTCTAGGAAATGCCCCGTTATTCCAAATTTTGCCAGCGCTGTATAGAGATGGTCCCACTCTACCCTATCAAATGCCTTTTCAGCGTCTACAGCGAAAAGGCAAGCATCAGGCAGTGAATTATCTGTGGAGGATGCTTGGGCTCTGTGGTAGTGGTCAATGACCGCAAGCATTTTCCTCAGGTTGAATACCGAGGAACGATGCTTGACGAAGCCCGTTTGATCGGGGTGCACCAGAAAGTGGAGCACCTCCGCCAACCTATTAGCCAGAATTTTAGTTAGTAATTTATAGTCTCCATTTAGTAAGGAGATCGGCCTGTAAGAGGAGGGCACCATAGGGTCTTTGTCAGGTTTGAGTATTACACAGATGTTTGCGTCAGAAAATCTGGGGTCAGGGACAGAGGCCCCCGAAAGATATGAAGAGAAAAGGGTCGCTAGAGTGGGGGCTATGTCAGGGGCTAAAAGTTTGTAGTACTCTGCAGGGAGACCATCAGGTCCCGCCGCTTTGCCAAGTTTGATGCGTTTAATGGTGTCTATTACCTCCCTCGGCTGAATGGGGGCATTAAGAGAGGACAACTGGTC
Source organism: Bombina bombina (assembly GCF_027579735.1). Taxonomy (NCBI): domain Eukaryota; kingdom Metazoa; phylum Chordata; class Amphibia; order Anura; family Bombinatoridae; genus Bombina; species Bombina bombina. The sequence continues at coordinate 733,712,168 of NC_069499.1, read as the reverse complement.
TTGCGTCAAAGAAGGGACATCCACATTATTCCAGAATGAGCATTTGTCAAGTTCTGATATCTCTTGCCTAGAGTACAGTCTAGTGTAGTAAGAGACAAATTCCCTCATGATTGTCGGGGTGTCAGTGCATGACTTCCCCTCAGCAGTTAGCGCTGGGATATATGTTTTAGGTGTAACCACCTTGACCATAGAGGCCATGGTTCTACCAGCCTTGTTCCCATATCTGTAAAACTTCCCCTGTCTATGAATAGCATACGCGTTATCTACCATTTGAATATGGGTATCTCTCTCCTTTTTAAGGTCGTAGTACTGTTGTCTAGTTTGGGGTGAGGGATGGGAGAGATAGTTGTTATAGGCCGTTGCAAGCTTTGTTAACATCTCATCTGTGATTTTTTTGCTCTTGCGGTTATGATGTGAGGTATAGGCTGTAATTCTTCCTCTCATAACAGCCTTAGAGGCATGCCAGAAGAGGTCTGAATTATCTCTGTGTTGTGCATTATCTGCATTGTAATCTATCCAGAAAGAGCGTAGTTGTTGCCGAAAGTCGGCGTTATTGTAAAGAAAAGAGGGGAATCGCCAAGTTTTCTGTAGGTTGGTTGGTGGGGTGAAGTCCAGAAGGAGTAGGATAGGTGCGTGGTCTGATATGGTCACAGGAAAGATCTTAGTGAGAGGGACATATGGTGTGAGGGCGGGAGCAGTCAGGAAATAGTCGATCCTAGACATGGTATGATGTGTTTTAGAAATGCAGGTATAATCCCTGTCTGTTGGGTTGCGTAATCTCCACAAGTCTACCAGTCCCAAGTCAGTTTTAAGTCTATCAATAAGTTTTACCTCGGCTTTCTGTCTACGTGATACAGTTCGTAGGGGCGGTCCAGTCGAGAGTTCCACAAATCTGTCAAGCGGTAAGAGTTGCGTCATGTTAAAGTCGCCCCCTACGATTATTGGGAGCTCACCTCTCCTCGCTAAACAAAGCTGTAAGTGTTGCCAAAAGTGGGGCGAGAGATTATTCGGGCCATACACGTTGCAGAGTAGATATGATTTCGATGCAATACTGAGAGTAGTAACTATGTAGCGTCCCCTAGGATCTAACTGTGTATCCTTGAAAGTGGCAGAAAGACCTTTTCTGATCAAGATAGCTACTCCCCTCCTCCGTCCCTCCGTTGGAGTATTAATAACCTGCCCCACCCATCTAATTTTAAGCTTGTCATGTTCCTCCTGAGTTAAGCGGATTTCCTGTATGAGGGCTATGTCAGCATGTATAGAGTTTAAGAAGTGCAATATTTTACTACGTTTAGCGGGGGATGTAATGCCCCCCACGTTCCACGAGACTATATTACATCGTACTGCCATACAATAAGTAGTAAGGGAGACATTAGTTGGGGCATGGTGAAATAAGCAAGGAAAAGGGGAAGTAGGGAGGTGGCCTCTCTCTCCAATGCTGTCAGGCAGTGGAGAAGTGTGTCAGAAAGTCTGGTAATGTGTGCCAGGGTGCAGTACTTACATAAACAGAGAGGCGGGAGAAACCATGGCAACAGTTCACAAGACCACCAAAGCTCGGATATTCTCAGCAGTTGGCGTCCCCCGGAGTGGAGGCAATAATTCTGATGGAGGCAGAGAGAGAAAAGCATCAACAGGGCACAGAACCACATTCCCAAACCCTCACCAGATCCCCATCCCATTCCACCGGTGCTACCAGCCATTTCGCCCATGTGGGAAGGAGAGATCAAGGTCACCTCTCGGTTAATGCTATTGAGTGGAGCACCAGGGGAATGGTAGACATATTGCTGTAACAATGTAGTTAAGGACATACAGGCATAGAGAAGTAATATCCAAGCCCCACATTTCAAAATACACAGTTCAGGGGTATTTCCGTTATCCTGGTCTATAACTATATCTAGGCCTGGGCCAGATGAAGTACAGGGCGTAGGAGTTTTCAAGTGCAGGCCGGGAGGCTCTCATGCACTGGGAGATAAGATGGTGGCTGAAACCTTATCAAGGATGTCTTTTTTAATTAAGAAGAAATACGCCCAAAATAGGTAAGGGAATCGTGGCAAGTGCATGGTTAGGCAACGGGTGCTAGGGTATACAGATGCATAGAGTTTCCAGACAAGAAAAAGGGCCATATGAATTAAAATGAACAGTAGGCGATAAGAGGGTCTCTGCGATAAAGTGCAGTCGGCCGAGGCCAGACTAGGTGGGATATGTGAGATAAGAGGGGAGCCTTTATCAGGAGCGAAATGTAACAGGCCACCTACAGTACCAGTGGTACCTACGTACGGGATTGGACATGTGCTATACTTAGGGCCCCAAACCCCAGGATTTAGAGGTAAAGGCATTGAAACAGTGGGAACAGTGGCAATAACAATTTTGTTAACTTTCAAGAACATAAAATAACAGGTAACACAATAGATCTCAACCATTGATAAAACGAGTACATTGTCAACATGGGCCACCTCCATGACCCGGCAACCTTGGGAAACTGCGGCAGGGGTATGCTGCTGCAATGGTAGGAGCAGTAGCCAATAAATCAGAATCATTTGAGGAGGAGGACCTCTCACTTGGTCCGCTTCTAGAGTGTTTCCAAAGGCGAAGAATATCACACTTCCTTGGATCCTCATAGGAAGACAGAAAAAGAGGGGAAAAAGGTGCAAGAAATTCGGTCGCCCAAAATCAGTGCACATCATCTTGCATGTCCTTGTCCAGGAATGATTGCAGTTCCTTTGGGTTGTTGAAATATTTAGGCCCAGCAGGGGTCTGCAGCCTCAACTTAGCTGGGTACAGTAGTGTAGCTTGCTTCCCTTCTTTATGTAGCCTAGAGCAAAGTGGGGCGAAATCTCTTCGCATCTTGGATACTTCTGCAGAGAAGTCTTGAAAAATCAGGAGTTGTTTTCCTTCAAATTGTAATTGTCCGGTGTGGGCCCGGTATGCTCTCAGCAGAGCCAACTTTTCCTGATAATTCAGGCATTTGAAAATTACCTGACGTGGACGAGAGTTCAGTGTTTCAAGTCCCTTGTCCGGGCCCAGACGGTGTGCACGCTCCACATCCAAGCGTAAGTGGTCCGGATTCATCTTTAGAAGCTTGGGCAGGGTTAAAGCAGTGAATTCCAGCAGATCTTTGCTTTTTATCGTTTCTGGAACCCCCACTACCCGCAAGTTGTTCCTGCGACTCCTATTTTCGAGGTCGTCTACTTTCTCCTGCAGCGCTCTATTCTGTCGCTGAAGTTGTCTTACTGAGGTGGATGTAGACGCCTGCATATCCTCCACATCAGAGATGCGTTGCTCAGCGTGTGTGAGCCTGGATGAAAATTGGCGCACTTCACTAGTGAGTGTGTCAACCCCTGCCTGGAGAGTGTCCATTTTGGGGAGGAAGAAGGATTTTAGTTCCTGAAGTAGTGCAGACGAATCTGTCGTGATGGCCTGGGAGGCCCTGGGCGAGGGCGGAGGGTCAGGGTGTATATCTGTGGCTGGTCGCTTCTTCTCTGTATGCTTGCCTCTGGAAGTCATTATTTCCGCAGCTTTGCTGGTGATAGGTGCGAAATAATGGTCAAGCTTCATGCAAACAGTGTACTGATAGTTGCAGAGTTCAGATGGTAAATGCTTGTAAAACTGTGTATGACCTCTAGGAGGCAGTGCAGAACAGTAAATGCTGATGGCAGAAATATATATATATTTGTGTCTAATAAATGGAGAGATTTAACAAATAATTGAATAATTGCTACTATTGCATTTCCTGTAGCAATTACTGGTGCTAGAGGGCTATTTTTTTAATTATTTATTTGTAAAGTTAGAAAAAGAAGAAAGACAATAAAATTAGATAAGAATAAGGACAAGGGAGGAAATGGGAAAAGATTGCCCTATCCAGCACTAAATCATTTACCCTATTATAAACTATACACTTTAGGTAATGAATATTATCACAAATGATATTACACAGAGGATTGCTATAAACTAAACAGTTTAATGCTAAATGCAATACTGTGACAAAAACCAGCAGCAAAAAATGTGTATAATGAAAGCTCACAACAACTTTTCGGCTAGATTACGAGTTGTGCGTTAGGCTTAAAAAGCAGCGTTAAGAGGTCCTAATGCTGCTTTTTAACGCCCGCTGGTATTACGAGTCTTGCAGGTACAGGTGTACCGCTCACTTTTTTGGCCAGACTTGGAAATACCGAAAATCCACTTCCATAAATTGTGTATCCTCTTTTTCAATGGGACTTGCATAGCGCCGGTATTACGAGTCTGCCAAAAAGTGAGCGGTAGACCCTCTCCTGTCAAGACTGGTACCGCATTTTAAAGTCAGTAGTTAAGAGTTTTACACTACAACGTCGTAGCATAAAACTCTTAACTAAAGTGCTAAAAAGTACACTAACACCCATAAACTACCATTAACCCCTAAACCGAGGCCCTCTCGCATCGCAAACACTAAAATAAAAATTTTAACCACTAATCTTCCGAACCGGACATCGCCGCCACTATAATAAACATATTAACCCGCTGCACTCCCGCCTCGCAAACATTAGTTAAATATTATTAACCCCTAATCTGCCATCCCTAACATCACTGACACCTGCCTACATTTATTAACCCCTAATCTTCTGCCCCCAACGTCGCCGCCACTATAATAAAGTTATTAACCCCTAAATCTAAGTCTAACCCTAACACCCCCTAACTAAAATATAATTAAAATAAATCTAAATGAATATTCCTATCATTAACTAAATAATTCCTATTTAAAACTAAATACTTACCTGTAAAATAAACCCTAAGTTAGCTACAATATAACTAATAGTTAGTTTGTATCTACCTTAGGGTTTATTTTTATTTTACAGGTAAGTTTGTATTTATTTAACTAGGTAGAATAGTTACTAAATAGTTATTAAATATTTAATAACTACCTAGCTAAAATAAATACAAAGTTACGGGTAAAATAAAACGTAACCTAAGTTACAATTACACCTAACACGACACTACAATTAAATTAATTCCCTAAATTAAATACAATTAAATAAAATTATCTAAAGTACAAAAAAACACATACTAAATTACAGAAAATAATAAACAAATTACAAGATTTTTAACTAATTACATACCCTACACTAAATTACAAATAGCCCTTAAAAGGGCCTTTTGCGGGGCATTGCCCCAAAGTAATCAGCTCTTTTACCTGTAAAAATTTTTACAAATCCCTCCCAATATTAAAACCCACCACCCACACAACCCACACTACTCTAAAACCCACCCAATACCCCCTTAAAAAAACACTAACCCCTTGAAGATCACCTTACCGGGAGGAGTCTTTATCCAACCGGGCTGAAGTCCTCAATGAAGCCGGGAAACGTCTTCATCCAAGCCGGGCGAAGTGGTCCTCCAGACGGGCAGAAGTCTTCATCCAGACGGCATCTTCTATCTTCATCCATCTGGCGCAGAGCGGGTCCATCTTCAAGACATCCGACACAGAGCATCCTCTTCATCCGACGGCTAAGACTGAATGAAGGTTCCTTTAAATGACGTCATCCAAGATGGCGTCCCTTCAATTCCCGATTGGCTGATAGAATTCTATCAGCCAATCGGAATTAAGGTAGAAAAAATCCTATTGGCTGATGCAATCAGCCAATAGGATTGAGCTTGCATTCTATTGGCTAATTTTTTTACAGGTAAAAGAGCTGATTACTTTGGGGCAATGCCCCGCAAAAGGCCCTTTTAAGGGCTATTTGTAATTTAGTGTAGGGTAGGGCTTTTTTTATTTTGGGGGGGGCATTTTTATTTTTTTAGGTGGGATTAGATTAGGTGTAATTAGTTTAAAAATCTTGTAATTTGTTTATTATTTTCTGTAATTTAGTGTTTTTGTACTTTAGATAATTTTATTTAATTGTATTTAATTGTATTTAATTTATGGAATTCATTTAATTATAGTGTAGTGTTAGGTGTAATTGTAACTTAGGTTAGGTTTTATTTTACAGGTAACTTTGTATTTATTTTAGCTAGGTAGTTATTAAATAGTTAATAACTATTTAGTAACTATTGTACCTAGGTAAAATAAATACAAACTTGCCTGTAAAATAAAAATAAACCCTAAGCTAACTACAATGTAACTATTAGTTAGATTGTAGCTAGCTTAGGGTTTATTTTACAGGTAAGTATTTAGTTTTAAATAGGAATTATTTAGTTAATGATAGGAATTTTTATTTAGATTTCTTTTAATTATATTTAAGTTAGGGGGTGTTAGGGTTAGACTTAGGTTTAGGGGTTAATACATTTTGTATAGTGGTGGCAACGTTGGGGGCGGCAGATTAGGGGTTAATAAATGTAGGTAGGTGGCGGCGATGTTAGGGCAGGCAGATTAGGGGTTAATAATATTTAACTAATGTTTGCGAGGCGGGAGTGCAGCGGTTTAGGGGGTTAATATGTTTATTATAGTGGCGGCGACGTTGGGGGTGGCAGATTAGGGGTTAATAAGTGTAGGTAGGTGGCGGCGACATTGGGGCAGCAGAGTAGGGGTTAATAAATATAATGTAGGGTTCGGCGATGTTGGGGGCAGCAGATTAGGGGTTCATAAGTATAATGTAGGTGGCGGTGGTGTCCGGAGTGGCAGATTAGGGGTTAATAATTATAATGTAGTGTCAGCGATGTCGGGGGCGGCAGATTAGGGGTTAATAAGTGTAAGATTAGGGGTGTTTAGACTCGGGTTCATGTTAGGGTGTTAGGTGTAGACATAAAATGTATTTCCCCATAGGAATCAATAGGCCTGCGTTAAGGAGCTTTACGCTGCTTTTTTGCAGGTGTTAGACTTTTTTTCACCCGGCTCTCCCCATTGATTCCTATGGGGAAATCGTGCACGAGCACGTTACACCAGCTAACCGCTAACGTAAGCAGCGCTGGTATTGGAGTGCGGTAATGAGCAAAATTTTGCTCAACGCTCACTTCTTGTCTGGTTTGTAAAAACCCATTACCAGCGCTGTCTGTAAGTGAGCGGTGAGCATAAACTGCTCGTTAGCACAGCACAGCCTCTAACGCAAAACTCGTAATCTAGGTGTTTGTTTGTATGATGCAAGGGGCCCCTTGAATAAATATTGTTTGAGGATTGAAACAAATAGTCCCAGAAAAGATATATAAAGTCCAAAATTAATTGGAATCCAAAATTGAAGTATAATTCTATTGGGGATCCCCTTGCTGAAGTAGTGGACATTGATAGAATACTGTCCTTTCAACATGCAATTTAAATGTCCTTTTTAAAATGCAAGTATACTATTGCTTGAAAACCCAGTCACACTAGTGACTGCAACATTAGAATTGCTCGGCTAGATTACGAGTTGAGCGTTAAGGTAAAAAAGCATTGTTAACAGGTCCTAACGCTGCTTTTTTACGCCCGCTACTATTACGAGTCTTGCAGGTTTAGGGGCACCGCACACTTCTTTGACCTTACCGCAAAACGACTTACGTAAACGTCGTAAAGTCTTTTTTTCTATGGGAATTCCATAGCGCCGGTATTACGAGTCTGTCCTGGGAGGCCAAAAAGTGAGCGGTGCACCCTCTACCTCCAAGATCCCTAACACATTTTAAAGTCAGTAGTTAAGAGTTTTATGGTACTACTCCGTAGCATAAAACTCATAACTAAAGTGCTAAAAAGTAAACTAACACCCATAAACTACCTATTAACCCCTAAACCGAGGCCCTCCCGCATCGCAAACACTAAAAAAAAAATATTAACCCCTAATCTGCCGCTCCTGACATAACATATTAACCCTTAAACCACCGCACTCCCGCCTCGCAAACACTAGTTAAATAATATTAACCGTTAATCTGCTATCCCTAACATCGCCGCCACCTACCTACATTTATTAACCCCTAATCTGCCGCCCCCAACGTCGCCACCACAATATTAAATGTATTAACCCCCAAATCTAAGTCTAACCCTAACCCTAACACCCCCTATCTTAAATATAATTTAAATAAATCTAAAGAAAATTACTATAATTAACTAAATTATTCCTATTTAAAACTAAATACTTACCTATAAAATAAACCCTAAGCTAACTACAATATTACTAATAGTTACATTGTAGCTAGCCTAGGTTTTATTTTTATTTTACAGGCAAGTTTGTATTTATTTTAACTAGGTACAATAGTTATTAAATAGTTATTAACTATTTAATAACTACCTAGATAAAATAAATACAAAAGTACCTGCAAAATAAAACATAACCTGTCTTACACTAACACCTAACATTACACTACAATTAAATAAATTAACTAAATTAAAAACAATTAAATAAATTAAATTAAATTAGCTAAATCACAAAAAAACAACAAAAATAAATTATAGAAAATAAAAAACAAATTACAGATCTTTAAACTAATTACACCTAATCTAATAGCCCTATCAAAATAAAAAAAGCCCCCCCCCCAAAATAAAAAAAACCCTAGCCTAAACTAAACTATCAATAGCCCTTAAAAGGGCCTTTTGCGGGGCATTGCCCCAAAGTAATCAGCTCTTTTACCTGTAAAAAAAAATACAAATCCCTCCCAACATTAAAACCCACCACCCACACAACCAACACTACTCTAAAACCCACCCAATACCCCCTTAAAAATTACAAACAACCCCCAACAGTAAAACCCATCACCCACACAACCAACCCCCAAATAAAATACTAACTAAAAAAACCTAAGCTCCCCATTGCCCTTAAAAGGGCAGTTAGCTCTATTGCAGGCCCAAACCCTAACCTAAAAATAAAACCTACCCAATACATCCTTAAAAAATCCTAACACTAACCCCCTGAAGATCGACTTACTGTTCTGAAGACCGGACATCCATCCTCAAGGAAGCGGCAGAAGTCTTCATCCAACCGGGCCGAAGTCCTCAACGAAGCCGGGAGAAGTCTTCATCCAAGCCGGGCGAAGTGGTCCTCCAGACGGGCAGAAGTCTTCATCCAGACGGCATCTTCTATCTTCATCCATCTGACTCGGATCGGGTCCATCTTCAAGACATCCGACGCAATCCGGAGTCTTCTTACTGAATGAAGGTACCTTTAAGTGACGTCATCCAAGATGGCTTCCCTTCCCTTAGATTCCGATTGGCTGATAGAATTCCATCAGTCAATCGGAATTAAGGTAAAACAAATTCTATTGGCTGATGCAATCAGCCAATAGGATTGAGCTTGCATTCTATTGGCTGTTCCAATCAGCCAATAGAATGTGAGCTCAAACCTATGTTTTATAAACATACTATTAAACATACAATTAAGGCTATTCCCACCTCTATCTAGTCATGGGTGCAGCCATGTTGAGATCTTGTTTTCTCTGCATTCCATTGCTGATGTGTGTACAGCTACTCTCCTTCAGAGAAACCTTAGTTCCAAAATGGCAGCACCCATAATTAGGAGGTGTATGAAATTGATTTAGTGTTGAAAGTCTCTTTAATCATAAACATGTTCAAAACACCAGAAAAGCACTTTTTAAGATTAACAATTCATTGCAAATTTGCATGTTCCATTTGTAAAATAAAAGTTTAAAAACATAAGACTTTATACTTACATAATCTTTTCAATGTTTTTTTTTCTTCCAAATAACTCCATGTACTAAGTTACAAATCAAACATGGCCTCTATACCCTCACAATAAGGGTATGTGGTCTGAAAATAAAGAAAAAACAGAAGCCTTATAAAGCTATAAGTCCCCAAGTTCTCACTTCAAGATAGCATGCCACATTTGTCAATGTTTGCTAGTTTTTCTACACTTGAAGTTTTATTGAGATGTCAAATAGAATTTTTTTTTTTACTCTGTATGTTGTTTTTCCCCCTTTGTTTGGTCAAGTATTTATTTATGGTTCTTTCACCTCTATCAGTAGTGTTTAGTTACATAAGAAGGTACAAATATGCTTGCAGAGGACCAAATGTGAACATTTCACCAAATGCCAAAATTTTTATTGTAACCTTGTATTTGTCACACATGTCACGGTGTTATATAGTGTTAATTTAAATCACTGCAGTGTAGGGTAGGTATGATGTACTGGCTATATGGGGGTTAAACCACATTGCATGGGGTCCTGGCTGTTTGGGGTTTAAATCAGTGCAATCTATGGTCACTTGTAATTTAAAAATATGGTGGTTAAATGATTGCTCTGTGTGTCTTACTGGCAATAAGTGGGTTAAATTAGTGCTTTGTTTGCGTTAAAGGGGGACAGCGAGTTATACATTGTATTTTGTGTATATTACTGGTAATAAGGCATTAATATCTAATTATTCAGTTGTGAGAAATATAAACAAGGCCATTATGATAAAAAAAAGTAGTGGTAGAAGGGAGGAATTTCATCATGGAGGACTGTTCCTCTCAGCTAATAGCAGCTGGTATGACCTTCTTAATTACGCTTGGATGCAGCATGTGTGTCATTTGTGATTTCAGACCATTGCAGAATGGTGTTACCTGCCCTGAAAACACTGAAATGGCTGAGCCCTATAGCCAGGTGTTTGTGTTTTCCTCTTTGTTTCTTTGGACGTTTAAGATCAGCACCTGCTGTATTTAAAGGGATTACATGGCCATTATTAGTCATAGGATCTATAATGGATTCTTTACAACCTTCTTTTTACCACTCAAATAGATTACTGACCTTATTAACAATATGGATTGTGATTAGAAGACTAATGATCACTTAATAGTGCACATTTTGCAAGCAGTATATATCTTTTTTATTGTATTGTTTCTTATACTTCACTTTACATATGAGGATGTCTGCCCACTGCACTCTACATACTTTTACTAGAGAACAATAAAATAATATTAATAATAATAATAAAACAAATGTGGTGAAACGGCATCTGTACAGCTCCAACATTTTACAGATTTGATTAAAAATGCAATATTTTCATTTTTGTTCATATTGTGTGTAATTTACTTTGTGTGTTTTGTAGCATTGTACAGTGGGCAGATCTGTTGTGGACATGGCCAATGTTTCTGTAACCTGCTTATTTGACTGCTCTGATGCAGGGTGTCCCATGCCACAGCAGGTGATGTAATTATTTTTGTTTTCATATTTAAAGGAACTGTAAAGTCAAAATTAAAGGGATAGTCTACTCCAGAATTTTTATTATCCATTCCCCAATTTTGCATATCCAATACGGTTATATTAATACACTTTTTAACTCTGTGATTAAATTGTATCTAAGCCTCTGCAGACTGCCCCCTTATCTCAGTTCTTTTGACAGACTTGCATTTTAGCCAGTCAGTGCTGACTCATAAATAACGCCACGGGAATGAGCACACTGTTATCTACAGTATATGACACACATGAACTAACAGTGTCTAACTGTGAAAAACTGTCAAAATGAACTGAGATGAGAGGCAGTTCGACAGATTAGAAAAATAGCAAATAAGTCTACCTAGGTTTAGATTTCCACAAATACCAAGAGAGCAAAGCAAATGTGATAATAAAAGTAAACTGGAAAGTTGTTTAAAATTGCATGCTCTATCTGAATCATGAAAGTTTAATTTTGACTTTACTGTCCCTTTAAACTTTCATGATTTACAGAGATTATACTATTTTAAACAACTTTCCAATTTAATTCTATCATTCATTTTACTTTGTGCTCTTAGGGCTCGATGATCGCATGGGCTGCCCTGGTCAAATGGTTGTAAAAAAGGGGCAATCCCTGCGAGTGGCGAAATGGCTCCTATTGAAAGTAATGGAGCTTGATGGATAGGGACACTTCGGTCCATAGAGCAAAGTTAGCAGGGGGCGCACTTTCAAAATTAAATCTTGCAGTCACTACAAATCACATTATGCTGCTTTCTGTATATAGCATCTTACATTCCTTTATATTTTCGTATGCATATGTTTTCTTCCTATTACATTTATAAGTATTTTGAGTGTTTTGAGAAAAGCTTGCCACCTTTTAGTTGCTGAGTAAAACTAGATCTATAGTGCAAAAATCTTTATAGAATTACGCTGGGATTAGAGAGACAATTTCATATGAGCCCATGGAACGCCCAGTTTATGAAAAAACAAGTTACGCTTTTTTTATTTTTTTATTTATAAGTATGAATTTATGTGTGTTTTTTTTTTATTTATAAGTATGAATTTATGTGTGTGTTTTTTTATTTATAAGTATGAATTTATGTGTGTTTTTTTTTTATTTATACGTATGAATTTATGTGTGTTTTTTTTATTTATAAGTATAAATTTATGTGTGTTATTTTTTTTATTTATAAGTATGAATTTATGTGTGTTTTTTTTATTTATACGTATGAATTTATGTGTGTTTTTTTTTATTTATAAGTATGAATTTACGTGTGTTTTTTTTTTATTTATAATTATGAATTTATGTGTGTTTTTTTTATTTATAAGTATGAATTTATGTGTGTTTTTTTTTTTATTTATAAGTATGAATTTATGTGTGTTTTTTTTTATTTATAAGTATGAATTTATGTGTGTTTTTTGAGCATCCAGAGTACTAAAAGTATGATTTACACTGTGCATATTTAATACTGTTTATTCCTGTTTAATTTACATACTAATTTTACATTTTTGGTCAAATACGATTTTTGGTAAAAAAAAAACATTTTGATACACCTTAACAATAAAAATTTTCCCAGCTTATTTTTGTGTGAGTGGTTAAATTATTCATTTTATATGATGTTTAAAATATGAATTTGACTTTACATTTTTCATATGAATATGCAGTTTACGCCCCTTAGTGAGACACCCTATTTTCAGAGTAAAAACTGTCTTTAGATCATTCCACTAGAGAAATAGTGACTGGTGATCATTCTTTATTAATCTCGCCAGCCTATTGCATGCTCTATCTGAATCAGAAATGTTTAATTTTGACTTTGATGTTTAAATATTTTTTATTTAAATAAGAAACATAAACAAATACAAATGAAAATAAATATACATATCAGATTGTACGACTTGTTGGTAATCTGAATAGTCTCTGTTGTTACTTTAAATGGTTTGACACAAGAGAAATAATATAAAAGCATATAACAAATAAAAGTTGATGCTGAAGAAGATATAAAAGGAAGAATAGAAAAGACATTCATGCACATAATTCCTCTGTGTACAGGTATAATGTCTCTATCATGGGGAATGGGAGTTGAGTGATTAGGTGGTTCACAGTAACATATATCTTGTTCAAAAATATAATCCTGACTAGTCAGTTTCTGAACCATTTTTAAGGATCCAATAGAACCAACATTTTATTAATGTTCTCTCTATTATCTAGTGTCCAGGCCGCTGTTTCATACATCATGTAAGTATATTAAATTTTGTTTCGAATTTCAGGCCATGATGGTGTACCAGTCTTCCAGTATTTTTTGATACAGAGCCTGGTTACAGTACATATTATTCTTATAAATGTGTTTATATGTGTATTGTACTTTCTAATTGGTTCATGTAATAACGCTTGTGAGAGTGTGAGTTGGATGTCCTCATCCAAGAGGTTGCTCAGTAAGGATGATAGGTTTTCCCAGATTATTTTCACGTTTTGGCACTCCCACCACATGTATAGGTAGGTGCCCAGTTCATCGCATCCTCTATAACATGCTCTAAGGTTGTTTTTAGACATGTGTGAAGTCCTGAGTGGAGTTAGATACCACCGAAACATTGTTTTAAGGGAATTTTCGATTAGGTCAACACTCAGGAGCCCTTTAGTGGATGTACTAAAGATGTTATCCCATTTAGTTTTTTCTAGATTAATCTGTAGATCTTTTTCCCAGGTTATAATAATTGAGGATTTGGTACAACTAGAGATGGTTTGAATGGCCATATATAGTTTTGAAATAGTTTGTTTCGGTATATGTGTTGATTTACATATGTCTTCTAATACTGTAGTAGGATGGATTGGCTTTTGGTTGATGCATTTGTTCAGAGAGGAGGATATCTGAAGATATAGATACCAATGGATCGTCAGAGGGTCTAATTTGTTTTGTAGTTCAAAAATGCCAGGATTGTTTTATTTTCTAAGAGGTCTACCACCCTATTTAACCCATTGTTTTCCCATTTGGCAACTTGTTTATGTAGGTCTCTAGTGAGAAGATATCTAATTGGCCAGAGTAGTGTATTGTCAGGTAAGAGAAGTTTTTCTGTCGCTAAATAAGACCATATATGGGTTGTGGAGTCAGTAGTGATTGGTCGATATTTGTTGGGGTTTTAGTCTTATATTTTCTGTCCCAAAGTAAGGCATCAGGGTAATCCCACACACCCCCCCCAGGTCCACCTCCAGAGCAGTGCAGAGAATATCTCTGGATGGTCTGCTTAGCAGGGAAGTCTGAGCTAATCAAGAAGCTTTATAATAGTCAGCAAGATTGGGGACACCGTTGCCTCCCACTCTTTTGTGTTTGATCAGAATTGACATTGGGATTCTGGACATTTTCGTACCCTTTATAAATGTTTGGAGATCTGATTGTAAGGAGTGTAAGGCTGTGGGCTGAATCTTAATAGGTAGGGCTCTGAATAGGTAGAGTATTCGGGGTAAGATATTCATCTTCACCACTGAAATCCGGCCCAGCCATGAAAAGTGATATGATTTCCATTTATTGATGTCCCTCCTTATATCTTTAAAGAGTGGAGTGTAATTGTGTTTATAAGGTAGCTCGACTTGTGTGGTGAGTTAGACCCCCAAGTAGCAGAGTGATTGTTTAGTCCATTTTAGGTCAAAGTTTAATTCAATGTTTGTCTGTGAGTGTGGGCGTAGCGCCAAGGGTAAGGCTTCACATTTGTTGAGGTTTATTTTGTAACCAGAAATCATAGAGAATCTATCTAGAGTCTTATGTAGGTTAGGAAGGGAAATCAGTGGCTTTGTGATTGTTAATAAAATATTGTCTGCAAATAGTCGGCTAGATTTAGAGTTTGGCGGTAGCCGTCAAAACCAGCGTTAGAGGCTCCTAACGCTGGTTTTGGGCTACTGCTGGTATTTAGAGTCAGTCAGAAAAGGGTCTAACGCTCACTTTGCAGCCGCGACTTATCCATACCGCAGATCCCCCTACGCCATTTGCGTATCCTATCTTTTCAATGGGATCTTTCTAACGCTGGTATTTAGAGTCTTGGCTGAAGTGAGCGTTAGAAATCTAACGACAAAACTCCAGCCGCAGAAAAAAGTCAGTAGTTAAGAGCTTTCTGGGCTAATGCCGGTTTATAAAGCTCTTAACTACTATGCTCTAAAGTACACTAACACCCATAAACTACCTATGTACCCCTAAACCGAGGTCCCCCCACATCGCCGCCACTCTATTAACATTTTTTAACCCCTAATCTGCCGCTCCGCACACCGCCGCCACCTACGTTATCCATATGTACCCCTAATCTGCAGCCCCTAATACCGCCGACCCCTATATTATATTTATTAACCCCTAATCTGCCGCCCCCGCTATCGCTAACCCCTGCATATTATTATTAACCCCTAATCTGCCGCTCCGTACACCACCGCAACCTACGTTATCCCTATGTACCCCTAATCTGCTGCCCCTAACACCGCCGACCCCTATATTATATTTATTAACCCCTAATCTGCCGCCCCCAACGTCGCCTCCACCTACCTACAATAATTAACCCCTAATCTGCCGACCGGATCTCACCGCTACTCTAATAAATGTATTAACCCCTAAAGCTAAGTCTAACCCTAACACTAACACCCCCCTAAGTTAAATATAATTTAAATCTAACGAAATAAATTAACTCTTATTAAATAAATTATTCCTATTTAAATCTAAATACTTACCTGTAAAATAAACCCTAATATAACTACAATATAAATTATAATTATATTGTAGCTATTTTAGGATTAATATTTATTTTACAGGCAACTTTGTAATTTTATTAACTAGGTACAATAGCTATTAAATAGTTAATAACTATTTAATAGCTACCTAGTTAAAATAATTACAAAATTACCTGTAAAATAAATCCTAACCTAAGTTACAATTAAACCTAACACTACACTATCAATAAATTAATTAAATACAATACCTACAATTAAATACAATTAAATAAACTAACTAAAGTACAGAAAATAAAAAAGAACTAAGTTACAAAAAATAAAAAAATATTTACAAACATTAGAAAAATATTACAACAATTTTAAACTAATTACACCTACTCTAAGCCCCCTAATAAAATAACAAAGCCCCCCAAAATAAAAAAATGCCCTACTCTATTCTAAAATTAAAATAGAAAATTTCTGTTACCTTACCCGTCCTTAAAAGGGCCATTTGCGTGGCATGCCCCAAAGAATTCAGCTCTTTTGCCTGGAGAAAAAAAACATACAATACCCCCCCCCAACATTACAACCCACCACCCATATACCCCTAATCTAAACCAAACCCCCCTTAAATAAACCTAACACTAAGCCCCTGAAGATCTTCCTACCTTATCTTCACCACACCGGGTATCACACTGATCCGTCCTGGCTCCGATGTCTTGATCCAAGCCCAAGTGGGGGGCTGAAGACATCCATCCTCTGGCTGAAGTCTTGATCCAAGCGGGCAGAAGAGGACATCCAGACCGGCAAACATCTACATCCAAGCCGCATCTTCTATGTTCTTCCATCCGATGACGACCGGCTGATCTTCAAGACCTCCACCACGGATCCATCCTCTTCTTCCGACGACTAGACGACGAATGAATGTTCCTTTAAGGGATGTCATCCAAGATGGCGTCCCTCGAATTCCGATTGGTTGATAGGATTCTATCAGCCAATCGGAATTAAGGTAGGAAAATTCTGATTGGCTGATGGAATCAGCCAATCAGATTCAAGTTCAATCCGATTGGCTGAGCCAATCATCCAATCAGATTGAGATCGTATTCTATTGGCTGTTCCGATCAGCCAATAGAATGCGAGCTCAATCTGATTGGCTGATTCCATCAGCCAATCAGAATTTTCCTACCTTAATTGGTATTGGCTGATAGAATCCTATCAGCCAATCGGAATTCGAGGGACGCCATTTTGGATGACGTCCCTTAAAGTAACCTTCATTCGTCGTCTAGTCGTTGGAAGAAGAGGATGGATCTGCGGTGGAGGTCTTGAAGATCAGCCGGTCGTCATCGGATGGAAGAACATAGAAGATGCGGCTTGGATGTAGATGTTTGCCGGTCCGGATGTCCTCTTCTGCCCACTTGGATCAAGACTTCAGCCAAAGGATGGATGTCTTCAGCCCCCTCGCTTGGGCTTGGATCAAGACATCGGAGCCAGGACGGATCAGTGTGATACCCGGTGTGGTGAAGATAAGGTAGGAAGATCTTCAGGGGCTTAGTGTTAGGTTTATTTAAGGGGGGTTTGGTTTAGATTAGGGGTATGTGGGTGGTGGGTTGTAATGCTGGGGGGGGGTATTGTATGTTTTTTTTTTCTCCAGGCAAAAGAGCTGAATTCTTTGGGGCATGCCACGCAAATGGCCCTTTTAAGGACGGGTAAGGTAACAGAAATTTTCTATTTTAATTTTAGAATAGAGTAGGGCATTTTTTTATTTTGGGGGGCTTTGTTATTTTATTAGGGGGCTTAGAGTAGGTGTAATTAGTTTAAAATTGGTGTAATATTTTTCTAATGTTTGTAAATATTTTTTTATTTTTTGTAACTTAGTTCTTTTTTATTTTTTGTACTTTAGTTAGTTTATTTAATTGTATTTATTTGTAGGTATTTTATTTAATTTATTTATTGATAGTGTAGAGTTAGGTTTAATTGTAGATAATTGTAGGTATTTTATTTAATTAATTTATTGATAGTGTAGTGTTAGGTTTAATTGTAGATAATTGTAGGTAGTTTATTTAATTTATTTATTGATAGTGTAGTGTTATGTTTAATTGTAACTTAGGTTAGGATTTATTTTACAGGTAATTTTGTAATTATTTTAACTAGGTAACTATTAAATAGTTATTAACTATTTAATAGCTATTGTACCTGGTTAAAATAATTACAAAGTTGCCTGTAAAATAAATATTAATCCTAAAATAGCTACAATATAATTATAATTTATATTGTAGCTATATTAGGGTTTATTTTATAGGTAAGTATTTAGCTTTAAATAGGATTAATTTATTTAATAAGAGTTAATTTATTTAGTTAGATTTAAATTATATTTAACTTAGGGGGGTGTTAGTGTTAGGGTTAGACTTAGCTTTAGGGGTTAATACATTTATTAGAGTAGCGGCGAGCTCCGGTCGGCAGATTAGGGGTTAATAAGTGTAGGTAGGTGGAGGCCACGTTGGGGGCGGCAGATTAGGGGTTAATAAATATAATATAGGGGTCGGCGGTGTTAGGGGCAGCAGATTAGGTGTACATAGGTATAATGTAGGTTGCGGCAGTGTACAGAGCGGCAGATTAGGGGTTAATAATAATATGCAGGGGTCAGCGATAGCGGGGGTGGCAGATTAGGGGTTAATAAGTGTAAGGTTAGGGGTGTTTAGACTCGGGGTACATGTTAGGGTGTTAGGTGCAGACTTAGGAAGTGTTTCCCCATAGGATACAATGGGGCTGCGTTAGGAGCTTAACGCTGCTTTTTTGCAGGTATCCAATATACAGCGTAAGGACTTACGTGGCGAAAATGGAGAAATCTTACTCCATTTTCACCTCGCCACAAAAAGCAGCCGTAAGAAGCCTATTGGAGCCCCATAACTACCTAAACTACCTGCAAAATAAAACCTAACACCTAACGCATGCGCAATGTCTATCTACCTGTCAACCGCGATCCCCCGCCGCAATCCCTAATAAAGTATTTAACCCCTAAACCGCCACTCCCGGACCCCGCCGCCATCTACATAAACTAACCCCCTACTGTGAGCCCCTAAAACCGCCACATCTAACTGATCTATGCCCTAATGTGAACCCCTAAAACCGCCGCCATCTACCTGATCTATCCCCTAATGTGAACCCCTTACACTGCCGCCATCTACCTTATCTATCCCCTAATCTGACCCCTTACACCGCCGCCACCTATATAAAAATTATTAACCCCTAATCTAATCCCCCTATACCGCCGCCAGCTATATTTATATTATTAACCCCTAATCTAATCGCCCTAAAATAATTATCTCTATTACCAGCCCTTAAAAGGGCCTTTTGCGGGGCTTTGCCCCAAAGTAAACAGCTCTTTTGCCCTATAACCTGCCCTCCCTACACCGCCGCCACCTATATTAATAGTATTAACCCCTAATGTAAGCCCCTTACACCGCCATCTATTTTAAAATTATTAACCCCTAATTTAATCTACCTACCCTGCCGCCAGCTATATTATCTATATTAACCCTAAGTATATTATAGTTAATATAGTTATTACATTATATATATTAACTATATTAACCCTAATTATATTAGGGTTAATATAGTTAATATAGTTACTATAGTATTTATATTAACTATATTAACTCTATCTAACCCTAACACCCCTAACTAAATTCTTATTAAAAAAATCTAATTCATATTATAAACTAAAATATTCCTATTTAAATCTAAATACTTACCTATAAAATAAACCCTAAGATAGCTACAATATAATTAATAATTACATTGTAGCTATGTTAGGGTTTATATTTATTTTACAGGTAAATTGTTAATTATTTTAACTAGGTATAATAGCTATTAAATAGTTATGAACTATTTAATAGCTACCTAGTTAAAATAATTACCCAATTACCTGTAAAATAAATCCTAACCTAAGTTACAAATACACCTACACTATCAATAAATTAAATAAACTAAAAATATCTATCTAAAAATACAATTAAATAAACTAAACTAAATTACAAAAAAACCCCCACTAAATTACAAAAAAAAAAAAAGATTACAGCAATTTTAAGCTAATTACACATATTCTAAGCCCCCTAATAAAATAATAAAGCCCCCCAAAATAAAAAACTCCCTACCCTATTCTAAATGATAAAATACCCAGCTCTGTACCAGCCCTTAAAAGGGCTTTTCGCAGGGTATTTACCCCAAGTTAACAGCTCTTTTGCCTGTAAAAAAAAAAGAACACAACACCCCCCCAACATTACAACCCACCACCCACATACCCCTATTCTAAACCCACCCAAACCCCCTTTAAAAAAAAACTAACACTACCCCCCTGAAGATCTCCCTACCTTGTCTTCACCCAACCGGGCTGAACTCCTCATCCGATCCGGGCGATGTCTTTATCCAAGTGGCAAAGAAGAAGTCTTCATCCCGGCGATGTCTTTATCCAAGCGGCAAAGAAGAAGTCTTCATCCCGGCGATGTCTTTATCCAAGCGGCAGCAAAGTCTTCTTCCATCCGGCAGCATCTTCCATCAAGCGGCATCTTCAATCGTCGAATTCCGATTGGCTGATAGGATTCTATCAGCCAATCGGAATTAAGGTAAGAAAAATCTGATTGGCTGATTGAATCAGCCAATCAGATTGAGCTTGCATTCTATTGGCTGATCGGAACAGCCAATAGAATGCGAGCTCAATCTGATTGGCTGATTACTTCAGCCAATCGGATTGAACTTGAATCTGATTGGCTGATTCAATCAGCCAATCAGATTTTTCTACCTTAATTCCGATTGGCTGATAGAATCCTATCAGCCAATCGGAATTCGATGGACGCCATCTTGGATAACGTCATTTAAAGGTACCTCATTCGTCATTCAGTCGTCGGCCGGGATGGATGCTCCGCATCGGAGGATCGCGCTCTTGGGCTGTGGGGTTCGAGTAAATGACTTTAAGAGCCTTAAGGAAGCAGTCTTCAAATCTCATCTGATGGAAGACCAACACCATATAACCCCAATCTATTCTGTTGAAAGCCTTCTCTGTGTCCAGAGAGAGGAGCAGAGAAGGCGTCTTGGTTTCATGTAGGTAGTGTATAAGGTTGATCATACGCCTGATGTTTTAACAGGTGCTTCTCTTCCCTTAATGAAGCTTGGACAGGGGTGTATTAAAGCTGGTAAGATATGTTTTAGTCATTTGGCTAGAATCTTGGTGAAAATTTTAATGTCTTGGTTTATGAGTGAGATTGGGCGATAACTATTACAAAACTTGTTCTTTTTTTTTTCTGGTTTGGGGATAACCACAATTTTGGCTTGGAATAGTTCTGTCAGGATTGGTTGGCCCTCCATGATGTGATTACAGAATTTAGTCAAATGGGGAATTAAGGTGGATTTAAATAGTTTGTAGTATTCGCTTGGGTAGCCGTCATGGTCAGGAGCCTTGCCTGGTTTCATTTTTTTTACTGCGTTCAAGACCTTTATATTTGATATAGGAGTGTTAAGGGTTTCTCTGCCCTCCTCTGAGATATATTTTAATTGGGCATCTGATAAAAACTCCTTAGATTCTGTTTCTGTTTGGGGGTTGTGTCTAACTTTATTGCCATCGTATAGTTCTCCATAATAGTCAGTAAAGGCGTCGACTATAAGTTGTGGGTGTGAGGTTAGGGTACCGTCAGCTTGTTGAATGTGAGATATTATTGATGCCTTACATCTTTCTCTAATTTTGTGGGCCAAGAATTTATACAGTTTATTGGCATATATGAAGTATTGTGCTTTTAGTCTGTGGACAGATCTAGTGGCTTGTTGGTTTAAAAGTTTGGCTAGCATTTATTTTTCTTTTGAAGTATGTGTAGTGGCGAGGTTAGTGTAGTAATTTTGTGTTGCTGTTCTAGGGACTCTATTTCTTGATACAGTTGCTAGGTTTGATTTCTTTTGTTTATCAAATAAGGCTTTGTTTTGGATGAGAATTCCCCTCATGTAGGCTTTGTGTGCTGCCCATGTATATGTTGGGTTAGATATTGAGTCTAGTCTAATGTATGTCTTATGGGCTTGGGAGTAGTATGTTGTGTCATTGGTGTTATTGTTTAGTACTGTCCATGAGTCTAGTAGAGAGTGGGGAAGTAGGGAGTCTTGTATGGATTTGATTATGTGGTTATGGCGATGGTTTTTATTAGAGAGAGGGTTGTCTTGTTTTGGTACAATTGGAGCCATTGTTATGTTGAATCTCCTGCTAAAATTATTTTGGTTTGTGACCAATTAGTTAGGAGATGCGAAAAAGGATTGATTGTTTGTTTTCATTGGGGGTATAAATATTGAGTTCCTATGAGTGCACTTCTCTCTGTAAAAATTTTGCAAAGTTATGTCAGTCTCTTGTATTTGACCCTTAATTATTAGGTATCTACCTTTTGTGTCCGCTATAGTGGATTCATGAGAATAGAGACTCCTCTTTGTTTCTTATTGGCAGTGGCATGGAAATGATCTGTAAATTGTTTAGTCCAGTTTGTGGGTATGTGGGCTTTTAGGAAATGGGTCTCTTGGAGGAAGATATTATGTTATATTATGTTATATTGAGACATTGCTGTTCAGTGTTTGATATCTGAGTTTAGTCCTCTCACATTATGTGAGAGTATTATTAGGTTAGGCATCATAAATGAGCATTGGGTGGGAAGTTATGAACGTTGGATCTATTTTGTAGACTTGATTTCAAATTTTGTTTTCGGATCGATTTGAATTTGGATACATTCGAATGTATTAGTTTCGGATTCATTCAGATTCAAATAAATTCTGATGTATTCGGTTCAGATTCGATTTGTAAATTCGGAAGTTCGGTATGTGTTAGGTGGGATGTACTGTATATTAGGTGTAAACCATCTGAATCAACCTAAGTACCAACCTCACAGGTACCAGCTCCACAATATTCACAGAGCTAGCAGAGGCATATAACCTAATATACAGTACATAATAATAGTGTAATACACAGCACATCCCACCTAAGTACCAACCTCACAGGTACCAGCTACATAATGTGCCCTGCACAGAGCTAGCAGAATGATATAACCTAATATACTGTACAATACTAGTTTAATTGTGATTAGTCCATGGCCAGTCGAATGTAACGAATAAATCCAAACTAATTCTGATTTATTAGTTACAAAAGCATTCGGATTAGTTTAGTTTAATGCTAGGGTAATTCGGAAATTTGAATTGATCCGAAGCTCCGAATTTGACAAATTCGCATGAATTTCGATTCAGAATGAAACAAAATGCACATGTTTACTATCTTGTGTCCTGAGTAATGTGGAAAGGACGGTAAGATGACCCCTCTCTGAATTTATGTGTGTATGGTGTTTGGAGGAACGTATAACTGCAAGTAGTTCAGCATCAAAATCAAAACAGTATATAAAATTCTTAATGTCTTCTTAAATTCTTAACTTTTTAAGAAAAAAACAATATAACAATGTAACTAATAGCATCAATCTAACAAGGGTTGGTGCAACAACATTGTTAATTTAGATAATAGAAAATATTAAAATTTAATAACAGCAATAGATATATGAAAACCATTCTTTTTACTAGAATGGTCTGCCCAACATAGGCTTATCTAATGAGTCTAATGTTAACGGTCCTAGTACTAAATGCATCAGGACCCAAAACCATGTAATTAAAAGGTGAATAAGGTATACATTTGCATGTTAACCATCTGTGACTTATCTGGTTCTGTTTTTTGTCCATCCCTCAGGTTTGTTTTATCCCTGAAGTGGAATCCTTATGGGTTTCATCACGTGAGTATGTGTTAATCTGGAAATCTTTGTCTTTTGTTTCTTGCAGTCAATCTTTGCCACTTGGGAGAATTTGCAGCTTGTAGGTGATATGGAGATTGTGGTGTCTGAAGGGTAGATGTTGTAGGTGATATTGGCGGGGTCTCCAGACCCAGTGTTTGGCAGATTTCTGGGATGTCATCTGGCTCCCTGATGGTTATTGTTATATTGTCTTTTCTGATGTATAATGCAAATGGGAAACTCCACTTGTATGGGATTTGGTGCTTTCTGAGCAAGGTTGTTAAAGGTCTCAGTGAGCCTCTGTGCTGGAGTGTTCTAATGCATAAGTCCTGGTATAGCTCTATAATGTTACCTATTTCCTCTGGCCGCCCTGAGGATCTTCTCTTTGTCTTTGAAGAGTGTCATTTTGACTATTACGTCCCTTGGGGGCCCTCCCCTTTGGGTTTCGCTTTAAGAGATCTATGAACTCTTTCAATGTCACATTGAGAGTCCTTTTTGTCTCTGGTAATTTGGATAAACAGTTGGTGTACAATGGACAGGATATCTTTGTTAAGAATCGTCTCAGGGATGCCCTTAAGTCTGATATTACTCCTTCTGGTTCGTTCTGTTCTCGAGATCTTTGAGTTGTTTTTCCTGAATTTCAAAGAGGATTTGCTGATGGGAGGCAATATCTTGAGATATAGTAGTAAGGTCCTCTGTGACAGCTTCCTTGTGGTCTTCCAGTAATTCTATTCTGCCTCCTAAATCAGCTATATCTTTTTTAATGTCGGAGAGGCTGTTTGTTACTGCCGTATGCTTTGAATCTATTTTCTCCCAAAGTTTTTCAAAGTTGGAGGATATGTCTTGCTTGGAGACTAGGGAGCGTAAAATAAATCAGCTTTGGTGGCTGGTATTTGATCTTCTTCTAAATTATAGGTTTCAATGTCAGGTTCTGGGTCTGCTTGTCCTTCCACATCTGTATGTTCAGTGCTTTTATTGGTTTTAGGGGTTCTGAAGAAGTTAGGCATGGTGGAGGAGTTGGTGGTTTTATCCCCTTTCAGAGGTTTTCGTGAAGGCATGTTACCTATCTCTAGATGATTGTTGATATGCTGACTGGGTCGGATGTATAAAGCGCCAGAGGTCCCCCTAAGTTGCCTTAAGTTGTCAGTGTGCTCTATTTGAAAACTTGAGGGTAATTGATATGCTTTCACCAGGGTTGATATAGTTATTAGGGTAAGACTTGTTAGGCGAATCAGGTTTCCATAAGGCGGGTTTTGTAGCTATCAAGGATCTCTTTTCTGTGGAATATTAATGATTGCAGCCTAGTAAGAATGAGCTTGTTGTAAGGGATTATATGGTGGTGTAATCCCTGTTCATTGGCTTTAATTTGTGTGTCTTGTGGGAGAGCATGTTTCTCACCTATGGGTGTTATGCCTGAACTCTGTGAGTCGGCTTGATGATCGCTGTGACGTGATCTGGATCAGAGTGGCGTCTCCCTGTAGTCTGTGAGGAAGCAGGATCAAATATCTCTGGATCAGGTCCTCACCTGTTGTAATCTACTTTGTTGTAGAAGCTAGAGGTGCCGCTGTATGTTCCGACACAAGGCCGAGTTTAAATGCTGTTAAAGGGTGCTAGCTGAACCTTGCGCTTCATGTGTCGCAGTTCCCTCTTCGTGGGTTGCCTGTATTTCCTAGATCCTCATCAGGGGTATCGAGGTCTCACATGAGGTTAGGTGTGAGGTTGATAGCCCGATTTATAGGCTGGATGTTGATTTTAACTGGATGTTGCACGGAGCTCTAGAGCTAAGCATCCATGTCTGAGCTTGGCGTTACTCCGCTCCTTTTCACTCTACTTTTAAACGGACAGTATACACAATTTTTCATATAACTGCATGTAATAGACATTATTATAGAGTAGAATATGCACATATACTGATAAACAAATCCTGTATAAAACCTTTTAAAAACTTAATTAGAAGCTCCCAGTTTAGCACTGTTAATTAGGTTAGGCTGGGACGCCCACTGAAAAGGGCTGGGAAACCAAGAAAAGCAGACACTCCCACCTCCCCCTCTTCTGCATATGAAAAGGCCCATTACACAATCAGGAGTCTGTAGACATCAGTATACATCTAAAACTTTGGGGCTTGGTTAGGAGTCTGAAAATCAGCACATTTTTTGTTTTTTAAAAATAGTCAAAACTATACATTTTTACAAAAACACTACCAGATGGGCTATATAAATCAATAATCTAAGAACATTTATGCAAAGAAAAATCTAGTGTACAATGTCCATTAAACACAACATAAGTAAGATGGGTTAAACCTACATGATCTGATATAGACTGTATGCTCATGTTAAGAAGCAACAGGATTATTTTAGCTGGAAACAGTTTTTCTGACCCCTTGTAGACAATAATATAACTTGTTTTGTATCAGATCTCCTTGTGGTTCATCAAAAATGTTATTTCATATTATTTTGCATTTTTTTAAAATAATTTATTTATGTGAATATACAGAAGTTGTGCTTATTTCTGGTAAAAAATATTATAAATGATAATATAAATACAAAAAATGATTCAGAAGCATTTATAAATAAAACATTCATAATTTTGTTTTGGGAGAAAGAATGAAATATGAATGTATTAATTATCTGCCATGGTGTTAAACCCATTGATGCTAATTAACTAAAACAAAATAATAAAAGCAAACAATTTACAAACATAATTAAATTATACATGCTAACCATTAAACTGATGCATTTAAAAAATATATACTATTATAATATTATTATTTTCTTTATTTCAAACCCAACTATTTATTTAGAACATGCAACGCAAACTTATTATATCTTGATAATAAATTAATTTCACTAAGTCCAAATCATGATTTATGTCTATAGCGAAGTGTCTTTGGATTTAATAAGTTCACTGTTCAGCAGTATAGACTTTGTAAGGAGTAAATGAAGTGAAAAATCATAATGACTTTAATATAAATTAGAAGGCATTAAAATGAATGTGCTTTGTTGATATAATCAGTGAATAATTAAGGGAAGTTTCATGTCTGCTGGTGCATCTCATTGCTCCCTTTGCATGTCAGATAAAGAATGGTTAATTGATTTGACTTGCTGTCTGATTTTGTAAACTATACCATGTGACTTAATAAAATAATTTAACTCTTTGCATCTTCTGAAAATGTTCTCCTTGTAAAGCATTGTTTTGTAGTAACCTATTTAAAGTGACAGTAAAGTGAAAATGAATCTTTCATGGTTCATATAAAGCATGCTGTTTTAAACAACTTTCCAGTTTACTTTTATCATCAAATGTGCTTTGTACCCGTGGTATCCTTTGTTAAAGGTAATTCACTAATACCTTTACAAAGATCTATGGTAATAAATGGGAAACAATTTATCTGGATAAAGTACTTTTAAAGGTAAACAATAGTCAACATGTTTTCTGTCAATGCAAAGTATCTTACAAGTTAATGTGATAAAATGGTAATTTAAAAACTTAAGAGGAATTCATTTTCTGAAGGATTGGAAAGACTCTCAATTTGAAAATGTCTTATTACACTACATAAACCCCTGTGAAAAGCTCATCAACAGATTGAAAACTAAGCTAGTCAAACAAAATTCTATATTCATGAAACTTCTTTTACACAACAAATCTTTCTCTCCAAATCCAGCTGATAATTTAATATAATTAGTGAGAACATTTTCTTCCATACTAAATATTTATCAAAATATCCCTAATTTTATAAAAGGTAGAACAAGATTAATTGCTAATGAACCATGCTGCCCCATATGACATAGAGTTTTATGCAAAGCTAACTCACATTACACATTCCTATCAGGCTTAAGCCTTGGTGTTGTTAATGCACTTAATTATTATAAATATCACATACACAGGGCAGAACATGCAGTTGTTTGTAGCGGTTGTTAAGAGGTGAGTCAAATATTAAATCATTTGCTAATCACTAACATAAGAATATGCTAAATATATTTAAGTTGGTCAGCATGTTCATTTATATTTCAGAACAGAAATTAACAAGTGATTATAAACCTACAAGATGCTATTTGTTTTGTTTTTTTCCCAGACAAATTATATGTGTGTCACTGGTTTAATCCATTAAAAAAATGTTTTTGAACTTCATTGTTGTATGGTAGCCCACACATGTATACAATATTGTGTGAGGCTGCCAGGAATATACATACATTTTTAATTTAGGGGATGAGCAGCCACCAACGTACTTGCTACAAAGTGTATTGTGTGGTACTATGTGTGTGTGTCAGTTTTTTGCATGTGTTATAATGAGTGAGCGTGATACCAATGAAAAGGAAAATAAATTAATTAATGAAAGGGACATAAAAGGACTATAACTAAATGTCAGTGCATTTTACCATTGCTTGTAACGAAAGGGCACTGGAAAAGAGTTAAACACATAAATTCATCTCCATAATAGTAATGCTCCATCACATCTATCAAACCCGTTCTCTTCAGTAAGAATGTATACTTTTTGGCACAATTGTAGTGGCTATATTCTTACAAGTCTTGTAACTTAGCACTTTCACAATTGACAGTGTGCAATTGGCCATTTTATTATTTTTGGGCTAGATTACAAGTGGAGCACTAATGCTTCCACTCAAGCGTTAAGTGCGCTAGAAGTAAGCTTTTTGCGCTTGTCGGGTTACGCTCCTATTATGAGTTGAAAGTACACCATTTCCTTTAGCACGCTAACCTAACGAGTGCAAAAATTGGAACTTAGACTATCATGTGCGTGTTCACGTATTCCCCCATAGAGGTCAATGGAGCAAAAAACACTCAACTTGTGCGCAAACCGATCATTTATTCTCATGTGCACTAACCCGACATGAAAATATGAATATTTCACATTCCAATTTTCTTCACGTAACAGGATATGTTCTATTTATTCATAAAAACATATTTCTATATATACATGATGTTTTTTTGGTACATGATTATATATAGGTATAGATATATACGGATATATATAGGAATATCTATTTATAAAGACATAGAGCATATTCTGCTATGTGCAGAACATAGGAATGTGAAATATTTACAATAAATACACAGTATAATACTTTATTAAATATGAATATTGCATATATATGATTTTCCATGTTTTAATCTACTTAACTGCAAAGGCCTCCAATGCACTATATATATATAAGGTACAAGAAAAAAATCACTGCAAACACGGTAATCTTGCATCAAAGTTGAAGGGTTTATTTCATCCACTTAGACATGAGCAGACAAACACCTACCTATCTATATGTGTGTACCTGTGTATTTTTGTGTTTATATGTGTATATATCTTAAATACACAAAGAAATACATATGTACAGACATATAGACATTATATATATATATATATATATATATATATATATATATATATATATATATATAATCTTCAACAAAGCAGGAAATAGCCAGGATTTTTTCAAAAACAGGGGTCAAATTTATTGACGTTTCGGGGAGTAAACCTCCCCTTCCTCAGAACTGAGGAAGGGGAGGTTTACTCCCCGGAACTGAGGAAGGGGAGGTTTACTCCCCGGAACTGAGGAAGGGGAGGTTTACTCCCCGGAACTGAGGAAGGGGAGGTTTACTCCCCGAAACGTCAATAAATTCTACCCCTGTTTTTGAAAAAATCCTGGCTGATTCCTTCTTTGTTGAAGATTATTTATTACACAGAACCTTCAGGTGGTTGTCTCATGGAGGGCGGATTCACATCGTGTGGCATGTGTGTGTATATATATATATATATATATATATATATATATATATATATATGAAAGTTCATAGGGATTTGCACTCTCACCTCTTAAGATACAAGCCACCATATAATATCCAATTCCAAGTAATAGATCCGCACTCGCTGGACTTTCAGAAACAATAGTTTATTGTGTACAGTGATGTTTCTGGGAGCAAACGGTCCCCTTCATCAGACCAAACCTTTAGTATATATATATATATATATATATATATATATATATATAGTATCCAGAGGAGTAGGAGCACTCACAGTAACAATTTTCATAAACTTCAGCCTGACCGGGGTGCTTTAAAATGATACTACAAACATCCAAAAAGAAAAGCACTCACCGGGTCTTTTTTGCAAATAACAACTTTAATCCGTGACGTTTCGGGGTTGCCCCCGTCTTCAGACAACTAATTACAGGTAGAAACCATAACTCACCCTTTATAACAAGCCGACCCGCTCCCAAGTGTAATCCCGCCGGTGGCGTTCCGGAAGTCAACAGCCGCGCGCAGATCCCTACGTCATCGGTTGTCATAACAACCAGGACGCCACCCGGCAGAGTCCCTATAGCCATTAAAAACATTTAAAAATTAGATGTGCAGTGAACCAACATAATTTACAAACGACTGAGCAAAAGAATATAACATTTCAAATGTACAGGCACCAGATAGTACAGTCTTAAACCTATAGATGGTAAACTATCCTAATACCGCTAGGCTTATATATTTAAATAGGCATCTATGGAATCCTACAATTATAACAATACGGATGACAAGCATAGGAACATCATTCATAAACGGGGATAAATTAAATCCTTACACCGTAACTTATATGATAAACAAGGCAAAACAGATTTAAATATGTGACATATTAATGTCAATCAAATAGACTCCAAAATTATATATTAACAATAGTAACCAAGTATCCATAATCATGACAACTGTGATCCAAGAATGTTAACTAAAATAAAATAGAGTACCATAACAGTATAGGAAACAAAATAATAAATAAATAAATAATAAACCATACAAAAACATAACAAATAAAAATAAAGAAGTAAGCAATAATAAGAAATACAAAGAATAATAAACTGAAAAAGAGAGAAAAAAGAGAAGAATATTGAAGAAAAGACAAAAAGCAAAAAGGCAAACAGAAAATAGTAAGTATTGATAAAATGAAAATAAAAATAAATTATACAAGAAAATAACATAAAAAGACCAAGAATCATGTATTATAATCAGTATGGAAGGAGATATATCATAGGAAGCAATGCCAATCTAAATTGACATTCAGGCATCGTGGAGCCATGGTGCCCAAAGTAAAAATCCATTTGGATTCCCGCTGTAACAATATTGTTCCTCTGTCACCCCCTCTTGTAAGTGGGGGCACATGATCAATAATGATATATTTCAGATCGGCAACTGAATGCTTTAATAGAGCAAAATGTCGGGCCACCGGTTGTTCAGAGTCCCCTCGATCAATAGCCGTTCTTATGGCTGATCTATGGTTGGCCATTCTTGTTCGGAGGTCGTCCACCGTTTTACCCACATAAAACAAACCGCATACACAGTGTAACAAGTACACTATGTACTTGGTAGTGCATGTGACCCGATGCTTGATACTGTACATCCAATTTTTATAGGGATGTCTAAACATTTTGCCTGTTGTTAGTCCATTACATGTTGTACATCCCAAGCAATGGTAACAACCAGGTTTAGATTGCAACCAAGTCTCTTTCATGTAACAACTTCTAGGATCGGTCTTGACAAGTTGGTCTCTTAAGGACCTCGCTCTCCGGTATCCAATTCTAGGAGGAGCTGTCCCCTCAAAAGGCAAATCTGGGTCTGAAGCTATTAGAGACCAATGTTTGCGTATACTCTCCGCAATAGCTGGTTTGTCAACATCAAAAGTTGTTGAAAACGTCATCCTGTTGTCTCCAGTGGCTGTTTCCCTATGAATTAATAGATCCCCTTGTTGCAACTTCAATGTATCCATCTTCTGTACTGCTAGATCCTGCTTATTGTATCCCCTCTGGATAAAGCGTGACTCCATATCATGCATTTGTTGTTCACGGAGGCTGGCTATAGTATTGTTCCTTGCTGTTCTCTTGAATTGTGATATGGGTAGAGCACGTTTGAGGGCTGGGGGGTGGCAGCTGTGGGCATGTAGTAGAGAATTACGGTCTGTCTCCTTTGTGTACAAGGTCGTGCACAATTGACCTCCTTTTTTAAAAATTCTCAGGTCAAGAAAATCCACACACGAGCTGTTATATGTCAGTTTGAACTTGATGGTGGGATGAGCCTCATTGACACCTGCAAACCATGATAATAAATCCTCCTCTGTGCCCTTCCATATAAAAAAGAGGTAATCTATGTATCTTTTGTACTGGGTGACCGTGACATCCTGGAATAATGTCGTCCCTCTTGTTTCGAATTCTGCCATAAATAGGTTGGCATACGTGGGCGCCACGTTTGACCCCATGGCCGTCCCTGCAATTTGCAGGTAGAATTCTTTCTCAAACCGAAAGTAATTCATCTCCAAGCATGCAGTTAGAAGTTCTTGGATTACATCCACAGGTGGACCCACATATGGGTATCTAGCCAATTGCCTACATACCGCCACTACTCCCTAATTATGAGGTATTACAGTATATAAGCTGGTCACATCCATAGTGACCAGCAAATCATCTTCTTGTATATCATTGACGGTACTGAGTATTCTTATCATAGAACTTGAATCCAGAAGGAAAGAATCCATATTCCTGACCAATGGTTGAAGTATGTTGTCCAAATAGATAGCAATTGGCTGGAGCAATGAGCCTATAGCCGACACTATAGGCGTCCCCGGAGGGGTTATCATATCCTTATGGATCTTGGGTAGCGTGTAGATCACTGGGACCCTTGGATACTGTACTATCATAAAGCCCAGGGCATCCTTATCTATACCTTCAATCTCATGCAGATGTTGTAGCATGCTGTCAAGTTTCTTCTTATACACGCTAGTAGGATCACCTCTTGATTTTTTATAGGTATCCTTATCCAACAGCTGGCGCATCACTTCAGCCCTGTAATCGGTATAATTTTGGATGACGATCGCACCCCCTTTGTCCGCTTCCCTCAATACTATGGATGTGTCTTCCTGTAGGTCAATGAGAGCACTTCTTTCATCCTTCGTCAGATTGTGTCTATACTGACCCCTCCTTTGATGATGATTCAATGTATCCTGTTGTACCATCCTGGAGAAAGTTTTAATAGAAGGGTTATAGCTTATGGGGTCAAATTTACTCTTCCCCTTAAGGATCTTTCTTGGTTGTTCTTGATAATTCATGAAGTGTTCTTTCAGTCTCAAATTTCTAGAGAACTTCTGGATATCTATAAACAGTTCAAAATCATCACACTTGACAGTCGGTATAAATGACAAACCCTTATTTAAAACCATTCTCTCATTCTCAGTCAGTACATGGTTACAAGTTGACAACTAGGTCCTCCTCGGCCGACCTCTCCTGGGGGGTCTGGGTGGTAGACTTGAACCCCCCCCGCCTTGTGTGGTTCTTCGTCCTTCCCCGTTTTTTGATCTTGTTGTCATACCACTTCTATAGTCAGTATGCATCTGTGCAGGGATAGCGGTCGTGGTGTTAACATCTGAGTCAGTACTATTGCCCGAGCTGTCCACTGAGTCCATGGGTCTTCTTCTATTATACCTGTGGCGCCACGGTCTATTTAAACGATATTGCGCTCTTTCCTCCGGGCCCAATTGCCATCTATAGACACTTTTGTTTTTATAGTCGTTAGTCACGTCCTCCAATTTACGTTTTTTAAAGGTAATTAGCTCATCCTCATACTTTTTTATGTCATCTTTTAATTTGCCAAGCCAGTTTTGCTCCTTCTCAGCTTCCAATGTGGGTAAGTGTTGGCCCTCATATTTAGATATTTCCATTTTATTCAAATCCAGTAATCTGGAAACTTCCTGTATTACAAGTAATATCAGGTCCAGGGAGCATTTATTTAGTATATTACACCACTTTTGACAAAAATCAGGATTATTCCTGCCTATTGTGGGGACATTCCTGATACGAAAGCCCCTAGGTATGAATTTTTTGCGGTGATACTCGGATAAATATGCTCCATGCAATGCAAAGTCAATTTCTTTTTTCTTCATTTTTGCCAGTTTCTCATAGATGCTTTTAGTTTGTTCAATAATAGCCCTCTGGGGTATTGCCGCAAAACGTATGCGGGATGCGTCCTCTTCAGTAAAAAAGAATTCATCTGCACCTTTTATTTCATCCCCCAGCTCCAGATCCTGTGCCACTTCAATCCCCTCAGCCATAATGTAACAAAAATTAATACCCAATGCACAATGCTACAATAAAAACAGTGAAAAATATGCAGGAGTCCTCAGGAGTCACAGTCCGTTTATCAATACATGCCGGGTGCTGATACAAAAATAATATAGTATCCAGAGGAGTAGGAGCACTCACGGTAACAATTTTCATAAACTTCAGCCTGCCCGGGGTGTTTAAAATGATACTACAAACATCCAAAAAGAAAAGCACTCACCGGGTCTTTTTTGCAAATAACAACTTTAATCCGTGACGTTTCGGGGTTACCCCCGTCTTCAGACAACTAATTACAGGTAGAAACCATAACTCACCCTTTATAACAAGCCGACCCGCTCCCAAGTGTAATCCCGCCGGTGGCGTTCCGGAAGTCAACAGCCGCGCGCAGATCCCTACGTCATCGGTTGTCATAACAACCAGGACGCCACCCGGCAGAGTCCCTATAGCCATTAAAAACATTTAAAAATTAGATGTGCAGTGAACCAACATAATTTACAAACGACTGAGCAAAAGAATATAACATTTCAAATGTACAGGCACCAGATAGTACAGTCTTAAACCTATAGATGGTAAACTATCCTAATACCGCTAGGCTTATATATTTAAATAGGCATCTATGGAATCCTACAATTATAACAATACGGATGACAAGCATAGGAACATCATTCATAAACGGGGATAAATTAAATCCTTACACCGTAACTTATATGATAAACAAGGCAAAACAGATTTAAATATGTGACATATTAATGTCAATCAAATAGACTCCAAAATTATATATTAACAATACTAACCAAGTATCCATAATCATGACAACTGTGATCCAAGAATGTTAACTAAAACAAGCAGCACTCCAAAGGTCTTATATGCAAATGTCACCTTTATTAAGTGAACGTTTTCGGGCTACAAACAGCCCGTCCTCAAACTTACAAGGTTATGCAAACTTACCACCACGCTGTGTTATATCCACCACCAAGCAATGAAACTACGCTCTCCACGTTAGATGCGTCTCCCCTGCGAGTGACGTCATCGGCCGTGGCAACGTATCAGGGACTATAATCAAATGAACACATTAGACAAATAATCAATACACAAAAAAAACTAACATAGGCAATACGCATCCTAGTATAATATAGGACTATAGAAAAATGGCATCTAATACTGTTATGTAGTTCCTAGTGCCGTACCACACATGTCCCAGCAGTTACCATAGCAACCTTTATCAACAATGCAGCACATTCAATGCGGCATATGTGGAGGGCAACATAAGAACTACAAACATATTGGTTATAGCATACAGCAACCCAAAGGCATTAATACAATAGACAATCTATATATGCAAGGACAATAATAAGTATCACAACATAATAACAAAAGGCCAAATTTAATAATCGGCACTAGATAAAGAACGGCCCAGGTATTACCATATAGGTATAAAGCATAGGGGTCAAACAGTTGTGTCTGTCCAAACTATTAATGCAATAATTTAGAATTAACTCTATTAATTAACTATATGCCATACCAAAAAATAAGAGAATTCAAAATAATATAAACCCTATATTAATATTAAAAATATATGATATAGAATAGAATGATTCAGGACTCTCAACAGAGGCATCCATTTTCAGCAGAGACTCATAAGAACATATGCCAGTCCAACTGGGTATTGAGTCCATAGGGAACCAGAGTATTCAACTCAAATGTCCATTTGGCTTCCCTTTGTAAGAGCATATGGTTCCTATCTCCTCCTCTTGACAATGGCGGTACATGGTCGATGATCGTGTATTTGAGATCCATAACATTATGCTTTATTTCCAAAAAATGTCTGGCTACTGGTTGTTCCGATGCCCCTTTCTTAATCGCTGTCTTAATAGCAGATCGATGATTTGACATACGTGTACGTAGGTCATCAGTGGTCTTCCCTACATAATATAATCCACAAATACAGTGTAAGAGGTACACTGTGGGCTCTATTTATCATCATAATTCTCCTACTTTTGCGCCTATAATTACACTGTCGGATTTATTCTCCTATTTATCAACACATTTTATGCCCAAAATAAGCTGTAATACGACCTAAAAATGCGACCAGTTTTTCGCTCTCGCCAAGGCGCACAGGTGCGCCAAACACAGCCAAAAAAACAATGGATTTCAGTCGTATTTTTAGAAATACTCCCAACAAATCGCCGAAAATCATATTTATCATTATTTTGTGCCAAAGGAGAACCTATAATTCTCCTATAAATCCGACCGTGAAAATACTCCATAACCAAGTAGGAGAACTTACAATTTACTCCCATATTTTATTCATAGAAGATGGAGTTTTTTTTTATTTTGGCCGCTATTTCTCTTGCTCAGTCCCATGAAAATCGTGAAAATGATGGAAATATGTTCCGGAGACGGCAAAGAGTTCCTCGATTGTTTTTGCCCCGTTGTGGACTTGAGGCATTATCCGATCGTGAAATTAAGCGCAAATTCAGGATAAACCGAGAAAGCATTTTGAATCTATATTCTCTGATTAAAAATGACATTGATCCCTGAACCAGAAGAACAAGGGCAATACCTGGACTTTTGAAATTACTCGCAGTTTTAAATTTTTTGGCAAACGGATCTTTTCAGGCTGTATCCAGTGATGTTGTGGGCATGAGTCAGCCTTCATTTTGCCGCCATTTAACAATTGTTTTAAAAGCAATTCTAAAACATCTTTCTAAATTTATTTATGTTCCTATGAATGTGCATGAATGGCATACAGTGAAGTCCAACTTTTACCAAGTAGCCGGTATGCCCAATGTTCTTGGTGCTATAGTTTGCACCCATATTGCTCTTAGACCACCATCCCTAAGGGAGGAGCAATATAGGAACAGGAAAAGCTTTCATTCCCTAAACATACAGGCTGTGTGTGATGCAAACCTTAGAATTTGGGCTGTTCGATCTGGGTTTCCTGGATCATGTCATGATTTCCACATCCTAAAACAATCTGCACTATTTTCTGATTTTGAACAGGGCAACATGCCACACGGTTGGCTATTAGGTAAATATGAACTTATTTCCATATAATCTAATTATAATGCAATCAGTTCTCTGTATTTTTTGGAAGTTTTTTTCTGATTTGCACTTTATACATATCATAAATATATATATGAATTATGATTAATTGTAATGTTTAAATTATTTATAATCTCTAATCAATTTTTCTTTTTAAAAAATAGGTGATAGTGGTTATCCGTGCCGAACTTGGCTGTTGACACCTGTCCCAATGCCACATACCAGAGGAGAAATTAAATTTAATGAATCCCACTGTAGCACAAGAAGTGCTATCGAAAGAACTTTTGGGGTTTTAAAAATGCGTTTCAGAGTTTTGGATAGGTCTGGAGGAGCACTTCAATATTCGCCTGAAAAATGTAATGATATAATTCTAGTTGCATGCATGTTGCACAACATTGCAATTTCCCAAGGCAATTTAGAGGAGGAGTGTCCCAATGATCCCACAGATGACACTTATATCCCTCAAGAAATTATAGGCAGACACACTACAAGGGCAGGTGTACAAAATAGATTGGAAATTATTGAAAGATATTTTTCATGTAAGTATTATTGCAAACTATTTAGAATTGTGTATTATTTTATTAAATTTTATGTATTTGAATTACTAATATTTCTTTTTTTTTTTTTCAGAATACATGTCATCACCCAGAGTTTGAATTCTTTTATAAGAAATGTACACAATTCTTTGATATTGAAGTTAACTCCACCCATTTGAAAAAATAAAACTTTTGCTTATTTATCAAAAATGTTTCTTTTATTAAGGGATAAATATCTTTAATGAAAATATAACCAAAACAAACTATATATAAATATGAATAATACAAACTTTAAAACAAACAAAGCGAAAATAAATGTAAATCACAACAAAATTTAAAAACCAGAAAATATATACACTTAATTTTTTGGATTCTGTGTATCAATTCTGAGATCTCCGATTCATAATTTCTAAAAAAAATTTATAATATTCACTTTTTATTTCTGAATCACGTTTCAGAATATTGTTCCTTTGTTTCTGTAATTCAATGAGTTCCTTAAAAAAAGCACTTTGTTCCTGTCTAAATGAGGATGCCATATCTGTCAGTGCCTGTATGTCATTTATTCGCTCTGTGATTGGAGGTTGTCTGACTTCTTCTGCTGTTTCATCAATGTCAGATTCGTTGACCATTGGACTTGCAGCAGGTGTATTTAAATCAGGTGGTGTTGGTCCCTCCTGTGTGTGACCATGTATTTGTGTCTCATCATCATCATCATCATCGTCTTGATTGATGGTGTCCTCGACTAGTGGTTGCAGTGTCAATTCGACCTGTTCTTCTTCAAAAACAAAAATAAAATTAAAAAACAAATTAAATAAAATAAAAACAACCATATCTAACCTTTAAAATTTACCATTTCCATACATACCATCATATAATGCAATTGAACTATCTTGCATAGTTTGAAGCAATGCTCTAACACCTGTTGAGAAATAAAAGGGTTAACAAACTATATTTTCAATTTTTGAGATTTCAATGTACACATGCGTTCATTTAAAAATATTTTAAACATCGAAGAATTTCAATACCCATACAAACATTGTTTGCTTGATTACAAATTAAATTCCGTTACAAGGTTCATTATATTTATATAATTATGTTAAGAATATATATTTTGTTTGGTTATTTATTTGTGCTTAATATTGCTTTTCATTATGCCCGTTCAAAAGGGCAATTTATGGTATTACAGTAGTCACACCCATAGCTCTATACATCACCCACCCCTCTAACCCTATGTTTTGCGATCTCGATCTCCAAACACTGCAAAGTCTCTTTTTTCTCTCTATCTACCATTTTCTTTTTCTCTCCATCACCCACACCTCGCTTTTGAGATCTCTATCTCTCTCACCTTCTATCTCTATCCCCTCCTTTCTATCTCTCTTCCCTCCTGTGTTATCCATCTTTTTATCTCAACAGCACTTTTTTGAAAAGCCTCTGACAAACTAACGATATGATATACACATATAATTTATTTTTTATATTGCTTACATGCGCTTTCTTCTCGATCTCTATTTGTTTGGGAAGTTGAAGCTTGAGGTTCCTGAGACGTGGTTTCATGGACAAAAGGTTGGTCCTCCTGTGCATTTACCTCCTCTTCCCCACAGACATCCTCATGTTGTTCTTAAATATAAATAAAAATTTATCAATTAACAATATACCTACAAATGTAAGAACACCACCCAAAAAAAAAAAAAAAAGAAATAATAAAAAAAACATTTTACCTCTAAAGTCCATTGTGTCTCCAGGAACATCCAGGCCGACCACAACTGCATCCCCCATCCTGGCATAGAGAATTTGTTCGAAATCAGTCAATTCCGCCCTGTATCCTGGTCCTCCACCTGTTGCTTTAGCCGATTGTTTTGCTTGGCATACCTTTTTTTTTATGTTCTTTCTAATGTCGTTAACCCTCTGACGACATGCCCTTACATCCTTCGGAAAGCTACCTTCTGAAGACACAGATGCGCTGATTTGGGTCCATATTGCCCGCTTTCTCTGTGGGTTAACAGTTCTTGCCTGGTAGCCGATTATCTCCTCATAATGTTCCACCACTTGTTCCACCAAAATACAATTTTGACGATGGGTGAACATCACACTTCTCCCACTTTTTGTCTTTCCTGCTTGCAATGATGCCATCTTAAAAATGAGTAGTTAAAGTGCGCAAAATGGTATCCACAATTTAACTAAACTTAAATTTAAGTTACAATCTAATTTAAAGAATTTGTGCATAAAGGTTGCGAGAAAAGGGCGTGAACTTTATTTTTCTGGAAAGATCCCTATGTCGCATTAGTATTTATAAATAAAAAAAAAATTAAAATGAATAACGGTCATGTGTTTGGTTAAGTGTAAATATTGTAATTTGAATAATATTTATATAAATTCTTATTACATGTTAGTTTTGTCTGTTAAAGTAACAATTGTTATATTTGATGGATACTAGCATAAAAAAATACATTTGTTGCAATACGGTAAAAAGTTAAGGTTTGCTTAGATACTATTAGAGACAATTGATACAATAAAGATTATAAAGCTTAGGATGTAACTAAAAGTTAATAAAAGTTTATAATACATATTGAAACATAGATTGAAACTTATACAAATAACAATCTATATCAATATTGATTTAAAATATTGGATTATTTTATTACTTGTAATTGCCCATTTTTATATAGAAATTAGTTCCGTTACTTGGCTACACCCTAGAAATAGAAATCAGCACAGCAAGATGGCAAGATCTAGGAAATTCTCGATAGGTGAACTATTGATAATTTCATATACAATGGAAAAATATTTACAAAAAAAAGAAGGGGAATTTACACCTTGGACCAGGATAGGAGAAATAATATTCTCTGTGAAATGGTAAGAAGAGTGAGGCGTATATCTGGACAGAGGAGGACAAGAAAGCAATGCCTAAAACGCTACAATGATTTGTACAGGAGACAATCTAAATTGAGGACACTTATCCGTTGTTACCTGCGCAAATGTAAGACTTTGACATAATCCAGATTTAATTTTTACAATGTATGTTACTCAGAAATGTATGTATAACATTTGTATTTTTATCAATTTCATAACATGTGCATTGGAAAACACATTTATTTTATAAAACTATCAAATTTAATTGTGTTATATAATTTTATTGTATCTCTAGAAATCACTTAGAGAAAAGAAATTCTAGATATGCTCAGAGTCTGGTGATTTATGGCTGTACATTTGTCTATTGTGATTGGCTAACATATTTTTTTTTTTTTTTTTTTTTATATTTTTTTATTGGAGGTAAAATAATTAACACAAATTCAGAGATACAGTACAAACCAGACATATAGCGTTTAACACAACAGAGTCTTATCCAATCAGACATAACTGAAAAAAAATACAGTTCTAAACAACTTAAACTTTCTATGTCAGATAGAGTATTACAATTCCTCTCTATCCGGATGTCTTATCCGCTACCTCCAATCTTTTTCTCTTTTATACTAATTCCTATTCAGTTTTGAGTTTACAACATAAACAATAATCAACAATTCTCAGGAGAAAATCAAGTTTCAGTTTAGCCGTTATCCATCCGACCTCTGCAGGAGGAGGAGGATGGGAGGGGCGGCGCAGAGGGAGAGATAGAGAGAAAAAACAGAAAAAAAAAAAAAAAAAAAAAAAAAAAAAGAGGGGGAGAAAAAAGAAGAGGGAAAGCCTTCCTTACCAACATCCTAATAATACTGTCTCTGTATTTCTAAGGGGGTATATTAAGATGTCTATTTCTTTCTGAGGGAAGATTTTGATGAATCTAGACCATTTCTGAAAAAAGAGAGTTATGTCTCTTTCGGAAGTCAGAGTTATGTCCAGCTGCTCGATGAGACATTGCTTTTTCATGTAATTTTTGACTTCTGATATACTCGGGATTGAGATGTTTCGCCATTTATTGAAAATTAAATTCCTTGCAGCCAGAATTGTCATGTTTATTATTTTTTTAGAGTTATGAGTGGACGGGGTTTCAACAAAAAAAATTACTTCTGCCAGGGAGAGAGAGAAAGGCGAGATTTTCAGCACCCTAATAAGCCAAAATTCTAATTTTCTCCAAAACTGCATTAATCTAGGACAGGTCCAAATCATATGAACTAAGTCCGCCGCTGGAAGGGAACATTTTGGACATATATTGAAATTGAAATTATGCCATTTAAATCCCTTAAGAGGGGTATAATAGGTTCTATATAATAGCTTAACATGTGATTCCCTCCAGCTAGCAGACAAAGTAGTTTGTGTTATAGTGACTATAGATTCTTCAACCTGGTTGGGGTCTATGTCTAGCTCTTGCGATAGTAAATTCCATTTTTGCGCTATATACTCCAGATTAGATTCACCTTTCTGGCTGACCAACAGATTGTAC
Organism: Bombina bombina; assembly: GCF_027579735.1. Taxonomy (NCBI): domain Eukaryota; kingdom Metazoa; phylum Chordata; class Amphibia; order Anura; family Bombinatoridae; genus Bombina; species Bombina bombina. Next base: position 733,670,637 of record NC_069499.1, on the reverse strand, counting down.
CAAGTTGAGATAGAGAATATATTATTTTTGACCAGAATAGGCCAGTTATCTAATTTCCCCCAAGACCAGGACCAGCCATATTTACTAATAAGCGAAAAGAGATAATGCCTAGCCTGTAGGTACGCAAAGAAGTCTTTGTTGCTTAGTTCAAATTCCTGTTTTAAGGTCTCAAAAGTTTTAATTAGACCGGCCTCCTGATTTATAAATTGTGTGAGATAAGTCAGTCCGAGGCTATTCCATCTCTGAAAGACCTGCGATTGGGTGCCTCTTTGAAATTCCGGGTTACCGCATAGTCCTTGAAATCTCGGAGTAGATAGGTCTATGTTTAATTTATGTCCTAATTTTCTCCAAGCTTGTAAGACTGTATATATAGAACTAAGACGTTTCACTTCTTTGGGAATCAGGTGTGATGGGCAGTGGATTAACGCTGTAGGTTTGTAAGGATATAGTATGTTCAATTCAAGGGTGTTATTCGTGAAATAATTCTTATTTAATAGCCAATCTATCACAGTTCGAGCTAAGAAGACCAAGCTGTAGCTACTAAGGTCTGGCAAAGCCATACCACCGTATCTCCTGGGCAGATGCAATCTAGGGATCGAAATTCGGGGCCTTTTGCATCTCCACAGAAAGTACCGAAGGGCCCTACACAGGCTCTTCCAATCTTTAGTTTTCAAGATTACTGGTACATTCTGTAGAGGGAAGAGGATCTTGGGAAGGAGGACCATCTTGAAAAGAGCAATTCGGCCCGTCAATGAGAGGGGGAAATTTTGCCAATTTTTCATGTATTCCTTCACCTTAAGTAGAACTGGAGAGATATTAAGATCATACCATTCTCGTGGGTTGAGAGAGACATTAATGCCTAAATATCTGAAGTGGGATCTAACCTCATTGAAAGGTGAGTCAGTCATAGATGTCTCACTTTTCCTAATCCACATTAATTCTGATGGCTAACATATTTTAATAGAATTTTACTTTCACAGTTATCTTGAGTGTTGTTTCTAAAGTTAATTAACTTACATTGTTTGGGTTCTCTACTTTACAAGTTTAAAAAGAGATAGTGATGTAAATCTTTGGATTCAACAGTAGACACTGTCTCCCTTGAAGAATGACACGGTTTTTATAATATGTCTTATTCTTTCTTTTATCTATTTATACTGAATTATAAGCCAACTTTGTTTTGATGTTTGTAAAAGAAAAGAATGTGTGAAAGTATGTTGTGCACATCCTAGTATTAAGGCGATTAGATAAAATAAAATAAAATTTTAGAAAGATTATCTAATCTATTTCTAACATTGGAAAAATAGTCTTTTTCAAAAAGATATGTACAAATTAATAATTTTTCTTTTCTATTAAATTGTAGATTAAATATGATTTTACATTATATAATATGAAAAGTGCAACTAATTTGTTTACATTTTTAAATAGTTAAAAACCGTAGAGCACCGAGATATCTCTGTCCAATTGATGACAATTCCTCAAGTTCTGGTGGAGAATCTGACCCCTTGCCAAGGGTGTTTATGGACAGGGAGGGAAATGATATTCCAGGTATTTATAAATTGTAATAATTTATATATATATATATAGATCCATACAATGTTGGCAATAAAATGAACATTTTTTGTGTTTAAGTAATAAGAAGGCAACAACGTAGGGCAAGGCCTATTATTGAAAATGAGTCAAATGAGGAAGAAGAACTTCAGAATCCGAATTTGGAAGGTTAAATTAATTTTATTACTTTTTATTGCATTTATAATAAAAAAATAATTTTATTTGAAATATAAACCATTGTTTTGTTATACATAGATGATGCAGAAATTCAGGTTGAGAATTACCGTCAAGATGGAGACGGAAATAATGAGGAGAGAGAAGAAGTGGTACAAGATTATGAAATAGAACAAGTGCTTGTGCAGGAAGACGATTTAGAAGATAGTAAGTAATAATATATTAGAAAAATTCTAGTAATAACAGAATATTGTACTACCAAAATATATATATATATATATATATATATATATATATATATATAGAGAGAGAGAGAGAGAGAGAGATAGATAGATAGATAGATAGATATAGAGAGAGAGAGAAATAAAAAAAAAGGATAATGAATTATTTTTAATATATACAAGTGGAGTAAAATCTAAAATTTCATTTTATACAGTGATGCAAGAAGAAGAGGTGGACAGAGAGGTGCATGATGAAAATAGTTCAAATGATTCCTCTGATACCATTAATTATGAGTGGGGTGAGTATATCAGACATGTGTTTATATATGGATTTAAAAATACATAAGCATAACCTTATTCTTTATTTTATACAGTACCTGAAGATCAAAACATATTGATTAACAAGAAACAGTTATTGGAGATATTAAAGAAAGCTGAAAAAGGACTTAAAGAAAACTATTCAAGTTTGCATGAAATGCGCCTTAAAATAGAAAAAATGTAACAATACAATTTGATTTTTCATAATGTGACCAAATTTAATTTTTATTTTTGTGATAAAAAATAAATATTTATGTTTAACCGTGTATTGGTGTCCTTATAAATTATTATAAACATAACACTGAAATCAATATAACAATGTATGAGATTGAATAAGGGACAGTCTACAATATATTTTTTTATTGTTTGCAAAAGATTGATATTCACTTTATTTCTGAGTTTAATGTTTAGCATTAACAACTCATTTATATTAATACACTTTTTTTTTAATCTGTGGTTACCTTGGACTTCTTCCAGCTCACTGATGAAATGACTATCACTGATTATTATCTATTCTCTTGCATTAGCATTGTGTAGTAACCCCAGTGCCTTAACAGAGTGTTATCTATATGGCCAACGTGTAATTTCAAACTCTTTTGAAAAGATATTTCAAAAGCCTGTGATAAGAGGCAGCCATGAAATTGGCATATGTATGTTTAGTTTAAAATAAGATTATTTACAAAAAATGCATTTCACCAGAAAAGAAATGTAAAATTGTATTAATATTAATAAAGGTACAATGGCAATAGTTTACTGTCCCTAGAAACACTTTTGAAATAGTCATGTGGGTCATGCCAAGGGGGCTTGGATCATGTCAGCTATGAACTAAAAAAATATACATTCATATATATATATATATATATTTTAAAAATCAATATTTTACAAACACAATATTGAATATTTGTCAATTCAATTAAATATTGAGGAAGTAAAATTGATGTAATGCAAGGCAGATTATATTAAAATGGATTTAAAATTTATAAAAAAAAGTATAATATTCAAATGGATTAAAAAATTTAGAAAAGTATTATATTAGCTATTAAAAAACAAAGGATAAAAATAAAATTAAAAAAAAAGATATTAACATTATTGGCTCGAAATAATCTACATTGAAAGCTGTTTTAATGATAAATAAGGCGCATTTTAAAAAATTGTGAGATTTATCAATAATCCGCCGCATCTCGACAATGGAAATCAGTGATAAAATACTACTGGTTTAATGATAAATATTGGCGCACATGTGCGCCTTTGCAAGGGCGAGATGCGGCGAGTTCATAGGAGAATTGAAAGTCGTAATTCTAAAATGAATGATAAATAGAGCCCTATATGTGTAGTGGTACACGTCAGGCGGAATCTGTGTTTGTACATTTTGCGTTTGTGTGGATGAGTAAAGCATGATCCAGTTATCAATCCTTCACAAGTAGTGCAACCAAGACATCGAAATACACCTGGTTTTTTGATGTCCAACCATGTAGATGTTTTGTAGCTTTGTACAGGGTCAGTGTTAATCAGTAAGTCCCGCAAGGACTTCAACCTTCTGTAACCCACCCTGGGTGGTTGTGAGTTATACAGAGGTAAGGATTTATCAGTATTAATGATCTTCCAATGCTTTTTTAAGATATCCATTAAGGGACCCTTATCCCCTGTAAAAGTAGTCACAAATGTCATTCTTCCATCTTCAATCTTAGGGTCTCTATCTGGAACTTGACAAATATTGTCACATTGTTCTTTCAACAATTTATGAGGATAACTCCTTGTTCTAAACCGCTGTACCATCTCTGTCAGTTGTAAGTCCTACTCACTCTCAGCAATTGCGATTTCGGCAATGCTCTCTTCAATGCCGGAGGATGGCAACTGGTATAATGTAATAGGGAATTTCTGTCAGTTTCCTTTCTATACAATGTCGACTGGATTTTCCCATTTCCTTTATATAACCTAACATCCAGGAAATCGATTTGTGTTCTACTATACACCATTTTGAACTTCAGAGCTACATTAGCCTCATTCAATTGTTGAAACCAAGTCTCCAGGCCCTCCAAAGTACCAGACCAAATGAGAAACAGGTCATCTATATACCTCTTAAAAAATCGGATGTTTTTGACCTGAAACAATGTCGTACCAAACTCTTCAAAATGGGCCATAAACAAATTGGCATACAATGGGGCCATATTCGACCCCATCGCCGTCCCTTTCCTCTGTAGGTAAAAAGATTGTTCAAATCTGAAGAAATTGGTAGTCCTTCTTCATGTGGGATTACAGTATATAGACTAGTCACATCTAGTGTAGACCAATCGTGTCCTCTATAGGCTCGTTACAGCAACCTCTTGCTACGTTTGTAGATACATTTCTACAGCCTATTGTATACCATACACCATCTTATTTGAGAGATTCCATGGCACTTCTTGAGATGTTACAGAATTTTGAGGATTTAGACGAGGATATATGGCTAGTCACACTAGATGTGACTAGTCTATATACTGTAATCCCACATGAAGAAGGACTACAAGCTGTTTTTTTCCATCTCTGCAGACATCCCTATATTGGACCCCCTCCTGAGATCCTACTTCAATTTCTAGAGTTTTGTCTGACTACCAATTTCTTCAGATTTGAACAATCTTTTTACCTACAGAGGAAAGGGACGGCGATGGGGTCGAATATGGCCCCATCGTATGCCAATTTGTTTATGGCCCATTTTGAAGAGTTTCTCATTTGGTCTGGTACTTTGGAGGGCCTGGAGACTTGGTTTCAACAATTGAATGAGGCTAATGTAGCTCTGAAGTTCAAAATGGTGTATAGTAGAACACAAATCGATTTCCTGGATGTTAGGTTATATAAAGGAAATGGGAAAATCCAGTCGACATTGTATAGAAAGGAAACTGACAGAAATTCCCTATTACATTATACCAGTTGCCATCCTCCGGCATTGAAGAGAGCATTGCCGAAATCGCAATTGCTGAGAGTGAGTAGGAACAACTCGGAAATTTGTAACAGGGACTTACAACTGACAGAGATGGTACAGCGGTTTAGAACAAGGAGTTATCCTCATAAATTGTTGAAAGAACAATGTGACAATATTTGTCAAGTTCCAGATAGAGACCCTAAGATTGAAGATGGAAGAATGAAATTTGTGACTACTTTTACAGGGGATAAGGGTCCCTTAATGGATATCTTAAACAAGCATTGGAAGATCATTAATACTGATAAATCCTTACCTATGTATAACTCACAACCACCCAGGGTGGGTTACAGAAGGTCGTAGTCCTTGCGGGACTTACTGATTAACACTGACCCTGTACAAAGCTACAAAACATCTACATGGTTGGACATCAAAAAAACAGGTGTATTTTGATGTCTTGGTTGCACTACTTGTGGAGGATTGATAACTGGATCATGCTGTACTCATCCACACAAACGCAAAATGTACAAACACAGATTCCACCTGACGTGTACCACTACACATATAGTGTACCTCTTACACTGTATTTGTGGATTATATTATGTAGGGAAGACCACTGATGACCTACGTACACGTATGGCAAATCATCGATCTGCTATTAAGACAGCCATTAAGAAAGGGGCATCGGAACAACCAGTAGCCAGACATTTTTTGGAAATGAAGCATAATGTTATGGATCTCAAATACACGATCATCGACCATGTACCGCCATTGTCAAGAGGAGGAGATAGGAACCGTATGCTCTTACAAAGGGAAGCCAAATGGACATTTGAGTTGAATACTCTGGTTCCCTATGGACTCAATACCCAGTTGGACTGGCATGTGTTCTTATGAGTCTCTGCTGAAAATGGATACCTCTGTTGAGAGTCCTGAATCATTCTATTCTATATCATATATTTTTAATATAGGGTTTATATCATTTTGAATTCTCTTATTTTTTGGTATGGCATATAGTTAATTAATAGAGTTAATTCTAAATTATTGCAGCAACCTATAATAGTTTGGACAGACACAACTGTTTGACCCCTATGCTTTATACCTATATGGTAATACCTGGGCCGTTCTTTATCTAGTGCCGATTATTAAATTTGGCCTTTTGTTATTATGTTGTGATACTTATTATTGTCCTTGCATATATAGATTGTCTATTGTATTAATGCCTTTGGGTTGCTGTATGCTATAACCAATATGTTTGTAGTTCTTATGTTGCCCTCCACATATGCCGCATTGAATGTGCTGCATTGTTGATAAAGGTTGCTATGGTAACCGCTGGGACATGTGTGGTACGGCACTAGGAACTACATAACAGTATTAGATGCCATTTTCCTTAGTCCTATATTATACTAGGATGCATATTGCCTATGTTAGTTTTTTTTGTGTATTGATTATTTGTCTAATGTGTTCATTTGATTATAGTCCCTGATACGTTGCCACGGCCGATAACGTCACTCGCAGGGGAGACGCATCTAACATGGAGAGCGTAGTTTCATTGCTTGGTGGTGGATATAACACAGCGTGGTGGTAAGTTTGCATAACCTTGTAAGTTTGAGGACGGGCTGTTTGTAGCCCGAAAACGTTCACTTAATAAAGGTGACATATGGATATAAGACCTTTGGAGTGCTGCTTGTTTTGATGGTATTATTATTGTGGCTTTAAGCACCCAAGGCTGATACATATAGGATCTGGAGTGCACTTTGCTGGATATTTCTATATATATATATGTATATATATATATATATATATATATATATATATACACACACATACATATACTTATTTAGACATGTATATGTATGTATCTCTATGTTAAAGTGATGGTAAATCCTATCATTTTTGAAATGCTAGTAATTTCCAGTGCAACGAATAAAAGGGATTTTCAGTCATGTATAAAATACTTCATGCTGAAAGTTCCTTTATTTGCCCACAGCGTATGCCGTCCAATTTTTCAGTTAGCTGATCTTAGTCAATAACGTGCTAGCTATCCGGCATAATGGCAGCTGGGCCGCATGACTATTGGCTAAGAGGTGGATACAAGGAGCTGTAACGTATTCCCCTTTAAGAGGCATGAACTACCTTCCATCATGCGCTATTTAAGGCCTGTATCCGATATATGCATTGCTTGGTATTGAAGTAATTTGACTCTTCACTCAGCTCTGCTTGAATTGTGATCCAAGTCCTTTTGGATTGTCTTACTGGTTGTGTCCGTTCAGCCATATTCCGCTGTACAGAACTTCCTCACCTTCCTACCTGAAGTTGAAGGGTCATCATCCTGAGACCTAACCGACAAACACACTGTGTTCAAGTTCATCACCACACAGACCTTGCCAGATGCCGGATCCTCAGCACGGCACACTTCCTTTGTGTCTCTCCAGTGCTGGCAGGCTACCTCCGCTGACTACCATCATCACCACACAGACCACTCCAGGTGCCGGATACTCAGCACTGCACGCTTCCTTTGTGTCTCTCCATGCTGCTGACAGGCTTCCTCTGCTGACTACCATCATCACCACACAGACCACTCCAGGTGCCGGATACTCAGCGCTGCACGCTTCCTGTGTGTCTCTCCACGCTGCTGACAGGCTTCCTCTGCTTACTTCCATATCACTCGGATCTGCACTATACTCACCTAACATCTGCATCCTGCTCTTCCGAGATCAATATACCACTAGCGGTAAGACCATCTAAAACAAGTTCCTCTTAATTACTTGTCTTGATCTGTATTAATCTATATGATATCAAAAGTGTAACAATTAATACTTAAGCTGCAGTGTGTAAACCTTTAAGGAAAATTAATTTTTTATTTGCAATATACCTATGATATCCCTACCATACACAAATGAAATGCACTTAAATTACAATTCCTTAAAAAATATCAAACTCCACTCATAAATATATCAAATTTAACTGGAAGATTGGTTGAAGCTTATATATAATTTATGAGACATATCTACTTTTACTCCTTCACTAAAAGAAAAATTCATACAAAAATAATCTTATATTACAGGTGCACTTACCATAGCAGCAAACTTGTTATGGTACAGTTTTTGAGAAATCTGATGTAGGGTGGAAGTGTAAACACGTTAACATACATGAAAAGACTGACTACACGCACTGCACAAAATATTTTAATAGTAATATGGTACTAAAATTGAGCTATAAACTAGACTAGGGCAGCCAAGAATTATTTGTTTTTTTTATCTTACGAGCCGGCCCCTCTTTGGTTCAGCACCTGGGCACAGCTTATTGGTGGCTAAATTTACCCCCCCCCAATCAGCAAGGGCTATCCAGGGTGCTGAGCCAAAAATGGACGGGGCTCGTAAGGTTATATTCCTGCTTTTTCAAATAAAGATACCAAGAGAATTAAGAGAAATTGACAATAGCAGTACATTCGAAAGTTGCTTAAAATTGCATGTTCTAACTGAATCATAAAAAGTATCCCTTTAAGGCTAAAAGTTTATTATTGAGGTAAAATGTTCTAAATACCTGAGGGATTGTAATTATGAGTTGAATCATTTCTAAATCTGGAATAGAAAAGATAGATCACAAATTAAAAAAAAATTAATAACAAGATCCAGATCTCAGAATAGATGGAATTCTCTTTTATTATCACAGTAGGTTAGCTAGAAGAGTGAGGATTCAGCTGGGGGATGGGGGAGAGACAAACACAAATGCTACCCCCTGCAAATGGCAAAACCACAGAAGAAATACAGATAATTAGCATTATCACCTTATCAGATTACCCTCTCTCTAGTGGTGAACAAAAAGTATGGAATTATGATCTTTAGTTTTATTCCTATAACAGATTTTACATTACAAAGACATTTTGCTGATTCCACAACAGAACACATGCTAGCAATGGGGATGTGTCACAAGGTACTGATTTTACTTTCACTGAAGGATGTGATTTAGTCACCCTCAATGAGCTAGCCTTTTATGGTGCTACACCTCTGTCATGATCCGGTGTACATGCGCTCAGGACACAGACCCTCGGGGCAGTGGTAGGGATTTGAAGACACCGACCCCTGACCCGGGGAAGAGTATCCTGGACGTGGATAGATGATATTCTGTGATTCATAGTTGCTAGAAGTTATTGTAGAATAAATGGAGAGTGCAACATTTGTATACAATATATTCTGACTTCACTGTGACTTATAGTTAGTTAATAGAAGTAACTGCAGGATTCAATGAGAGAAAAAATATAGCAATGTGGAATGTTCAGGCTTCAGAGTAATCTAGTAAAAGATTTACACTTAGATGCAAACTAAGGTTTGTTGCAGGTTCACAGTACATAATATTATATAAAGCTGTATGTCAGAGTTTAAGCATAGCTGCACAGGTACTTAGACAAGTTGCAAGTTTAGGCATGAATTACTGTTTGTGCATTTAGATGCAAACTTGGACCTAGATTTGGAGTTTGGCGTTAGCCGTGAAAACCAGCGTTAGAGGCTCCTAACGCTGGTTTTAGGCTACTGCCGGTATTTGGAGTCACTCAAAATAGGGTCTAACGCTCACTTTTCATCAGCGACTTTTCCATACCGCAGATCCCCTTACGTCAATTGCGTATCCTATCTTTTCAATGGGATTTTTATAACTCCGGTATTTAGAGTCGTTTCTGAAGTGAGCGTTATACATCTAACGACAAAACTCCAGCCGCAGGAAAAAAGTCAGTAGTTAAGAGCTTTCTGAGCTAACGCCGGTTTCTAAAGCTCTTAACTACTGTACTCTAAAGTACACTAACACCCATAAACTACCTATGTACCCCTTAACCGAGGTCCTCCCACATCGCCGACACTCGAATACATTTTTTTAACCCCTAATCTGCCGACCGCCACCTACGTTATCCTTATGTACCCCTAATCTGCTCCCCCTAACACCGCCGACCCCTGTATTATATTTATTAACCCCTAATCTGCCCCCCTCAACGTCGCCTCCATCTGCCTACACTTATTAACCCCTAATCTGCCGAGTGGACCTGAGCGCTACTATAATAAAGTTATTAACCCCTAATCCGCATCACTAACCCTATAATAAATAGTATTAACCCCTAATCTGCCCTCCCTAACATCGCCGACACCTAACTTCAATTATTAACCCCTAATCTGCTGACCGGAGCTCACCGCTACTCTAATAAATGTATTAACCCCTAAAGCTAAGTCTAACCCTAACACTAACACCCCCCTAAGTTAAATATAATTTACATCTAACGAAATTAATTAACTCTTATTAAATAAATTATTCCTATTTAAAGATAAATACTTACCTGTAAAATAAATCCTAATATAGCTACAATATAAATTATAATTATATTAAAGCTATTTTAGGATTAATATTTATTTTACAGGTAACTTTGTATTTATTTTAACCAGGTACAATAGCTATTAAATAGTTAAGAACTATTTAATAGCTAAAATAGTTAAAATAATTACAAAATTACCTGTAAAATAAATACTAACCTAAGTTACAATTAAACCTAACACTACACTATCAATAAATTAATTAAATAAACTACCTACAATTACCTACAATTAACCTAACACTACACTATCAATAAATTAATTAAATACAATTCCTACAAATAAATACAATTAAATAAACTAGCTAAAGTACAAAAAATAAATCGATCGGAACAGCCAATAGAATGCGAGCTCAATCTGATTGGCTGATTGGATCAGCCAATCGGATTGAACTTGATTCTGATTGGCTGATTCCATCAGCCAATCAGAATATTCCTACCTTAATTCCGATTGGCTGATAGAATCCTATCAGCCAATCGGAATTCGAGGGACGCCATCTTGGATGACGTCCCTTAAAGGAACCGTCATTCTTCAGTTGGACGTCGCCGGAAGAAGATGGGTCCGCGGTGGAGGTCTTCAGGATGGAGCCGGTCGTCATCGGATGAAGATAGAAGATGCCGCTTGGATCAAGATGGTTGCCGGTCCGGATCGCCTCTTCTTCCCGGATAGGATGAAGACTTTGGACCCTCTTCTGGACTTCTTCAGTGGATGTCTAGCCCCCGCTTGGGTTGGATGAAGATATCGGAGCCAGGACGGATCGGAGATACCCGGTGAGGTGAAGACAAGGTAGGATGATCTTCAGGGGCTTAGTGTTAGGTTTATTTAAGGGGGGTTTGGGTTAGATTAGGGGTATGTGGGTGGTGGGTTGTAATGTTGGGGGGGGGTATTGTATGTTTTTTTTTTACAGGCAAAAGAGCTGAACTTCTTGGGGCATGCCCCGCAAAGGGCCCTGTTCAGGGCTGGTAAGGTAAAAGAGCTTTTAACTTTAGTAATTTAGAATAGGGTAGGGCATTTTTTATTTTGGGGGGCTTTGTTGTTTTATTAGGGGGCTTAGAGTAGGTGTAATTAGTTTAAAATTGTTGTAATATTTTTCTTATGTTTGTAAATATTTTTTTATTTTTTGTAACTTAGTTCTTTTTTATTTTTTGTACTTTAGCTAGTTTATTTAATTGTATTTATTTGTAGGAATTGTATTTAATTAATTTATTGATAGTGTAGTGTTAGGTTAATTGTAGGTAATTGTAGGTAGTTTATTTAATTAATTTATTGATAGTGTAGTGTTAGGTTTAATTGTAACTTAGGTTAGTATTTATTTTACAGGTAATTTTGTAATTATTTTAACTATTTTAGCTATTAAATAGTTCTTAACTATTTAATAGCTATTGTACCTGGTTAAAATAAATACAAAGTTACCTGTAAAATAAATATTAATCCTAAAATAGCTATAATATAATTATAATTTATATTGTAGCTATATTAGGATTTATTTTACAGGTAAGTATTTATCTTTAAATAGGAATAATTTATTTAATAAGAGTTAATTAATTTCGTTAGATGTAAATTATATTTAACTTAGGGGGGTGTTAGTGTTAGGGTTAGACTTAGCTTTAGGGGTTAATACATTTATTAGAATAGCGGTGAGCTCCGGTCGGCAGATTAGGGGTTAATAAGTGTAGGCAGGTGGAGGCGACATTGTGGGGGGCAGATTAGGGGTTAATAAATATAATACAGGGGTCGGCGGTGTTAGGGGCAGCAGATTAGGGGTACATAAGCATAACGTAGGTGGCGGCGCTTTGCGGTCGGCAGATTAGGGGTTAATTATTGTAGGTAGCTGGCTGCGACGTTGTGGGGGGCAGATTAGGGGTTAATAAATATAATATAGGGGTCGGCGGTGTTAGGGGCAGCAGATTAGGGGTACATAGGGATAAAGTAAGTAGCGGCGGTTTACTGAGTGGCAGATTAGGGGTTAAAAATAATATGCAGGGGTCAGCGATAGCGGGGGTGGCAGATTAGGGGTTAATAAGTGTAAGGTTAGGGGTGTTTAGACTCGGGGTACATGTTAGAGTGTTAGGTGCAGACGTAGGAAGTGTTTCCCCATAGCAAACAATGGGGCTGCGTTAAGAGCTGAACGCGGCTTTTTTGCAGGTGTTAGGTTTTTTTTCAGCTCAAACAGCCCCATTGTTTCCTATGGGGGAATCGTGTACGAGCACGTTTTTGAGGCTGGCCGCGTCCGTAAGCAACTCTGGTATTGAGAGTTGAAGCTGCGTTAAAAATGCTCTACGCTCCTTTTTTGGAGCCTAACGCAGCCTTTATGTGGACTCTCAATACCAGAGTTATTTTTATGGTGCGGCCAGAAAAAAGCTGGCGTTAGTTTTTCGGGTCGTTACCGACAAAACTCCAAATCTAGCCGTTGGTTTGTTGCAGGTTCACAGTATATCATATTATAAAGAGCTGTATGTCAGTAATTAGCAGAGCAGCACAGGTGAAAGTTAAGTTTAAGGCATCAATTACTGTTTGAACATATATTGAAGAATCACATGAAAGCTTTTAATTGAACACATAGATGCAGAGTTCAGAATATGTTAACATATTTGCAGCAGGATATTTCAGCAATGACAACTTGTAGCAGAGAAATAGTTATAAAGTTCTGAGTAAGATGCTGTTTTAATTAGAGAGTGATGATAACCAAAAGTATGCTTGATTTATAATAAAGTTCTGAGTTTGTTAAGTAGCAGTGTCCAGGAAACAGAAAATGGAATTATTTGGATACTTGCTATTTGATGATTTTAGGCATTGGAATAGAAAATGCTGTAGGTTGAAATAGTTGGTAAATTCATACAGGAAACAGTCACAGACCTCTGTTGTTCAGGATCACAACTTCAATGTTAATGCCAAGCACATTAGACCTGAGAAGGCTTAAAAAGAGGCTGAGGTAATCAGGTGCATGAATGATTAATCAGGCAGGCAAGCAAGCTGAATGTGTATACTACCCAAATGCAGCAGTCAGAGAAGGATTTCTTAAAGGGATAGTGACATTAGGCTGAGATATGTTACAACCTCAGAGAGAGTCTTTACAGCTATGTCTGAAACTAAAAACCTTCTGGATTTTACCCTATCCAGAGTAGAGGGACAATAATTGAACTATTCTACCAGAGAGTAGAACAAGATCTTAGAAATCTCTCTAGAAATTTAGATAGAAATTTATGTAATTTAACTAGGGGTGAAAGACTTAATGGGTGGATTTGATGTATTGATAAATTAGCATCAATATGTTGAAGAAGCTCTCAAGTAGTCAAATGATAGTGAAAAAAGACAATGTATCGGGGCGTGTCCAAGCCATTAGCTGGATCAGTCGCATATTTTACAGCTCCAGCAGACTTATGAATAATTTTCTATCTATTCTAGGGGATTTTTCAACTTTGCCCCTAAAATATTTATTTTTCCCAACTCACATTACTGGCTGCATTGAGCTATGAGAAAATCGGTGATATATCTTCTTTTTTTCGGACCAACTATGGAGTAGAGGCCTAACCAGCATATCCACCATCTTTCCTCTCCCCCTGGTACTACAGACCATCGTGCTGATCTATCCTATTGGGCAAATTAATCCTGCACAACTCTCATCATGCAAGACCTAGAAACCACCCTGCTCGCATGGCTCTCAGAACTGAGTGATTTAATAGACAAGAACTATGCTGACCTCTCTAGAGACATTGTGGAGTGTTTCGGCGCACATGGGGAGACTTATAGCTTACCAGACGGAGATATGCAAGATACTACCTTTCCCCTGATAAGCGCAGCGACCAGAATTTCAGAAAAGCCACAAGCTGATATACTGCAAGTGCCCTGTGGCAATGATCTGCGGGAGACCTCCACCCGGTCTGTATATGAGACCGCCGCTGCTGTCACTCACAAAGCGGAACAGGGTTACCGTGTTGCAGGGGATTCCCAGAGACTGCAGAGATATGGAAAAAAACCTCACCGTCAGTTGTCTCTGATCAAGCTGCAGCAATTCACCCACACTACGTTAGTGCCCAAACGATATCGAGCGCAACCACAGATGGTCTCACTACTAACACTAGCAATCCTAAATCGATGGGACAAGAGAGGCCTCTATCCTCCACACCATAATCTAACCGAGTACAGTCTATCTCAGGAAACATCACACCTCCTGAACCAACGCCAGAGCCTGAAAGCTGGAGTGGGGTAAATTTATTACATCATACTCGATAAAACTTTCCATGGTACCTCTCAAAAGGGACTACACTGCTTTTTCTTGTGTATACATAAGGACGCCCATTTGATGACCTGGAAGGACTTGCTTTTTCCACTACCACATGACTGTATCCTCAGGGCTACACGACAAGAGACTCTGGCTGATACCAGAATTATAGAATTGCTAACCCAGTCTGGTTCTACTGTTTATTAAAATAGATTTAGGGAGGCACTTACACTCCATACTGTTAATCTGTATTCCTTTTTGTTAGTTGTCTTTAGTGGATATATATGTGTCACTGAACCTATATGACTATATTACCCTGATTCCCCTAATCTATCTACAACTTCTTTATGTTAGTGATTATGCATGTACTAGTTTAAAGCCATAAATGTCAATCTAGCTATCTTAGCTAGAAATACCAATTGAGAGCAAGTGTATATACTGTACTATCTTGTATGATACTCTGACCTACCTAATATAGGGCAGCCCAGCACCTGAATCCATGAACTAGGGGTTAACAGATTTATTTAACAGATTTATTTGAGGCCAATAGTTAAAAATCTTGTATAGGAGTCTGTCTTTGAACATTAATCTGACACCACAATGTAGATTAGCTTCATGGTTAACACAGATCTGTTTAGGTTAGGTATATTGTGTGTATACATTACTTGTATGGCTACAGAGCATATGCAGCGACTAATTCCTAGGTATCAATTTAGGATATTCCTTATTTTGAGCTCCATATACCAAGCTAAAATGCTTTTATTGCCTGCACATTTATGATGTTCTTGTGGGGTCTGTGATATCATATGAGATCCTTACTATATCACCATACCTCATATTGTTTTGTCCTCATCTACACTCTAGACTGCCTATATAGAGTCATACCCACCTGTAACCTTTCTTACCTCACAATAGTAGTACACTCACCTCACGCTCATATCCACTATCTATGCTTTCCTTCAGATGACATATCCCCTACATTACTATAGGGTAACATTCATCCAGTCTTACACCTCTCTATACAGCTAGGTGTTATCCACTCCCAAAGGTAGGGGTTCTGTTTCATTTTACCCCAACAGTCATATAGTTTATGCCATATACTCATCATTAATATATCACGTAACCCCATCAACTACTCTCCTATAATCATAGGGACCCATTCTCATCGGAATTGATTGGCAATCCCACCTATACGGAATATTCTACTTTTATAGCCATCAACCCTATGTCCCGCATTTATCTAAGTCTGACTAGACACGCTCTTAGGCAATCAGGGCACTCATATTCCAATATGGAAAATTGTCCCTTTAAGTATTAACACCCATGAGCTTTTACATTATTCTTCATTTTAATATTTGCACCTCAGGCAATGATTTAGAGTTCTACACACAGTAGATTTTCACACTTAGTACACTAAAGAGTTCTTGCTGTGCCTTAGACGCCTTTATGCCCATCCTATTGGCTTTATAAGGAACCTAATAATTCTATTTCATATTGTAACGATAACACTGTGTCTCACAACACTAGGACACGCCTCCTCTATATTTCCCCCTTTTTTTTTAAACAGAGCGGCTCTTGTCCGCTGAACCCCCTTCCCCCCCAAAAAAAAAAACTAAACCGTGATACTAACCCCCATTTTACCTCAACTTGCTCTGATCAGATAAATAGTTTTATAACTTCCATAGTAATTTGGGGACCACCCTTACTCTTCTCAAGTCAAAGGTTATAAAATGAGGTCTCTATATTATATGTTCCAGATAGACATCTTTGCCAAACGTAAGCCTTTCTTCCTTTACCCTACACACCATACATTTTATTATCCACACCTCGGACAAACTGGTATATACTTTACCAGAATCACTTTCTCATCGCTAAACTTGTTATCCTATTTTTCTTTATGGGTCAATCTTTTAGTCGTATGTACTTAGTATGGTTGTGGTTTTTTTTTTTATTTTATATGCTAGATTTGTACAGATGTTCTTTTTAAGTATGATTTGTATCTGGACATATACATTGTTTCTATGTTATTGCTCAGTACCTCAATAAAAAACTTATTTAAAAAAAAAAAAAAAAAAAAAAAAAAAAAAAAGACAATGTATTGAGATCTGACCCCAGAACTGCGTAGCTTAATTGTTAATTATGGTATATAATATGTTTTTTAAGATCAGGAAACAAATGCTTTTCTATATGTACAGCACCCAGTGTTGCCTCTATTTCATCCATAGCAAAAATAACTCAAGACCCTAGTGAATGTTAAGGGCAGACCCATTGTAAGTGGTATAGGTTCTTTGTTAGACTCAATGAGATGATGATATTTTCCAACATTTAGTAACAGCTTTGCTTAGTTATACAAGGAATAAAACACATATATTAAGTATCTTGACAAAATGTACATGGGTCAAAGGTTACAGTTTGCCCACAATTGATGTTGTTGCCTTATATTTATTGCCCCCCCCCCCAGTTTAGCCTTTAATCAGTATGTAGTGATGGTTATTTCAATTAACACTTAACTTTTTCAGTTTTTAAGGGATTTTCTATCTCCAGAGGTGTGGAAAAGCCATGGGGAATAAGGTTGCTCCCTCCTACACCAACCTATTCATGGGTTGGTGGGAGGTAATCCTTCACTCTTAGGAGATGGAAATCCCTCCTTTTAGAAATAAATATTCCTTTTTATAAAAAGATTTATTGACGATTCTCTAATAGTGTGGTGAGGTAATTGAGTATCAGAGTTTGTTAACTGGCTCAACACAAGCCTTTTAATTCAATAAGTAAACTATCCATTTTCTAGATGCCACCTTAAGAGATGGAGAAAATTGTATAATCGAACCAGAGGTGTACAGAAAACATCAGAGAGCACATAACTTCACCCTAAAAGTTGTCACCCTGAGAGAGTCTTTTCAGAAGTAGCTAAAGAGCAATTTATCAGATTAAAGAGAACTTGCTCTTCCCCAGTGCAATACAACAAACAAGCAGAACAATTAGAAGGGCACTTAAAAAAAGGATACAAAGCAGGCATACAAGGGGCAAGACAAACTGTAGACAAGATGGATAGAACTTTGTTATTAAATAGTCCACAGAGAGAGTTGAGGAATAAATTCCAATGGGTCACATTTTGTTGCTAATTATACCTCTCGGTATGATGAAGTGTGTACGAATATTCATGAGCATTTTTCAGTCCTAATGGAGGATGATAGATTGGTAGATGGTGAATAAGGTGTGTAGGTGCTCCTATCAAAATAACAAAACTATTGGCAACTGGGTATCTCGATTAAAGTTGTGAAATTAAAACATCCCACATAGCTCTTGGTTACAATACAAGTGTATGAAATGATGTGGGAGCCAGAGATGTAAGGCTTGTGATTTCATTTTTACAGGAGAGCCCTTCAAATGCTCGGTAATGGGTGAAATATTTCAAAGAAAGTCCTGTATGAATTGTGCCTCTACTTATGCTGTTTAATTGATCATGTTTGTGGAGTGCAATCTCCAATATCTGGGACTCACCAACACGTAAAGTGTTCATACATATGTGAGTATTTATCGCATATACTTATAGGAAAAGCTAATACTCCATTGTTTCAACACTTTACCATTATAGATAATAAGAAAAATTGATTTTCTTTAGATGACAAGCTTTGAAAATATGTTTCAACCCAAAGTAAGGAGGGGACAGAGATAGACTTTTGGCAAAGTGCGAGGTATATTGAATATTTAAACTCCAGACAAGAGTACCTACAGGCTTGAACTTGGAGTTTGATCTCATTCATTTTTGCTATTGAGAGTTATCAATCATTTGTGATGAATGGACACAATGAATGCTTAACCCTATATAACATATACCGTACATGACCCCCCCCCACCCACAATATACATATTTGAAATCTAGGTAGAGTATGAAATATAAATTTGGTACTAGTATACAAACCAATACATTTCTAACATATTTTAAATGTTCTTGGGTCATATAATTTTTTGCTTTTTAGTTTAAAAACACTTCACAAGGTTAGGTTAATTAACTGATTTTAACCTACTGAGCACATTGATGCATTAATTTGAAAGTGTATAATTATGATAAAAAATAACATTTTGCTTCATCCCTTGTGAAATGCTTTTTTTGCATTCAACAAATATTTGGTTGCAGCCAGGCATTGGGGGCAGCCATAATGCTGGGGTCAGTAGTGCCCCCACCCCCCTTGGCAGTTCCTTTGAGGCCCTTTAACCCATAATGTAATTGCTAAACCTCCAAAATCCCAATTTTGTTTGTCGTTAATAATGTACATTTGGTTTTTGGATTACAATATCAGAAGAGTACCCATGTATATAATGTTTTTGGGATTGTGATCACTGGTAAAACACACTGACAATACCTGGCAACAATCAGAAATCATTATCTACTGAAAACAAGTGCAAGATTGTGATCAGCCTCTACATTTGTTAATTTGTCATTTAGTATGCAATGTAGTCAGATAAAGTAGTATGACAATATTTTACCATATCACATATAAGGTAATATAAAGCTATGCTAACATAACTGATAACATAATCATTTATGAGCAAGTTGTACTGCACTTGTTTGTTTATGAAAACACGCATATACCTTCAACAAAATCCTGATAACTTGTATACGTATCATATAATTGCATTATTAGCATAGTATTAAAGGGACACTGTACTATACAATTTGGGGCAATATGCTAACAGGGTCACAATATTCTAACGTCAGCTTTTTGGGTGCGTCGGTTTAGAATGCGAGCGAAAACTATACAATTTGTCTTCTCTTAATGTGTTCCAAATGGCTTGTTATTCTTACTGCAGAGTGTTACATTTATTGCAAATTGTTTAGTCATGTTTATTTTTATATAGGAAATAGCTGTTTTTTAAACCATGACTTTTTATTCTCCAGGACATTCCCATAACAACAGGCTGAAACTGCCAGTAATGCAGACCTGCTATATTAGTTATTGAAATGCTAATTAAGGTTGGGATATTGAATGAGAGCAACCAGCTATTACAGATAATATTACAGAAATATCTCTCTACCTCCTACCCCCCACTGGGAGATTAATTAGTGTTATTGTCTCCTGCTTACACAGCTTTGTTACTCATATTTTCATTAGGTAGGAATACAACAGACAAAAAGTAGCTATTTCAAATAACCAAAATAAAGGAGATATTTGCAAACAATTTTAGGCTAGATTACGAGCGGAGTGCTATTTATCGCTCCTGCTTGCGGGCGTCGAGTTGCAGTGTATTACAAGTTAAATGTGAAAAGTTTTCGCTCGCATGCTAAACCGACGCACCCAAAAAGCTGACGTTAGAATATTGTGACCCTGTTAGCATATTGCCCCATAGACTTCAATGGAGCGTGAAAAGTGGGAAAAATCTAACACCCAACAAGTCACACAAACCCGATCTCATTTAACCAAGTGTGCTAACCCGTCAATTCCAATGTTCTCCACATAGAATAATATGTACATACATACATATATACACACATTTAAGTTTATTAATATATAAATACATATATATATATATATATATATATATATATATACACACACATATTTAGACATGTATATGTATGTATCTCTATGTTAAAGCCCTTTGTAGTCCTTTTTTAAAACTAATCTTTATAAGATGGTGTTATTATGAATGTAACTGGACTTTTAAATGTGTTTTTGATGTATTTTGTGCAACTTTTTATTTGAGCATAACAGTTAACCAGAGCTCTTAAAGGGACATTAAACACTAAATACATGCTAGATAGAATGATGCATTCAAAGAAAAGATTAGTCCATGACTAACATGTAGATGTATTGTTTAAAGTTTCATTAGTTGTTTAAAAAGTGACAAAATAAGTGTAAAGTTTTAGTGTCTATAAAACACTGGGAGCTGCCATGTTGTAACTTGTGTTACCTTCTCTGCTGTGGCCAATTAGGGTCAGTTATAAATTGGTCACTAGAGTGTGCAGCCAATGGTTGTGCTGGATTTAACAGTGTTCTGCACTTCCATTTCTAACAGGAACTGAAAAGCTCACAATTTCAGAATGGAATTACAGGCAAAGAGGACAAAATAAATAAAGAAAGTATATTGCAGAGTTGTTTTATTATATACAATGTATCATTTTATATTACCATCTCAAAGTGTTTAATATCCCTTTAAGTAATACTGTGTTAAATTCAATTGCGCTCAAGCGAACGTGTTTACTTTTATCTTGTAATACAAACACCTGTAATATAAACCCCCTATCGCTGGTGCACAACTGTAAGCATGAGCTCACCACAATAGTAACAAGGAAATAGGCTTTACTGACGATATGCAGAGTACTACATAATGGTAAGCTAAATAATAAGTTTGATTTGGGAGATGTATTGGGGGAGTTTTTACAAATTGGTTAAAATATTACCAACTCCATCATTGCATACAAACCTCCCCTGCCCGCCAATACTAATGAGACCCCTTATGTTTTTTCGAAAAAATAAAATATTATAGTTGGAAAAAAAAAACAAGCAAACCCCCCCCAGCTGTATAAAATCAATACAATCAATACAGATGAAATACAATACTTAAAATACACATTGTACAATAAGAAACATTTATTTAATACATTGACATAGTTCCTATAGTTTTTATAGGAAGTGTTTTTTGTCTTTATTAGTAAGGTAGTAGAGATAGGTGTTTGGTGGGAGTTAGCTGGTCGTTCCATGGAAGTAACCTGCATTTTACTTGTAAACATAGCCAGTAGTGAGATATAGTCCAAGAACTTCCCTGCAGGTTAGGTACTTGTTTTCAGTCATATTTCCAGTATAAGCTATGTAGTGTAGGTTCAGTAAAAGTAGGGTTACAAGGTGCCTCTTTTAGTTACAGCAAAAAAATTGTCTGTGCAGTGTAGGAACACTACAAATACAGCCCCCCAATGCTGATATTGCAGATGAGTGGCAATGTGGGCAGACTTTTGCTCCTCAAGCAGCGATCCCTATTATTTCCTATGAGAGACACATTGCCACACATCAGCATAAATAGGATCAGACCACTTTTATAGAATATATCGACAGACCATTGGACTGTGTGCCTGGCGAACCTTAACAGGCAGTTTCTCGTTGGTCTATTGATGTTGAAAATATGAATAGGGAATATTTTTCACTTCTGCAAGAAAATCATCCTCAGCTAAATTTCTAGAACTCAATTTTAAAATATTAACCTGATGGTACTTAATTCCTACTCTCTTGAAAAATCTGCTGGAGGAGGTATGGCAATGAATGCTTTTCTTCTGCTTTTTGAAAATATTCTTAGGTATATTTTGCTCCTCAAGCAGCGATCCCTATTATTTCCTATGAGAGACACATTGCCACACATCAGCATTATTCTGGGCCAGGACTTCATGCTACCCCCAGCAACTGTGAAACTTAGCCTGCCTCTTAAATTTCCTTGCAAAATATGCCTTACACAGTTTGCTTTAAATTCTTTTAGATTATTAGTCTTGCCCAGTTGTAAATCCCAAAATACCCCCTCGGTCCAATCATGGTTAAATTATATGTCTGAGGTTATGACTTTAGAAGAATATACAAAAATGGAAAGTTAGATGTTTCCAAGATGTTAAATGTTACTGGGTGTTGAGAGAGACTTAATTTCCTTTTACAAATTGGGTGAGAATTGGGGCAGACGGTCCCCATCTAGATCTCCAACCGTTTCCCTTGTTTTCCTCTTCTCCCTATATTCCCATAGATCTTATTTCTGTTTGTTATGCTTTGAGTTGTCTATTTCCTCTTAATTGTTTTATTGCAAATGGGATATATCGCATCGGCCCAGTTATGGGCCATATTATGAGTGGAGCGCTAACGTTAGCGCCTGAGCAATGTCGGGGTTTTCAAATTCATTTGTATGCAAGGTATATTGCGTTCATATTACAAGTTGAAAGCAAATGCAATTGTAATTTAAGCTAGAATGATTACCGCAACCTCAGAGCTCTGGTTAACTGTTTCACAAAACAAAAAAGTGTCACAAAACACATCACAAATATATTACAAAATACACTTACACTCCTAATAACACCGTCTAATAAAATATTGCACACAAAAGATATAAGGTCTCAAATATATGAGATCATGGATGTTAGATAAACAAAAGGCAAGCAAAGGACTTTAACACATAGATACCTACATATACATATATAAATATATATATATTTATATGTACATTTTTTATATGTGTATTTATGTATTTATAGTGATCCATTTGTACCTAGCCCTATATCAGCTTATATTATCTAGTGAGTAAAGACTTAGTACATCTCTGGGAAAACAATCCCTTTTGCCTCAAATGGACAGATAAATGGCTGATTTCCTTTCAGCTGAACAGAGGTGGATATTTCCCATTTTATCTTTCAAGACGTTAAAGGGACATGATTTTGTTCTTTCTTTCATGATTCAGATAGAAAATACAATTATAAATAACTTTCCAATTTACTGCTATTATCTTCTTTTGTTGAAGAAGTAACAATGCACTACTGGCAGCATGGGGTGAGCCAACTTGAGGCATATATGTGCCTTCACCAATCAGCAGCTCCTGAGCCTACCTAGGTATCCCTTTTAACACAGGATACGAAAAGCACAAAACAAATTAGATAATAGAAGTAAAATGGAAAGTTGTTTAAAATCACATGCTCTATCTGAATCATCAAAGAAAATAATGGGGTTTCATGTCCCTTTAAGGACTGTCCTGATACCATTTTAGTATTAGATATTTTAGTCAAGCTAATTAAATCATTGTTGTGTTGGTAATATATGCTGTTTCAATATAACCTTAATAAAAAAAACATTTAAGAAAAACTTGTCGAGATGGAGACAAATCAAACAAAATCTTTGCACATTTGTTAGACTTTATAATGTAAAGTAGATGTCTCCTTTACACACAGAAATATATGTAGTGAGATTAACAGATATCAAACTAAAATTTACATTTCTAAAATTATTTGAGGACAGTATTGATGAGACTACTTAGAAAATCTCACCAGACCAGAGAGCTGTAGATCATTGGGCCCTATGTCTCAACACACTAAAATTGTACACATTTCATATAGGACTATAAAACTGATACTCTTCTATTAGTGTTGTACTAGAGGTGACACAAAACTTTTGTTTTTTTAAATGCTCAGATTTGTTACTGGATATCATGGCCAAAAATAAAAATTGATTAAATATTACCATAGCTTGACTGCACTGCATTTGATTAAAGACTTCATTTAGTTGTCAGGATTAGATACTCCTTTGTCTTATTTCCTTGACCTTTTTTAATGTTCTCTGGCAGATTTTTGCTATGCTTTGCTGTTTTCATTCACTTACAGCAAGGTATTAATTCAGACAGCTTTTTCATCTTCAAGCAAGATTTCTAAATCTAAGGGGTTATTTACATGTTTGTCCTTGACACATTTAGATGTTATATTGTAAAGAGGTTTTCCCTAGTGTGGTCTTGAAATTCTATATTTTTCTTTTTTGTCATGTGACAAATTAGAAAGAAGAAGTTATTTTAAATGTGAATTAAAGGTATATTTGTTATTCATAGTGGCAGGGATGAACACAAATTATATACGCTTAAACTCTGTGGCAATATATGGAGGCATGTGGGTTCTTTAGCCTGTCAAAAAAACAATGTATAGCACAATTGTAAAACATAAAAGAATAAAGATCTACTAGGAAAAAGTAAACTAAGTTAAAAAAAAAACTCAAAAAAAGAAACAAAAAAGAAAACATGTACAGTATCTTTTATGACCCCATACCAGCAGAGGAAAAAAAGGAAACATCACATTTTGTGTGAATGTCTACTCCACTTGATTTTGGACATCCAAACACTGAAAGAATTGTCTGTTCAGGCCAATTGCTGATTTTAGCTATTGGTAGTACCTATTTTAATGGTTTAAAATACATGTTTATGGACACTGAAATATAATAAAATAGAATTATTATGAATCACAAATAAAGATATAACAAACAGAATACACAAAATGTGACAAACTTAACTATACAGGATATATATGTGAATGGTAGCAGTCCTAGGTAAGTGGAATACTGATATCAATGCTCCAGAAACCTTCAAAAAAGAAAAGACCACAATAGTGAGATCCTGTTAAAACAACTCTTATGTGTTGAAAAAAGGAGCTATACACTTTGACTTAGCTCTAAGTAAAAAGACACATATATTTCCCTCAATGGAAACAAAGAAGTGGAACCTTGACTTTCCAAATACAACTTTTATTCAGAGAATGTGTATAAACACAAGGGTTATAACAACAGGGCAATCCAAAGCCAGAATCCTCTGCATACATAGACCATAAAGAAATACAATGACTCTTGTTAGCAGTCAGCGGTTCAGAAAGTTCCTTCCTTCTTTACGACGTCACTTCCACACATATCCGAAGTACGTTTGACCAATAGGCGCTTGGCTTTCTCAAGGTATTAAATTAAACTGAAATGTTTTCCTAACAATTTAGTTTCCATTTGTCTCTAGTTTAGAATGCATTATTTTTCTTCAAGTTAAATAAGTGTATTGTGAATTTTAAGCAAACTTCATCTGTATACAGCTAGCGAAATAAATCAATGAGAACTGCTTGTGTAAAATGCATATAGCATATAATGAGAATTGTGAGAGAGATTCAGACATGCCCTGGCAACTCCCCTGTTCAGCCCAGGGAACTCCCTTGTCCCTCCCACTTTCTGAAACTATCCATTTTTTTTTACATTAAACAAATACAAAGTGCAATGTAATTTGTAAAAGATAATTATACATATACAAAATATTATTCTAATTTGTTACAGTAGAACAGAAACTTTTAAAACGTAACTTGAATTTGCAAAACCACTGCCGTATTTAAATCTAAATGCATTAAAATACAAAATAGAAAGTGCAAAGCTTAAATGTAATAATATAGAAGGACCTAAACTGAAAAGTAATATAAAATACAAAGCACACAGTGTAAATGTAACAAAGCTATCCTGTCATGCACTGCTATATTGCACTGGGCTTGTATCTCCTTCAAATACCTAAATGCAGAGAACACCCCTTAGAGAAGTATAGCAAAATTAGCCTATCTAGAATCATGTGAGAGATCTCACAGTGCTAAAAGATCATTTTATATGATCTCATCTGAGGGGAGAGCTTTATAGGAGGCATCTCTCTTCTCTCTGGGACGTCCAGGTTCCATTCTTTTTCTTTTAGTATTCAGTGAGTTCAGCCCCTGTGAAGTCAGCACTATCAATTCTCTCCAAGCGGGAGAATTTTTATCACCAGACCCTAAATGAGGAACATTGGGAGCACTATAATTTAAATATCAAAAAGAGTCAGCAATACTCAATGAGAATCTTGAAATACTAATGTATTATACATTGTTTAGTATGGATATGGAAGCTTCAGTAACACTGTAAATGTATATAGCTACATTCTTTCCTAAAAAGAGTCATTACAAGCAATATAGAAATTAGCAAAATGGAAAAGTACTTACTATTTTCTCATTTTTAAATATTAAAATCAGTTTAAAAATTTAGTAAAAAATTCTACCTACTTCCCTCCTCTCTTAGTGCAAAGGAGACATTTGTTTATCATTTTTATATTTGGTAATACTTTTGGTATAAGGGTGTATTTTATCCTAGGCAAACTAGAATTTGGGGGCAAGCACATTTTGAGAGAAAGTTCTATGACATGTTGACTTTCTATGCTTTATTTGATTGGTTAAGCAAAATGCAAGTTAACAGTACTGATTGTCTAGCAGAAAAAAATCCCCCAATGTGTTCCTGGACCTCCGGTGAGGAAGATTTGATGCAAATATGAGGTAAAATTGTTGGGATGGGTGGTTAAGGGGCTAATGTTTTGGTAACTAAAGCTGCCACTAAGGCACTTAGAGACTGTGAGGCATTTTAGAGAGATTTATTGAAATATGTTAAGCTTACCAGATTTCACAGTAAATACTATGAGAGGTTGCTGGAGTTATACTTGCAAGTGAACAATTATTGCAACTATGCCACTATAGCAGTGGTTTTCAAGGTGTGAGGTAGGCCTCCTCAAGGGGTGCTAGAGCATATAAGGTGAAGGGCACGAGCAGTGACACTTCTCACTGTCTTATGGAAATTACAAGCAGCAGCTGACTTTGGCAAAAGATAGAATGGTTTTTAAGAGTTTACAATTACACTTGCCATGTCATAGGGGAATAAGGCAGGAGGAAGAATGGCACTGAGGTTTAACATTCTCAGACACTGCACTGCATTTATTGTCTTGATCAGTAACTTGTGTTTAACACAGGAGTAACAATGTGCAAATTGAAACGTGAGTGAAGCACAGAATGAGCTGTTTATAGCTGTGTGTGAATGCTCGATCAGATGTAAATTCCCCATAATTAAAAATAAATATTACATTTTTTTATTTAAAGAGAAAAAAATAAAGTAACATCTATTATGAGGGGTGCTGTCTTGTAAATTTAATCAATTTTGTAATTTTCCGCTTATGACTTACACTATAGGAACAACACTGGCTCAAGTAAAACATACAGAATTTGGTGTAACTGAAATGTATTCTCTATCTATAGTACTAACTTATAGTTTATTTTTAAATAAAATATATTCAATACATAGTAATCATTTCATTCATTTAATAATTTACAAACACAAAAGACATCATAAATCATTGGGGGGGAAAAACAACAGGAATAGGCAATCAAGCTTTGAGCCAAATGTTATTGTTCTACAAAAAGAAAAACTGCATCAGATAAAACTGAGATAGCAATAAAAAGTGATGATGCTAAAAATGATGTGATAAACAAAGATGCTTTACAGAATGTAACATATGTTGTTGTTAGAGAAAGGAAAAAAAACAGACAAATATTTAACATTTCTTTGATTTGCAAAACCCTGTAAACTGTGCTATCTAAATGACAATGTAAAATCATTTCTGGAGCAAAACACGAGCTCCCAACCATCCTGCATTTTGCATAAGTGTTATAGTTCGGGAGTTCTGCCTTATTGCCCCTTCCACAGCTCTCTCTCTACCTTACAAAACTCTCAGGTTCTGAAAGTGAAACCAGGGACAGCCTATGGGGCCTATCTATCAAGCTCCGAATGGAGCTTGATGCCCCGTGTTTCTGGCGAGCCTGCAGGCTCGCCAGAAACAGCAGTTATGAAGCAGTGGTCACAAAGACCGCTGCTCCATAACCTGTCCGCCTACTCTGAGCAGGCAGACAGACATCGCCGGAAATCAACCCGATTGAGTACGATTGGGTTGATTGACACCCCCCTGCTGGTGGCCGATTGGCCGCGAGTCTGCAGGGGATGGCGTTGCACCAGAAGCTCTTGTGAGCTGCTGGTGCAATGATGAATACGGAGAGCGCCAGACTTTGTTAAATATAGGCCTGTGTCTTGCCCCTGACTTGCTTATGTCTTCCCTGTCTACAGACTGACTGCAGCTCTGCCCCTCATAGAGTTGCCATATCAGCTATCTTGGACAGATATTAGTTCAGGGTGTTCAATGCATTGTGCCTGGACAGCACATAGTGCTACTGGACAACACTTTGCACAATGCACCTTGTGAAACTCATAACTGTCAAGGAAAACATGGCAGAGGGGGAAATTTCATCGCCTCTTCGATCAGGACTCCACCCGCTGAAGGGCATGTGACATCCCAGAGGAGGTGGGGTGGCAAAATAGGCTGGCAAAGGAGCTGGATAGGGGATTGCTGTTAAAACCCCTCAATCTCAACTTCCTTACTAACCACATAGATTCAAGACCCCTCACTTAAAAGAGAATCACCCGCTTTTTCAAAGGATGGTCTTGGAAAGCCACAAGAAAATGGACCTTTTTTTTAAAAAAAATATTCAAACACAATATATGGAATTTAGTTAGAATGGGAGATTTCATACTCAATAAAAAACATTTTTTTTCATATCTCGAGACACCTAATAAATGTTTTTTTGGTAGACAAATCCTTCTCTTAAAATATATATGAATTTTGTCTATATATCCTGGTCATTACTGTGGTATTATTTTATTTACAGCCTTTGCAGCAGCTATCACACGTCATGAATAATAAATATAATAATGGTATATTTTGAATCTATTGGGCCTGCTAAAAAACAATATATCATTTGTGTGGGTCACTCACTAAAATTTGACTTACAATACTGTTGAATTGAAGGTAACAAAAAAGCTCAAGATTGGCTCAGCACTGTGTGAAAATGGCTTAGCAGTAATAGGGTTATATAGAAGTGTTTATCATGAGGTTCTCTTAAAGGTTCTATTCATACTTTATTCATATTTTAGAATGTAATCTCAGTAGAGGAGAGTGTTTTGAATTTCTCTAGCTTAAAATAAAAACCTGGTAAATTGTGAGTTAAATAGAAAATAAACACCTAGATTACGAGTTTTGCGTTGTGGCTCTTAACGCTGAAAAATGGCAATTTCAGCGTAAAAGCAGGAACGCACTATTGGGAGTCGTGTCGGTATAGCTATACCACAAGCATTTTAGCCTGTAACGCAACGTCAATCCCACACTCAAATAAAAATGATGTTTTTGCGTGGGATTTCTATAGCGCCGGTATTACAGGTTGTGCGTTCAGGCTAAAATGCTTGCGTTACAGCCTATACCGACACAATCCATACTGCCATCTAAGAGCAGTAGTTATGGATTTTGTGTAACAAAAATGTTTCTCAAAACTCATAACTAAAATGTTACAAAGTACACTAACACCCATAAACTACCTATTAACCCTTAAACCGCAGCCCTCCCGCATCGCAAACACTATATTAAAATGATTAACCCATAATCTGCCGCCCACCCACATTGCGGCTATTCAATAAATGTATTAACCCCTAATATGCCGCTCCCGACATCGCCAACACTAATAAAAATTATTAAATCCTATTCCGCCGCTCCCCAACATCACCGCCACTATAATAAATTTATTAACCCTTATTCCGCCACTCCCCATCACTGCCACAAAATAAAGTTATTAACCCCTAAACCTCTGGCCTCTCAAATCTCCACCACTAAATAAACTTATTAACCCCTAAACCACCATCCCCCCACATCGCAAAACACTAAATTAAACTATTAACCCCTAAAGCCCCATAACTTTAAATAAAAATTACAATATAACTATTTAAATAAATAAAAACTTACCTGTGAAATAAAAATAAACCTAACGTTTAACTATAAATTAATCTAACATAACTAATCTAATAAAATAAAAAATACTACCAGTTAAAATATCTTAATTACAAATTTAAAAAAAACCTAACACTACAAAAAAAAATCTAAATTGAAACAAAGAATCAAATCCTACAAAAAAGTTTTAAAAAATCTAAAATAATAAACACTAAATTCATGAAAAATAAAAAAACACTAAGCTTGCAAAAAAAAATTAAACGAAATTATAAAAATAAAAACAATTACACCTAATCTAATAGGCCACTCAAAATAAAAAGCCCCCCCAGAATAAAAACACACCCTAGCCTACAATAAACTACCAATAGCCCTTAAAAGGGCCTTTTGTAGGGCATTGTCCTAAAGAAATCAGCTCTTTTACCTGTAAAAAAATACAAAGTCCCCCCAAAAGTAAAACACAACACCCAACCAAGCTCCCAAAATAAAAAACCTAACTCTAAACAAAACCTAAACTACCCATTGCCCCGTAGGTTATTTAAAAAAAAAATTTGGGTGATTTTTTTTTAGATTAGGGTGTGGGCTTTGAAAAAGAGCTCATTGCCCTTTTTAGTTCAATGCAAAAGAGCTAAATGACCTTTTAAGGGCAATGCCCATACAAATGCCCTTTTAGGGGCAATGGGTAGCTTAGGTTTTTTTAGAGTTAGATTTTTTATTTTGGGGGGTTGGTTGAGTGGTGGGTTTTACTGTTGGGAGCACTTTGTATTTTTTTTTACAGGTAAAAAAGCTGATTTGTTTAGGGCAATGCCCTACAAAAGGCCCTTTTAAGGGCTTTTGGTAGTTTATTGTATGCTAGGGGGTGTTTTTATTTTGGTTTTTGTTTTTTTATTTTTATAGGGCTATTAGATTAGGTGTAGTTGTTTTTATTTTTGATAATTTTGTTTATTTTTTTGCAATCTTAGTGTTTTTTATTTTTTGTGATTTTAGCGTTTATTATTTTTGGTAAACTTAGATTTTTTTAATTTTTTCTTAGGATTTGTTTTTTTTTTGTTGTAATTTAGATTTTTTCCGTAGTGTTAGGTTTTTTTACAATTTGTAATTTAGATATTTTAATTGGTAGTATTTTTTATTTTATTAGAATAGTAAGGTTAGGTTAATTTATAGTTTAATGTTAGGTTTATTTTTATTTCACAGTTAAGTTTATATTTATTTAAAGATAATAATTTAAGATATTTAAAATAATTTATATTGCAATTTTAATTTAAAGTTAGGGGGGTGTTAGGTTTAGGGGTTATTAGTTTAATTTAGTGTTTTGTGATGTGGGGGGCTGGAGGTTTAGGGGTTAATAACTTTAGTGGCGAGATGTCAGGGAGCGGCAGATTAGGGGTTAATAGCTTTATTATAGAGGTGACGATGTCAAGGTGCGGGGGAATAGGGGTTAATAACTTTTATTAGTGGCTGCGATGTCGGGAGTGGCAGATTAGGGGTTAATAACTTTATTTAGGTGTCGGCGATGTCGGAGGCGGTGGATTAGGGGTGTTTAGACTTGGGGTTTATGTTAGGGTGTTAGGTTTAAACGTAACTTTTTTTCCCCATAGACATCAATAAGGTTGCGTTAGGGCATTCACCATTCCGCACTTCAGGTGTTATTTTTTTTACTAACACTCTCTCCCCATTGATGTCTATTGGGGTAAGCGTGCCCAAGCACGTATTCTTAGCCCTTAGCTTTTGTGCGGTATGGAGCTTAACACCACCATATCGCACGCACAAGGAGGCTTTTCAGATACTGGTAATGGCAGCACTATGAAGGTGAAATAATGCAACTTTTGTTGTGTTCATTTCGTACCCTGTTTAGCGCAAAAACTCATAATCTAGGTGAAAGTAAATAATAATTAATTAATTAAAGGATACAGAGAACAAAATATATAATGCAAGTAAATTGGAAAATTGTTTAAAATTGCACCACAAAAGTTTAATTTTAACTTAACTGTCCCCTTTATGTTGCCATTGCAAAATTGTTGCTTCCTTTCACTGCTTTCATTATTGTGTGTTGAATATGTATTAAAGGGACATTAAACCTACATTTTTTCTTTCATGATTAAGATAAAGAATACAATTTTAAACAACTTTCTAATTTACTTCTATTATCTAATTTGTTTCATTCTCTTGGCATCATTTGTTGAAGGAGCAGTAATGCACTTATGGTTTCTAACAGAACACATGGGTGAGCCAATCACAATCAATATATATATGCAGCCACCAATCAACAGCTAGATCCTAGGTTCTCTGCTGCTCCTGAGCTTTCCTAGCTAAACCTTTCAGCAAAGGATAACAAGAGAAGTAAGGAAATTAAATGATAGAAGTAAATTGGAAAGTTGTTTAAAATTGTATTCTCTATCTGAATCATGAAAGAAATGTTTTGGGTTTGATGTCCCTTTAACAATACAGAAGTGCTTACAACGTTTTCAAGGACTTTGTTTATAAATGAAATCACAGTAATTTTATACCTATAGCTACCAGGTGAAACCGCCTAAATGGTTTCAATACAAAGACTGCCAACCCTTAAATTTCATAAGTATGCCTTATTATTTATTTAAAATAAAACTGCATTTGACACTTGATAGTATCCTTTTAAAACCTTCTGAAGAACAAAGCAGTTGTTCTTTATGAAATCCTTAAAACAATTTTTGTGTTTGCTTTTTTCTAAAAAAATAAAATAAAACCATGAGGAGCTACTTAAAAGAACTAATGCAGGATAAATTTAAGAGCTATTCTCCTCAGGGATGCTGTGGAAAAAAAATTGGCTTAAAAGTTGATTCATCAGCCCTAATGTGAGTATATAGAATTGCTTGTACAAGCAGCTTCTGATAAATGAGCCTCGTATCTCAGCTGCATATATTTTTGTGTGGGAAGACTGAGGCACCATAGGCATCTGCTGTCATTTGTAAGCAATACATTATTAACGTACTAAAGTTTATTCTGCTTAACACAGAAATGCACAGTAACATGATGCGCTTAATTATTAACATATTTCATCACAGTTTAATTGTACATTAAGTAGTTTGTGCTGGTAAAAGGCAGTTTCGTCATAACAAACTTTATTGCTTGAGCAATAAACTTGCTGCTATTGTTTACAATAAAGATGAGGAATATTTTACAGATACAAGAATAAATACCAATGTTATTGCTAGTTTGAGGAAAAACCTGGGAATATACAAGCCCCCTTCCATAAAAAGCCTGTCACGCCGCGCCGCTCTAGTCGTTGCTAGGGGTGCGGCGTCTCCTTCCCTGCTCGTTGTCAGGGGCTGTGTCGACTCCAGATGCGTGTGGCACTGACGTCATCACCACACGCTCCTCTGTCTGATGCCGGTTGGGATTACTGTTGCCCGAATCCTGCGCCTATGTAAGTTGCACAGAAACGATCTATCACTGCCCAAGTATAGGTGTTACTTTTTATTCTCCTGGGTGTGATAGATCGTTACTGCTATTTTCCTTATTGTTGCTGAACCCTGCCTGTCTGACTACTCTGCCTGTTAATTCCTAAATTGCTGGATTGATATACTGCTGCTGAACTCTGCTTGTCTGACTTCTCTGCCTGTTAATCCTATATTGCTGAATTGATATACTGCTGCTGAACTCTGCTTGTCTGAACTCTCTGCTTGATTAACCCCTATTGTTCTGGATTGCCTCTCTGTTGCCAAACCCTGCCTGCCTTACCATTCTAGTGGTTTACCCTTGGATTGCTTTACCATTGCCAAACCCTGCCTGCCTGACCATTCTAGTGGTTCACCCTTGGACTGTTTTACCGTTGCCAATCCCTGCCTGCCTGAACATTCTAGTGGTTTACCCTTGGACTGCTTCACTGTTGCCGCTGAAGACTATCCTGCCTGTGGATAGTGCTGCTTACCTCATCTTGCAATCTTTTTCTGCTCTGGGATATTCCCTATCATTCCGCCTCGATGCCGGGATAAGAAGACTACTGGCCGAGTTTGTTCTGATAGTGGAGTATCCCACGTGCATAACACAGCCCAAGTCTGCCTCATGTAATTCATAAAAACTGAGCAATGAGTTGGCCCTTATTGGCTACCACTAATACATACAGGCCAATGATATTTACTCTACTTTGTTGCAGAGCACTATTTAAACAATTGTAGTGCCAGTAACATAGAATTAGTTTAACTCACTTTCTGCAAATAATAGACAGAACACTGAAATAACTTTTTGGTAGTACCACAAAGAGCAGTGATTTAACCCCTTGCATTGGTGATAAACAAATCAGTGAATAAACCATTATGAAAGTAGCCTGTAAAACAATGGTTTTACCCTTATTGTTCCAACAAGCAGCAATGTTTTACTGTATTCTGCTACTAGTTAAAAACTGCTCTGTTAGTGTTAGTTATTAGTAAAAGTGGGTTAAATAACTCCCCCTAAAATCTTTCCAATATGACAGCTGCCATGAAGTGACATTGTGCTCTGTTACAAATATAGCAATGACCTTCCCAAGATGGGTGATACTCCTTCATTAGGATGGACTTTTTAGACAAGGTGGTGCCATGCTAGTAAATACTATGCAAACTTTCTTTTTTGTACACTTTGGCCCCCAGGGCTTATAACATATTATACTTTATTTAATTGTAGTAAGTCAAACAAATTTGCAATATTCAATCATTATTTATTTGACCTCCTTTTCATGTAATTTAATGGGACATGAAACCCAAACATTTTCTTTGATGATCCAGGTAGAGAATAAAATTTTAAACAACATTACGATTTACTTCTATTGTCTCATTAGCTTCATTCTTTCGGTATCCTTTTATTTGGGGCTCACTGCAACAGGATGATCAACAAGTAACACAGCTGCCAATATTTAATTGAGGTTCATGGTCTTGTATTTAGCTACATTTACCAAATATTCAATGAACTTTGCTTTGAGAAGAATCAGTTTTCTATTTCACCTTGTTGAGTGGATACTATAGTCAGAAAGGAAAATGTTGGTCATCCTCTAGATTTCCAAGTGAAGTTTAGTAGATATCCAGTAGTGACAATATGGCCTAAAGTTTAGAACAAAGGCAATGTTGTCAGTGAGTAAGAATCTTGTTACTGACTTCACTAGTACTTTTACTGCTTATTCATAGGGTGGACCTTTACCAGGAGTCTCTTGTGGCAGCCAAGAGCTAGGTTGCTCAAGTCATATAGTTCTCATTAGTTTGCATTTTTGTCCAGTGTGCTCATGTCTATTTTACTTTAAGTAGTGCATCTCTTTTGTACAATGTCCTCCATTCAAGTCAACCAATGTATTTTGGCCCCACTTTGGCCTTTTCCAAGATAAGGAGTCTAAGTTTACACAGTTTTTTTAAAAAGTATACAAGTCTTTGATTGGATAGAGATATATCCATGTAAAAATGTAAGTTAGAATATCTTAAAGAGACATAAAGCTTACAATTTGTTTACTTATATACAGCTTTGTAACAGACCTGCTTTCAAAAGGAAATGTTTTAAAAGCATTTAAAACCAGTAATTTTGCTATAAAAAACTGTATTTTTCGTAGGCACGGGACTTGAGAAGCCTCTTAAATATTACTTATCTTACTTCCATTAATATGGCCAGTTAGCAACAATTATAAGCAAGGTCATTCATATATCATCCAATCAGTGTGCAGCATGTAAACATGGTTAGATTTCTGCATTTCATTGAATACACTTCAGCCTCTTTTGGAGGGGGGGGGGGGGGGAATGGAAATGATGAAAGTACATTTCATTGTTTTTAAAACTATGTGTAGTTAAACTTAATTAAAATTGATAGGGAATAAAATCTTGGGTTTAATGTCCATTCAATACTAAGATATATAAATATATGCATTTATAGGATTTGTGAAAAAAGCACTCGCTGGTCTGACGACGTCTGTGACAACAGGAAAATCTTTTATTGATGTGACGTTTCGTGACAAAACCAGTCCCTTATATACATACATTTTAATAGATAAACAAAATATATTGGTGGAATTAATATCAGCTAACATATTTACAACCATATTTAACAGAGCAGGAAACACATAATTATTTATAAAGAGAATAACCTAATAAACTAATTACCCTAAAATACTATTTTTATTTTTAAGAGAACTTGTATGTATTTACTAAAGAATTAATTGCTCATACAACCTAGTGCTGATGCCAAGTTCTGTGTTAAGTCTTTGAAGTTTATAAATCTATTCTGCTTCAATTGCTGTCAGTTTTCTAATTTCTAATTTTCAACTCATCAATGTTCACTTCACAAATAAGCTTGAACCGTTTTTTCTGTTCAATTTTGATTACAACATATGTTTCTGTATAGTAGATTGTAATCCTTCCTTTTATTTCCTATTTCCTTTAGCCTGTCCTATTTCTGACAATTGTGTTTATTTTCCCTATATACTGGATTTTACATACACTCTGCAAAAGGTGTACACTATAATGTAATTGTCAGGGTTTTTTCCCTGCTTTGTTTGCCATGTGCTGCTTGCAGCCATTTTACTCACCTCTCTTACTGAATCTGGTGCAGAGTGTGTGATGCTGCTCATTTCCTGCATGCCCTTTTATGGGCAGACTGTTGAACATCATCCATGTGAGACAGGTTACAGTCTCAGAATTGTGATGTCATCACTTATTATTTAAAAGGCCTCTGTTCAGTATGCTTTGCCCTTGCATTGTCTCAGACCTGTTTGTGAGTGCCTGTGTTCCAGTTCCTGTGTATTACCTGGCTAGTCTGACGTCTCTTCTGGTTCCTGATTTCTGGCTTGTTCAGACTTTGCTGTTCTCCTTGTTCCTTATTCCGGCCCGTCTGACTACTCGCTTTGGCTCCTGACACTGCTCATCTGACTAACCCTGCAAACCCTGCTGACTCGCACTGCACATTTGGACCAGAGTGCCTTACAAGTTATGACTGCTCCTGTTTCCGCTGCTGCACCTAATCCTACCAGGAGCATGTCCGGTTCTGCACCTCTACCTTAGCATAATGGAGGCGATCCTAATCAGTGCAGAAGGTTTTTGAATCAGGTGGGCATTTACTTTGAGATGTTATCTCAGGCGTTTCCCTCTGACAGAGCTAAGGTAGGATTTCTCATCTCTTTACTTTCTGACATACCCTTGCCTGGGCTAATCCCTTGTTGGAGACTAATAAACCTGTGATTTCTAATTACCCTGAATTTGTGGCCTCCTTTCTAAGGGTATTTGATGTTCTGGCTCACTCCTCCTCTGCTGCCAAATGACTCATGTTCACTCAGCAAGGTACGTGATCTGTTGCTCAGTATGCCATTGAGTTCCGTACACTTGCCGCAGAGGTTGGTTGGAACAATGAAGCCCTTGTTGCCACCTTCTTTCATAGGCTCTCTGATGCAATTAAAGACGAAGTTGCTGACAGAGATTTACCAGAGGATCTCAAGGCTTTGGTGTGTTTTTTTAATCCTAATCAACATCAGACTCAGAGAGAGGCCCTCTTACAATGAACGCTTGCGGAAGCCTCCTTTTCCGTTGTTTCCTACATTGTCGTTCCCACCCATGCCTCCCTCTCCTCCCATGTCTCCTGGTCCCGAGTCACCAGGTACTGCTGTACCGATGCAGTTGGGATTCACGCGTCTCTCCGCAGTGGAGAGGGCCTTTAGGCAGAGGGAGGGGCTTTGCCTCTTTTGTGGGTTACAGGGCCACCTTTTAAAGTCTTGTCCTACACAGCCGGTTAAACGCTCGAACCTAGGGTCCTGTTGGGGGCAGACCTTGGGTGGTTTATCCTCGTCCCTGGAACCACTAAAGGAGAAACCTTTGGTCTTGGTTGTCCTTTCCTGGGTGGACTCCTCCATAGTCACCAAGGCTCTTGTTGACTCCGGTGTTGCAGGCTATTTCATTGACAGTGCTTTTGTATCACAGCAATCCATTCCTGTACTGCCTCGGTCTGTACCGCTTGCTATTGAGGCCATTGATAACAGGCCCCTTCAGACTGCACTCGTTACTCGAGTCAGGAATCCACTCCGTTATCCATGGCTGTTGGGGCTCTCCATTTTAAAACCCTCCAGTTCCGGGTGATTAACTCTCCGCATTTTCCGGTTCTGGGTTATCCCTGGCTCCAAAAGCACAATCCCAGTCTCGACTGGCGTAGGTTTGAAATTTTGTCTTGGTCTCCGAAATGTATTTCTACATGTCTTTGAAAACCAGTCAAAGTCCTGTGCACTTCTCTGGTTTCTCAATTGCCTGTGGATACCAAGAGTTCCAAGACATTGTTGACAAGGTGCGTGCCGGTACATTGCCTCCTCACCGGTCTTACGATTGTGCCATAGACCTGCAACCCGGAGCCATTCCTCCTCTGGGCCTGGTTTACCCTCTATCGGTTGCAGAGAATTGTGCTATGGAGGAGTATGTTGCCGATGCTCTGTCAAGGGGGATCACCCGCAAATCCTGCTCTTCTGCAGGGGATGGCTTCTTCTTCATGAAGAAAAAGGGTGGCGAGTTAAGACCATGCATCGATTATAGGGGTCTTAATCATCTTACCATTAAGAATGCTTACCACATTTTGCTCATTACGGAACTCTTTGACCACCTCAAGGGAGCTACGGTCTTTTCTAAACTTGATTTTAGAGGAGCATACAATCTCGTTAGGATTAAGGAGGGCCATGAATGGAAAACAGCATTTAACACCAGGAGCGGGCATTATGAGTATCTTATAATGCATTTTGGCCTATGTAATGTTCCAGCTATTTTCAAGAAATTTATTAATGATGTCCTACAAGATATGTTGCAACATTGTGTTGTGATGTACTTAGCTGATATCCTCATGCGCTCACTCACTCTTGAGGCTCATCGTTCTGATGTTACACGGGTACTTCAGAGACTACGTGAGAATGGCCTGTTTTGTAAACTCGAGAAATGTGAGTTCCATCAGACTCAAGTAATCTTCCTAGGTTATGTAATCTCCATTTCCGGGTTCTCCATGGATCCTGACAAGTTGTCTGCAGTCTTGCAGTCTTGGTTGGTCTTTGCTCTATTCAACATTTTTTGGACTTTACCAATTACTATAGGAAGTTATAAAAACTTTTTTCTTCCTTCGTCAAACCTATCACTGACATGACCCGTAAGGAGAATGATCCACTCCATTGATCACCTACTGCCAATAAGACTTTGGAGAGTCTTAAAACTGCCTTTCCTGCCGCCCCAGTTCTGGCTCATCCTAACCCTGTCCTGCCTTTCGTTCTTGAGGTCGATGCGTCTGAGACTGGAGTAGGTGCCCTCTTGTCTTAACGTCCTACGCCTGACGGTTCTTTGCATCCGTGTGGTGTCTTCTCTAAGAAATTTTCTCTGGCGGAGTGCAATTATGAAATTGGCAACAGGAAATAACTGGCCATAATTTTGGCACTCAAGGAATGGAGGCACCTTCTCGAGGGTACTAGCGTACCAGTGCTCATTCTTACTGACCACAAGAATTTGACTTATCTATCCGAAGCAAAACGTTTGTCACCCCGACAGGCCAGATGGGCGCTATTTTTGTCTCGGTTTAATTATGTGGTTTCCTACCTGCCTGGTAGTAAGAATGTTAGGGCTGATGCCCTTTCTCATCAATTTTTGCCTCTGTCTAAGGAGTACTCTGTACCTATTCCAGTTATACCTCCTGACCATATTTTGGCAACCATACGTACTAATTTGACTTCTCCCTTGGGGGAGGAGATCCTTGCTGCACAAACCAATGCACCTCCTGAGAAACCTAGCGGTAAGTGCTTTCTACCTGAGAATCTTCAAACTAAACTATTGCACATTAACCACTATCCTAAAGCCGCAGTTCACCCAGGCAAGAACCAAATGATTTGGTCTGTCACTCGACAATTCTGGTGGCCAGGTCTTCATTCTGATGTGTATGTTGCCTCCTGTTCAGTCTGTGCACAGAATAAGACTCCTCGAAGTCTACCTGTGGGTCTTCTTCAACCTATTGCTAATGGTGAGCGTCCTTAGACACATCTTTCCATGGACTTCATTGTCGAGGTCCCTGTTTCCAATGGCAATAATACTGTAATCCTATTGGTGGTTGACTGTTTTTCAAAAATGTCACATTGCATTCCCTTGAAGAAGTTGCCTACTGCTCAGGAGCTTGCTTACATTTTTGCCCGGGAGGTCTTCTGTTTACATGAGTTACCCAAGGAGATAGTCTTGGACCGGGTTAGTCAGTTTGTCTCCAGATTTTGGCGTTCCTTTTGTGATGAAATGGGGATCCAGCTTTCCTTCTACTCGGCATATCACCCTCAATCCAATGGGGCTGTGGAACGGTCAGATCAAGCTCTGGAACAGTTCCTCCATTGTTATGTCTCAGATCACCACAATAATTGGCCTGAACTGTTAACTGGGAATAAGAGGTGGAAATCTAGAACACGCTCTAAATTAAAAGCTGAGAGCAGATGGATATTTTTATTAAACACAGTCCAACCTTTTGGACTGAATGAAATGAATAACTTTGCACCGTTTCTATAAACACAACTCATTCAAGTGTTTGCCACTGCCTAGGGAACAATAAATATGTGGCAGCCCTATAGACACACATTCAAATTGAGAATGTATACATGGATGTCAACATTTTGACATCTTTTACCTATATAACACTGGTAATACTCAATATACAGCTGCAATTTGAGAAATATAGATGATCCCATCATAAAACCTTTAGAGTTTGGTTGCTACCTATAAGTCATAATTGATACCACATAATACATAATATAATTCTTACTATTAATCCTAATAAGTATAACAAGAATATGACACTTATCTATTAACACTCAAATATCACATTATATATTTCATCAATCACTCACTACAAATTAGAACAACCAATTTTTTTATCACTCTTACTTAGTCTGTCCTCCACAAAATTATATGGACACTAACTTTAGTATTATAATCACTTACACTAACCGCTAGATTTGGAGTTTTGTCGGTAACGACCCGAAAAACTAACGCCGGCTTTTTTCTGGCCGCACCATAAAAATAACTCTGGTATTGAGAGTCCACATAAAGGCTGCGTTAGGTTCCAAAAAAGGAGCGTAGAGCATATTTAACGCAGCTTCAACTCTCGATACCAGAGTTGCTTACGCAAGCGGCCAGCCTCAAAAACGTGCTCGTGCACGATTCCCCGATAGGAAACAATGGGGCTGTTTGAGCTAAAAAAAAAACTAACACCTGCAAAAAAGCCGCGTTCAGCTCTTAACGCAGCCCCATTGTTTGCTATGGGGAAACACTTCCTACGTCTGCACCTAACACTCTAACATGTACCCCGAGTCTAAACACCCCTAACCTTACACTTATTAACCCCTAATCTGCCGCCCCCGCTATCGCTGACACCTGCATTTTATTTTTAACCCCTAATCTGCCGCTCCGTAAACCGCCGCTACTTACATTATCCCTATGTACCCCTAATCTGCTGCCCCTAACACCGCCGACCCCTATATTATATTTATTAACCCCTAATCTGCCCCCCACAACGTCGCCTCCACCTGCCTACACTTATTAACCCCTAATCTGCCGACCGCAGCTCACCGCTATTCTAATAAATGTATTAACCCCTAAAGCTAAGTCTAACCCTAACACTAACACCCCCCTAAGTTAAATATAATTTACATCTAATGAAATTAATTAACTCTTATTAAATAAATTATTCCGATTTAAAGCTAAATACTTACCTGTAAAATAAATCCTAATATAGCTAAAATATAAATTATAATTATATTGTAGCTATTTTAGGATTAATATTTATTTTACAGGCAACTTTTTAATTATTTTAAACAGGTACAATAGCTATTAAATAGTTAAGAACTATTTAATAGCTAAAATAGTTAAAATAATTACAAAATTACCTGTAAAATAAATACTAACCTAAGTTACAATTAAACCTAACACTACACTATCAATAAATTAATTAAATAAACTGCCTACAATTACCTACAATTAACCTAACACTACACTATCAATAAATTAATTAAAAACAATTCCTACAAATAAATACAATTAAATAAACTAGCTAAAGTACAAAAAATAAAAAATAACTAAGTTACAAAAAATAAAAAAATATTTACAAACATAAGAAAAATATTACAACAATTTTAAACTAATTACACCTACTCTAAGCCCCCTAATAAAACAACAAAGCCCCCCAAAATAAAAAATGCCCTAACCTATTCTAAATTACTAAAGTTAAAAGCTCTTTTACCTTACCAGCCCTGAACAGGGCCCTTTGCGGGGCATGCCCCAAGAAGTTCAGCTCTTTTGCCTGTAAAAAAAAACATACAATACCCCCCCCAACATTACAACCCACCACCCACATACCCCTAATCTAACCCAAACCCCCCTTAAATAAACCTAACACTAAGCCCCTGAAGATCTTCCTACCTTATCTTCACCTCACCGGGTATCACCGATCGGTCCTGGCTCCGATATCTTCATCCAACCCAAGCGGGGGCTAGACATCCACTGAAGAAGTCCAGAAGAAGGTCCAAAGTCTTCATCCTATCTGGGAAGAAGAGGCGATCCGGACCAGCAACCATCTTGATCCAAGCGGCATCTTCTATCTTCATCCGATGACGACCGGCTCCATCCTGAAGACCTCCACCGCGGACCCATCTTCTTCCGGCGACGTCCAACTGAAGAATGACGGTTCCTTTAAGGGACGTCATCCAAGATGGCGTCCCTCGAATTCTGATTGGCTGATAGGATTCTATCAGCCAATCGGAATTAAGGTAGGAATATTCTGATTGGCTGATGGAATCAGCCAATCAGAATCAAGTTCAATCCGATTGGCTGATCCAATCAGCCAGTCAGATTGAGCTCGCATTCTATTGGCTGTTCCGATTGAACTTGATTCTGATTGGCTGATTCCATCAGCCAATCAGAATATTCCTACCTTAATTCCGATTGGCTGATAGAATCCTATCAGCCAATCGGAATTCGAGGGACGCCATCTTGGATGACGTCCCTTAAAGGAACCGTCATTCTTCAGTTGGACGTCGCCGGAAGAAGATGGGTCCGCGGTGGAGGTCTTCAGGATGGAGCCGGTCGTCATCGGATGAAGATAGAAGATGCCCCTTGGATCAAGATGGTTGCCAGTCCGGATCGCCTCTTCTTCCCGGATAGGATGAAGATTTTGGACCCTCTTCTGGACTTCTTCAGTGGATGTCTAGCCCCCGCTTGGGTTGGATGAAGATATCGGA
Organism: Bombina bombina; assembly: GCF_027579735.1. Classification (NCBI taxonomy): domain Eukaryota; kingdom Metazoa; phylum Chordata; class Amphibia; order Anura; family Bombinatoridae; genus Bombina; species Bombina bombina. The sequence goes on along the minus strand of NC_069499.1, from coordinate 733,627,562 downwards.
GCCAGGACCGATCGGTGATACCCGGTGAGGTGAAGACAAGGTAGGAAGATCTTCAGGGGCTTAGTGTTAGGTTTATTTAAGGGGGGTTTGGGTTAGATTAGGGGTATGTGGGTGGTGGGTTGTAATGTTGGGGGGGGTATTGTATGTTTTTTTTTACAGGCAAAAGAGCTGAACTTCTTGGGGCATGCCCCGCAAAGGGCCCTGTTCAGGGCTGGTAAGGTAAAAGAGCTTTTAACTTTAGTAATTTAGAATAGGGTAGGGCATTTTTTATTTTGGGGGGCTTTGTTGTTTTATTAGGGGGCTTAGAGTAGGTGTAATTAGTTTAAAATTGTTGTAATATTTTTCTTATGTTTGTAAATATTTTTTTATTTTTTGTAACTTAGTTCTTTTTTATTTTTTGTACTTTAGCAAGTTTATTTAATTGTATTTATTTGTAGGAATTGTATTTCATTAATTTATTGATAGTGTAGTGTTAGGTTCATTGTAGGTAATTGTAGGTAGTTTATTTAATTAATTTATTGATAGTATAGTGTTAGGTCTAATTGTAACTTAGGTTAGGATTTCTTTTACAGGTAAATTTGTAATTATTTTAACTATTTTAGCTATTAAATAGTTCTTAACTATTTAATAGCTATTGTACCTGGTTAAAATAATACAAAGTTACCTGTAAAATAAATATTAATCCTAAAATAGCTATAATATAATTATAATTTATATTGTAGCTATATTAGGATTTATTTTACAGGTAAGTATTTAGCTTTAAATAGGAATAATTTATTTAATAAGAGATAAATAATTTCGTTAGATTTAAATTATATTTAATTTAGGGGGGTGTTAGTGTTAGGGTTAGACTTAGCTTTAGGGGTTAATACATTTATTAGAATAGCGGTGAGCTCCGGTCGGCAGATTAGGGGTTAATAATTGAAGTTAGGTGTCGGCGATGTTAGGGAGGGCAGATTAGGGGTTAATACTATTTATTATAGGGTTAGTGAGGCGGATTAGGGGTTAATAACTTTATTATAGTAGCGCTCAGGTCCGCTCGGCAGATTAGGGGTTAATAAGTGTAGGCAGGTGGAGGCGACGTTGAGGGGGGCAGATTAGGGGTTAATAAATATAATACAGGGGTCGGCGGTGTTAGGGGCAGCAGATTAGGGGTACATAAGGATAACGTAGGTGGCGGTCGGCAGATTAGGGGTTAAAAAAATTTATTCGAGTGTCGGCGATGTGGGGGGACCTCGGTTTAGGGGTACATAAGTAGTTTATGGGTGTTAGTGTACTTTAGAGTACAGTAGTTAAGAGCTTTATAAACCGGCGTTAGCCCAGAAAGGTCTTAACTACTGACTTTTTTCCTGCGGCTGGAGTTTTGTCGTTAGATGTCTAACGCTCACTTCAGAAACGACTCGAAATACCGGAGTTAGAAAGATCCCATTGAAAAGATAGGATACGCAATTTACGTAAGGGGATCTGCGGTATGGAAAAGTCGCGGCTGAAAAGTGAGCGTTAGACCCTATTTTGAGTGACTCCAAATACCGGCGGTAGCCTAAAACCAGCGTTAGGAGCCTCTAACGCTGGTTTTCACAGCTACCGCCAAACTCCAAATCTAGGTCTATGTATTTATTAATTTATTTGTGTCCTGATTTTTATTTTACTTTCACCTTACTACTGTTTATCACCATTATTTGATTAGTATCATATCACGACTGTCACACGTCTTCACACACAGTAAGAAGATTTAATATAACCTTCATGAAATCCCTTCATATAATGTGATCAATAATTACATTGAGTAATACCTTCAAATTGCAGCCTTATTTCTCAATAATGCCGGGGCTATGTGTCAATAATGCTACGTCCCCTAACACCCCCCGTGACGTCAGTTATAGAAGGCGGGGCTACACTAAAAGGCAAAATAAGCTCATCATTGAGCGCTGCACGCGCACTCTTTCAAAAAGCCGACATGCGGCGAAACATGTTAGGGTCTTGGTGAGGAGGCTAGGAAACTCCTTTGTTTTTAGGGCATCTTGGGGCTCGAGTAGTGTGACCCTTTATCTCTCATGCTCAATTATTTTTGTCAGTTAACTTCGCAACTTGATCGTAACTACTATGTGCTACACATAAGGTGCTAATCTGAGAAACTGTATCGTGTGTGAAACTACTCATTCTCACAAAACCCTATTGCATTGTGTAAGAGACATTATATTGAAGGGACTTCAATGTTTTTACCCGGTACTTAATCTCTCATAGACCATATTGGCAATATTAATAGTACAATTAGATACAAACGGCTAAATAATATGAACAGCACAATTTACAGTTTATAAGATACAGATACATATTTATTAATTTATTAATTAAGCAGATCGTGCTGAAATAAGCTGTTCTCATATAGAGTTTGATGTCTAGTCATTTAATAAGTGCACGTCTATTAGCAACACCACTGGATACAATGTATATTATGTTAGAATACCTCACATATGGCTAGATTACGAGTCTTGCATTAGCCTTAAAAAGCAGCGTTAAGAGGTCCCAACGCTGCTTTTTAACGCCCGCTGGTATTACGAGTCTTGCAGGGACAGGTGTACCGCTCACTTTTTTGGCCAGACTCGAAAATACCGCAAATCCACTTACGTCAATTGCATATCCTATATTTTCAATGGGACTTGCATAGCACCGGTATTATGAGCGGTAGACCCTCTCCTGTCAAGCCTGGTACCGCATTTAAAAGTCAGTAGTTAAGAGATTTACACTACAACGCCGTAGCATAAAACTCTTAACTAAAGTGCTAAAAAGTACACTAACACCCATAAACTACCTACTATTAACCCCTAAACTGAGGCCCCCCCACATCGCAAACAATAAAATAAATAATTTAACCCCTAATCTGCCGAACCGGACATCGCCGCCACTATAATAAATATATTAAACCCTAAACCGCCGCACTCCCGCCTTGCAAACTCTAGTTAAATATTATTAACCCCTAATCTGCCGTCCCTAACATCGCCGCCATCTACCTACATTTATTAACCCCTAATCTGCCACCCCAACGTCGCCGACACTATATTAAATGTATTAACCCCTAAACCTAAGTCTAACTCTAACCCCCCCCGAACTTAAATATAATTACAATAAATCTAAATAAAATTACTACAATTAACTAAATTATTCCTATTTAAAACTAAATACTTACCTATAAAATAAACCCTAAAATAGCTGCAATATAACTAATAGTTACATTGTAGCTATCTTAGGGTTTATTTTTATTTTACAAGCAACTTTGTATTTGTTTTAACTAGGTAGAATAGTTATTACATAGTTATTAACTATTTAATAACTACCTAGTTAAAAAAAATACAAATTTACCTGTAAAATAAAACCTAAGTTACAATTACACCTAACACTGTATAATTAAATAAATTAACTAAACTAAATACAATTAATTACAATTAAGTAAAAGTATCTAAAGTACAAAAACAAACAAACACTAAATTACAGAAAATAATAAAATAATTACAAGATTTTTAAACTTATTACACCTACTCTAATCCCTCTAACAAAATAAAAAAGTCCCCCAAAATAAAAAAAGCTCTACCCTACACTAAATTACAAATAGCCCTTAAAAGGGCCTTTTGCGAGGCATTGCCCCAAAGTAATCAGCTCTTTTACCTGTAAAAAAAAAAGTACAAATCCCCCCCAACATTAAAACCCACCACACACACAACCAAACCTACTCTAAAACCCACCCAATCCCCCCTTAAAAAAACGTAACACTAACCCCTTGAAGATCACCCTACCTTGAGAAGTCTTCACCCAACCGGGCAGAAGTCCTCAACGAATCCGGCAGAAGTGGTCCTCCAGATGGGCAGAAGTCTTCATCCAACCGGGCAGAAGTGGTCCTCCAGACGGGCAGAAGTCTTCATCCAGACGGCATCTTCTATCTTCATCCATCCGGCGTGGAGCGGGTCCATCTTCAAGACATCCGACGCAGAGAATCCTCTTCAAACGACGACCATTGTTCCTTTAAATGACGTCATCCAAGATCAGATTGAACAATAGGATTGAACTGGCAATTGGAACAGCCAATAGAATGCCAGCTCAATCCTATTGGCTGATTGGATCAGCCAATAGGATTGAACTTCAATCCTATTGGCTGATTGCATCAGCCAATAGGATTTTTTCTACCTTAATTCCGATTGGCTGATGACGTCACTTAAAGGAACCTTCATTCAGTCGTCAGCCGTTGTTTGAAGAGGATGATCCGCGTCAGATGTCTTGAAGATGGACCCGCTCCGCGCCGGATGGATGAAGATAGAAGATGCCGTCTGGATGAAGACTTCTGCCCATCTGGAGGACCACTTCTGCCTGGTTGGATGAAGACTTCTGCCCGTCTGGAGGACCACTTCTGCCAGATTCGTTGAGGACTTCTGCCCGTTTGGGTGAAGACTTCTCAAGGTAGGGTGATCTTCAAGGGGTTAGTGTTAGGTTTTTTAAGGGGGGATTGGGTGGGTTTTAGAGTAGGGTTGGTTGTGTGGGTGGTGGGTTTTAATGTTGGGGGGTATGTGTACTTTTTTTTACAGGTAAAAGAGCAGATTACTTTGGGGAAATGCCCCGCAAAAGGCCCTTTTAAGGACTATTTGTAAATTAGTGTAGGGTAGGTTTTTTTTTATTTTGGGGGGCTTTTTTATTTTGTTAGGGGGATTACAGTAGGTGTAATTAGCTTAAAAATCTTGTAATTATTTTATTATTTTCTGTAATTTAGTGTTTGATTTTTTTCGTACTTTAGATAATTTTATTTAATTGTAATTAATTGTATTTAGTTTAGTTAATTTATTTAATTATAGAGTAGTGTTAGGTGTTTGTGTAACTTAGGTTTTATTTTACAGGTAAATTTGTATTTATTTTAGCTAGGTAGTTATTAAATAGTTAATAACTATTTAATAACTATTCTACCTAGTTAAAATAAATACAAAGTTGCCTGTAAAATAAAAATAAACCCTAAGATAGCTACAATGTAACTATTAGTTATATTGTAGCTATTTTAGGGTTTATTTTATAGGTAAGTATTTAGTTTTAAATAGGAATAATTTAGTTAATTGTAGTAATTTTATTCAGATTTATTTAAATTATATTTAAATTAGGGGGTGTTAGGGTTAGGGTTAGACTTAGGTTTAGGGGTTAATAATTTTATTATAGTGGTGGCGACGTTGGGGGCGGCAGATTAGGGGTTAATAAATGTAGGTAGGTTGTGGCAACATAGGGGACGGCAGATTAGGGGTTAATAAATAAAATGTAGGTGTCGGTGATGTTGGGAGCAGCAGATTAGGGGTTCATAAGTATAATGTAGGTGGCGGCGGTGTCCGGAGCGGCAGATTAGGGGTTAATAATATAATGCAGGTGTTGGCGATGTCGGGCGGCAGATTAGGGGTTAATAAGTGTAAGATTAGGGGTGTTTAGACTCTGGTTTCATGTTAGGGTGTTAGGTGTAGACATAAAATGTATTTCCCAATAGGAATCAATGGGGCTGCGTTAGGAGCTTTACGCTGCTTTTTTGCAGGTGTTAGGTTGTTTTGTCAGCCGGCTTTCCCCCATTGATTCCTATGGGGAAATTGTGCATGAGCATGTTTTAGCAGCTCACCGCTAACGTAAGCAGCGCTGGTATTGAGGTGAGATGTGGAGCAAAATTTTGGTCTTCGCTCACTTTTTTGCGGCTAACGCCGTGTTTGTAAAGACCCGTAATACCAGCACTGTCTGCAAGTGAACGGTGAGCATAAGCTGCTCGTTAGCACCGCACCCCTGTTAACACAAAACTCGTAATCTAGGTGATAGTGTGTCCTATGCTATAGCATATGAAGTATAATTATATACTATAATACTATTGCAGTATCTAAGTCGATTCTTACAACCTGATAACCTGACAGCAAAAATTAACGATGGTATACATACTCACAGATCTTGCGATTTGAAAGACCTACGGCTACAGCTTAGTATTTAAACATTGCTTTCTTCACCATTGGTGCATTATTACTTCTTTTATATGACTATATAACTAACATGGTATTACTGTTGCTGATATAAGCACACATTGTATATATATCATAACCAGTCCTGTAGGCTAATTTGAATTATTTCGGTATAGTACCGGTATATGGTAATCATTTCTAATCTAAGCATATGAACACATGTTACCAGCAGTGCAACACTGTTTACTATGTACCAGCAGTTAACAACTATGGACTCAGATACCTATATTTTAGACTGACCATTACTATATTACCAGAATATAGGGGCCATTTTTCACAATACAGCACTTATGACTAGCGGAGCTATTTATCATTGTGTATAGGTTCAATAATAAAATAACTATACAAGTTATATAAGCTAGACACGTTTTATAACCTTACTATAACGTTCATTATAGTACCATAACCCAAGGGTCACTTTGTGCATTTATTACTAGTGGAGCCACTGATTCTTGGGGATTTCTACAATAATAATAATAATATAAGCTATTAAGCTAGATACGTTACACAACTCGATCACAACTATTACCAAACAGTTCTTTATTATATACCTGACACACATTTACACCTTAATACCGCCAAGGGACTAGTGCTGTATATTACTGGCTCCCTCCAACTCTACCTTAGTTGATTACCTTCAAAAAATTAACAATTACGCCTACTAGTGGTACTTCAAATCACCACAAAAGGCACTTTATTGTTCTGACCTTTAATCAGCATATCGCTGAATGAGCAGTATTATTGAGACATATATATATTGCGCTATCTCCACTCCAGTCGTAATTTTAAAGTCCTATCCTGTTTTTAGTGGGATCTCAATAAAAGTTATATTTTAATCCATACCTAATACCTGATCCCTGAGTTTGGAGACAGGTCCCCCTTGGGTCATTTTGATAATCTATTGATTCTTTTCGCACTCTGGAGTACTATTAGTGTATACTGTGGAGGCATTTGTTCCTCTTCTCTCTTCCTTGTTGTTTATATACACAGCACCATCCCATGAATCCACAGTAATTATATTGTGGAATTATACGTAGTAGTGCCATTGGCCTCTCTCCCCCTTTTTTCGATGATGAAGAATATGAGGTCAGCAGCATTATTGAATATCGTATGTCCAGGGGTTGCATACAGTATTTGGTTCACTGGAGGGGCTACAGTCCAGAGGAGCGTCCATGGGTTCCTTCCTTTGATGTTCATGCTCCCGCCCTCCTCTGTGCCTTCCATGCCCGTTTCCCCAATAAGCCTTTGTCCTCCCGCGGGGGAGGGGTCATTAAGAGGAGGGTACTGTCAGGGATTTTCCCCTGCTTTGTTTGCTATGTGCTACTGGCAGCCATTTTACTCACCTCTCTTACTGAATCTGGTGCAGAGTGTGTGATGCAGCTCATTTCCTGTTTGTGAGTGCCTGTGTTCCAGTTCCTGTGTATTACCTGGCTAGTCTGACGTCTCTTCTGGTTCCTGATCCCTGGCTTGTTCCTGACTTTGCTGTTCTCCTTGTTCCTGATTCCTGCTCGTCTGACCATTCGCTTTGGCTCCTGACTCGGCTCGTCTGACTACCAGCTCTGGTTTTGACTCCTGGCTTGTTATTTGACTTGTGGACTTTTTATTATTTTTGTTATTAATAAAGGTGTGATTATTTTTGCACTTCTCGTCTCAGTCTGATTCCTGGCACCCTGACAGTAATTCCATTTAAATTTGTCATTGATGGCACCTAGATGTATTACCTTGAATGTTATGCTTGCACGTCTTGCAGTCATAGTATGGGAAGAATCCTGTCATATTATTTCCATCAACAATCTAGACACATTCTTTTTCTAGGAACTGATATAATTAGGGTATGTATGTTTTTATAAAAGATAAGTGATTTTTTGAATATAAATGACTCTAACAAGGGGCACTATGTAAGACACATTGGTACCTTTTTACATTTTTTTTCTCATGTGTGATTTCCTGGTAGCCTGTCAGAAAATGGCAGTATTGCTTTGTCAGATTTTGACTTTTCTTTATACCTTAACTAATTACTAGTCTAACCTTTTTATACACATCTTCAACTTTGTCTGACTCATACAGTACATTCTTCCTTAAAATCATTTATACAAGATAATGGATTTTGTGCCAGTGTTATTTTTTAGCAAGTAGCAATTAGACTTTTGTAAGTTAATTTAATTATTTGAATCCATAATTTAAAGGGTGTTTTAGTAATTACTTTATTATCAACACTGGATTTACTAAAATCTAAAAAGACAAACGGTTTTACTGCTTTCATTTATCATTTTCCAGGTGAGTCCTGGTATTATTGCATGAGTAAACACTTGTGCAACACTGTCCACCTACTCTAACACAAACAATCACACAAGAGCAGGGGATATCAATCAGTCTGGTTGGATCAGTCCAAGAAGATATATATCCACAACCTATGACCAATGCTTCTTAGCTATCTGCTGCAGACTGATGTGAGCAAGCTTATACAAGGGCTCAAAAGCTTGATAAATTGAACCCTAAGAATTCCTATTTCTGTAAGCCCATAAATAGGGTTGTATTAATTAGAGTGAATTTAGTCACTATAGCCATTCCTACCATTTTTCTTAAAGGTACATGGACCTCTTTTTTTCTTTCATGATTCAGATAGGGCATGCAATTTTTAACAACTTTTTTTTGCTTCATTTTCTTGCTATCCTTTATTGGAAATAATACCTAGGTAGGCTTAAGATAAATAACTTATTAAAGGAACATAAAAACCTTACAGTTACAATATTTGTGTGCAGTTTTGCAGTAAATTATTATACTGGCCATATGTGAAATATTTCTGAATACATTTATACCTTGTTTTGCTGCAGCTTTATTTCAATGGCCAAACTTCCCCCACCACTTGTCTTATATGGAGGAGTCGATCCTGACTTGTTACTTAGTAGGCAGGCAAGCCACTAGCATTATTTTCATACAAATTGTATTATTTTGCAGAATCTTATCACTCTACTGAGACCAGTTAGGGAAAAATATGTGAAAGGCACAATTGGGATAAAAGAGGCTGCTCGCAGGTGGTTACCTGCTAAAGAATGTGTGTAAGTTAATAGAAAGGGAAGTTCATAATAAATAAGAAAACCCCTTATTCATAATATCTGCAAATTAGAAATACTATTATAACATGTTAGGGGTAATACATTGTATACTATATTGCTTGTTATCCAAATAAGGTTCGATATTGAATAAGTGAAGGGGGGTGCTAACTGTCTATAGTAACTACAGGCAAAAGGAAATGAAAAAGTGGACAGTATGATAGCACTCAGAGGCACTCAAAAAAGAGTGTGTACTTATAATGTGACAAGGGAGATCACCTTGAAAGGGGATCCAATAAAACTTAACATTTAATATGAATTAATAAAAAAATAAAGGTGTAGGTGTGTTATGTAAATGCATTAAAACTTAGATTAAATATATATCTACATTGGGTAATAACATCCACTCAAACTATAGCGGATACTGGGTAAATGACAACCAGTAATGCACACAGCTCAGTGCAAACACATACGCCCACGTATTGCATGTAAAATTAACTGAAAAAGTGGATTGACCTTGATACAATTTATACTAAAAAATGCAATTCTGGAGCAAAGTAAGCACCGCTCTGTGTGATTGAAATGTTACTGGAGTGGGTGACAAACCCCTGTGTCTATAATTACAGTATCTAATATAGAGGAGCTATGAAGGTGGATGTTATCCCCAGACACTTCTTAATCTAAGTTTTAATGCATTTACACACCTACACCTTTATTTTTTAATTAATTCATATTAAATGTTAAGTTTTACTGGATCCCCTTTCAAGGTGATCTCCCTTGTCACATTATAAGTACACACTTTTTTTTGAGTGCCTCTGAGTGCTATCATACTGTCCACTTTTTCTTTTCCTTTTGCCTGTACCTGCTAAACAACAAGCAACTGAACATTTGTTTGTTCCTGTTTGAGCACTTCTCTCTCTAAATAAGGTTATGTGGGAAACTAGACATGGACACCCTGCCCAATATACAAAGAGTGATATGGCGGTACCTTACTGATGAGGCCCACAGAAGGCGGAAACGATTATTTAGAGTTGCCATGTTTCCTATTCAGTGAAGGATTGCCTGGTAAATCATGGTTAGACTGTCCTTTTTTAGTTGGCATTAGACACATATACTTCAGGAAAGTTCTCCTCTGTCAAAAGCTAAATTGGGCTTCTCCCACCAAAAATAAAAGTTACTGAGCCGTTGTTCATTCCTGGTTGAACACTTCTCCCTCTGTACATTATGTTTATTATTATCCTTGAAAAATTATCACTAAGAGTGATGGGGAAAACCATATGAGGACTCCCTGCCCAATGTGTCTAGAGGGATATGGCTGCACATCACTGACAAGGCGCACAGAAGGTTGAAATGATCGTCTGATGTTGCCATGTTCCTCATTCAGAGGAGTATTGCTTGGTATATTCGGGCTGTACAGCCATTTTTAGGTGGGATGAGATTCACATACTTTAGGAAAGTTCTCCTCTGTGAAGGGCACAACTGGGCTAAAAGAAGCTGATCGTTGTTGGTTCCTAATTGAACGCTTCTATCTCTGTACATTTGGATAATATTGTTTGATTTAGTTCTCCATTTGCCTGATTAACAACAACTTTTAATTATGAATGGGGCATTTTGTGTAACAAAAACCTTGATTTAGAACAAGTGCATAACACAAACTGACCACACTGGGAAACTTCACAAACATTTAGACCCCACTCATCAACAAATATACTCCAGCCCATCCCCTAAGATCCAACAACGATCTACTCCTTGCCTCTTCTACCATCACCTCCGCTCATGCTAGACTACAGGACTTCTCTCGTGCGGCACCAACCCTCTGGAACGCACTTCCTCGAGCTGTCAGACTTTCCCCCAACCTCTCCTCCTTTAAACGCTCCCTAAAGACCTTCTTGTTCAGGGAAGCCTATAACCAAATCAGTAACTAATGAATTCCACTTGCCTAATAGTTGCCCTCATCTAACTTCACACTAACATCATTCCAACCTTTGCAGTCCCCACCTCCTGTTTCTCACCCTCCTACCCATTTAGATTGTAAGTTCCCACGGGAACAGGGCTCCCAATTCCTCCTGTATTTGTTTGTTAAATTTTGTCTGGTGTCTCATATTGTACTGTCCTTTTATTTTTGTTACTTATGAACAGCGCTGCGGAATCTGTTGGCGCTTTATAAATAAAGAATAATAATAATAATATAAATAAAATCCAGACTCTTCTGGACTAAAGTATTGTTGCACATGCTGCCAGATGGCTAAAAACATGTGCACGCTCCTAAGCTCACCTATGATTACTCTTTAACAAAGGATACCAAAATAACTAAGCAAAATTGGAAATAGAAGTAAATTGGAAAGTTGTTTAAAATGCCATGCTCTATCCAAATCCATATAACTTTAATGCTGACTTTACTGTCCCTTTAAGGTGCATAAAAAATCATAACAAAATTCTTCACCAAAAATTTTATCAAAAACAAAATTTGTATATAAATTACAAAGGATATGCTCATCGTAAATTGAAATTTAATTGCACTGGATGCGCAAAAATCACACATAAATTCATACGTATAAGAAAAATTATATTTTTTCGTAAAATGGGCTGATGATGGGCATTCCATGGGTATATATGAAATTGTCTCTCTAAACCCAGCATAATTCTGTAAAAAGTTTTGCACTTCAGATTTCACTGTTTTTTCTCAGAAACTAAAAGATGGTGAGATTTCCTCAAAACACTCAAAATACTTATAACCCTAATAGAAAAACACATGCATACGACAATATAGAAGATTGTAAGATGCTATGGGCAGAAAACAGCGTAATGTGATTTATATTGGCTGCAGGATTTACTTTTTAAAGTGCCCCCCTGCTCACAGCTAACTTTTCTCTGTGGAGCGGTGTCCCTTACCAGTGAACTCAAACTTTAAATAGGAGAGATCTCGCCACTCGCAGGGACTGACCCTTTTTTTTGGATAATTCCAGAAGAACAGTCCCCTGCGAGAAAAAATACTTTTAGATAATTGGGCCCATAATGTCCTAGTTGCTAGATGATGCCATTTCCAGTTACAGAAATGATTAAATTAATTGCTAGGTGCCAACCTTAGTTCTATACTTTATAACATTACAAAAAGATTCCTAATGCATAATTAGGTGTCATTTAAAAATTGTTTTTGATAATTTATCAAAGAGTAGCAAATACAGTATATAGTTAGCCTTAAAAACATACATACATTTTCTTCACAAATCTTATAATCAGTAACCTCACTACAGCTTTGGATATTTTGTGTCCCACTAACATAAATTGTATTGCCAATTACTATATTGCAGAACATTTCCCTTTTGGGCAAGTTAATCCTAGAATGGCCATAGAATCACAAATGATCAATAATATTATTTTTGTGTGCAGTTATTGCATTGTTCTTTAAGAAATAATATAAAATTAATCTAACCCTGAGGGCTTTCAAAATCAATACCTGTATATGGAATTCTATGTTTACTTCGAAGAATAATGCCTGCCATGTTCCTATTTAGAGAACTGAGTAAAGATTCTATTAAACAAATATGTTTGCATCGATAGCAGCAGAGGCTCTGTATTATAGCACAGGTATTAGATTGTGAATTAGTAACAATATTCTTTTAATTAATTTTGCATAGGTTGTTTCTAAACAATAAAGTTGAAATGATGATGCCTGTATGAGAGAAAGGAAAATTGTTTTTGATTAGTTTACTGTTTACAACAGAGGGACCAATTGTACAAAATAAGTACCAGGCTTGATATATAACTATAAGACATACTTGTTTAGATTTGTTTGCGCTGAAGCCTCTATTGTTCTTGTCTTATTTTGTTAATTTTCTTGTTTTTACAGCACCTTTTGTACGGGGCTTCCAATCTCTTTAGCACCTACTAATATATCACGTTGTTAGCATTATTTTGTTAGTTTATAGATAAACACTGCTAGCGAGCAGCTTACCTATGCACCGTACCTGAGGAGTAGAAAAAGAAATCCATTATTTAGGCTCTTCAGCAGAATAATATTACAATTGGGAAGACTGGGTCAATGTTTTTTTAGTCATAGTTAGTGTGTCTTACAGTAGGCTGGATTTTTTTATATTTAATCCACTGTCACTACTTAAAAACATTTAAGGCTAGATAACAAGAGAAGTACTAATTTATTGTGCACCTGTAAACGGGCAAATTTGCCATTTACAGCTGAGGCTGCAGTAGCTTCCTGAAGCTGCAATGTATATATACGTCATGCGGTGTAATGGGCTTTGTACTGCATAATGTATATTTACATCATTTTGGGTTAAAGGGTTAAAAGTAGGGTTGCACCGATACCGATACTAGTATCAGTACTGATACCAAGTATTTGCATGAGTACTTGTACTCCTGCAAATGCACCGATACTTAAACCGTTACCTCCACTTCCTACCCATATGCTATCTTGTGGCATTTTTTCAAACTGTTTGTTCCCATTTCATTTTAAGCTGGAGTGGAGACTAAACTAAAAATTGTTTACTACTGTTCTGCCAATACAAATAGCTGTTATTTGTATTATTGTAGGAGAGATCACTGTACCTAGTTCAGACAAATTCCTGAAGTACAGGTATACCCCGCTCATACAGTGGGTTAGGGACCGGAGCCCCGGTGTAAAGTGAAAACCGCCTTAAATTAAAACAACGTGGTTTTAGCTTTCTTTTCACTTGCCAGTGTTTAAAAACTTGAACTCATGTTTGAACTAACATATATTAGGGGTGCAATAGTGCTACATTTAGTTTAATACTAGCAGAGCAAAGTATTCAATTAGTATTCAATAAATACTGTACCTGTAAAATAGTGGCAATTACTGTAGTAAGATTTGCCAGACTAAAACACTGAGACACAGATTGCACTGTAATGCTGTAAACAGAATGAACTAAGCATAACAAAATGGTGCCAGTCGCTTTTCTTGCAATATCACAAAGATTACAGCACTGTTTCAAAATCCTTGGAGGTTGAACTTCAGCTCTACAGAGCGCTGTATTAGCAAAGCGCTGTAAAGTGAGGTATACCTGTACTGGGCAGTTAATAAACTGAGATCTCCAGCTCTGGCTAAAATGGCCCAACAATATCTTTCTGCCCCATGCAGTAATGTTTAAAGTGAAAGACTGTTCAACTTAGAGTCGAACCTCCTTACTGATAGCTAAAGTAGACTTATAGCTGAACATGCAGAGATGGTTCTGTTCTGTTCCTTAAAAAGAACTTGCCACTAACTTTTGAAATGTTTTTTTAATTACTAGATTGCCTTTTTTACTGCTAGTTCTCATCTTGCACAATTATGTTCAAAACATACTGTACTCTGAGGAACATCCATAACCAGGGTTGGGAATAAAAAGCAACCCTGAAAAAATATAAAGACCAACCCTATTTTCCGTTAAGTCGTTAGAAAGCACATGTCCCATTTTTCTCAAAGTGGTTTACTGGGACACTCCTTCCCCAATATTTTTTCAGAATTAAATTATATTTCTTTGTATTAAATACAAATGTCAGATTGATGTTATATAACAGCCCTACAACCCAATTGCATCACCCCTTTAAATTGTAGCTTACCAGCCCCAGCTGCTGAAGCCCACCAGGAAATCTCCTGGTATCCTGGTAGGCCAATCCGGCCCTGTCCTTAGCTTATATAATTGCAGGAAAAGTACTCATAGGAAAAATTAAGTTAATTCCAATGAGCACTCACCCTGCAATTATAGGACTAGATTTAGATTACATTTGATTGGTAAGCTGTACCAATGCTCTGTTCACATTTCCAACTCCATAGACTTTAATGGAGTAGGACATGTAATGAGAGCATTAGTAAAACTTACCAGTCAAATGTAATCTAGCCAATGATTAAACAGTACACTGTTCTATTTTTTTTTTTTTTTACTGTATTGCACTTTTGGTTGGTTGTGATGTTATTAATATATTTTATTGTAATATTTTTTATTTATAAACATGTTCTGTGAACATTGTGACAAATAAAACTGTTTTATTATTTCATATTGTCTTTTGAGTTACAGTCCTTGAAAATTATAAAGAAGGAATCTTAAATAATTAGTCTGTATTGTGATTGGTAAACTGTCACATGACATAGAAAGTATTGGTAATTGGTATCGGCGAGTATTTGAAAACAAGTATCGGTACTTGTACTCGGTCTTAACCTAGGTAAAAGTATTTTATTATGGGTATTTAAAGCCTTTAAATTCTTATTTTTTTATGGTTACCAATACAACACATGCCTCAGGGCATATATAGCAAACTATGCATAAATCAAAACCTATAAATTGATACAAAAAATTATGGCCTAGACTACAAATAATACGCTAATGTCAATGGTAAATCAGATTTACCAGAGATGTGTTAGCATGGCTATAGCACTTCATCTTTTTAATCCCCAGCAGAGGTGTGTCTCCTAGATTGCCAGAGTTACCTCCTTCACTGCTGACTTCTTCAAACATAATTATGAGTGATAGTATTACCCCTGTCATATATATCCACCATTAGTGGGAAGCCCATACTTCCCAAGGTGTAAACCCAACCCTCCACTCCTTCACTTGAGAAAAAATCTGCATTGACATTGTCCTCCAATGGGTGATGTTGATAGGTAAAAGAGAAGGGTTGGAGGGACATGTGCCACCTAGTAAGTCTAGGGTTTGTATCTTACATTATATTTAACCATCTCAGAGGGGTGTGGTCTGTCACTAGAGTGAACTGAGCTCCAGCCAAGTATTACCTCAAAGATTCAATAGCTCATTTGGCAAACAGATATTTGTTTTCTATTGTAAATGGAAAAAGGTTCCTTCTACGAAACAGAATAGGGTGTTCAACCCCCATAATTTCCTTGGTTAGTACAGCCCCCAGTCCAACACCAGAGGCATCTGTCTATAAAATGAAGGGTTTGTGAAAGTCAGGGCTTTGCAGAGTGGGGCTTTAGGATAGATATTGTTTAATTTCATCAAATGCTCTTTGACACTCTTCTGTCCAAATTACCTGGGCAGGAGCCAACTTCTTTGTTAAATTAGAATGTGGGGCAGATAGGGTAGAATAAGGAGGTATAATCCTCCGATAATAACCCGCTAACCATAAAAAACTATGAACCTGAGTCTTTGTCTTTCATATGAATACCTTAGTTAAGGAACTCTATCCAGCACAAAATGTTATGCAAAATGAGATCAAATTAATAAAAATTAGTACAATCAATAAAACATTTAATGTCATTAATATCAGACTCAATATAAAAACTGGGATGTCTCTCTTAAATGAAATTAATAACTGCTGTTATCCAGCATAAAAAGTTTCTCATGAGAACGTGTCTGTGCCTTTAAAGATTTTTCAAACTTTACTCTGCACATATATCATTGTCATGATCCAACCTAGAATTGAACCTGGGACCTGTTTCTATTTCTGCTGCTGTTCTTTCCCAGCCTGCTGACTTACCTCTTTGCCACCAGATGGCTTGGTCACAGGCTGAAAATATTTGTTTTCTGTTTTCTGCAACTTTGGCTTTCTGGCTCCACCTGCCTATCAGCTGTAACAAATCATATAATCAGCAGCCTGCTATATTAGGCAGGTTTGCTTTCAGTTATGGGCCTTGACATTGAGTGTTGCACTCTGACACAGCCTTAGGCCCAGATTCCTGTTTGAATACAGATTTGTTGGATTTCCTGGTGCCTTATTTCTGCTTTATTTTGAGACTACTCTTCTGGATTTTCCCTTGGCTTTTCCCACTGTATTTCGTTTCTGGACTGATTTCCTGGCAATTGACCTTGGCTAATTCTCTGATATTTCCTAAGGACTGCCTCAGAGTTCCAGTCTGCAGTCTATGCAAGTATCCTGCCTGTTATTACAAAGATCTGCATTCCAGTCTGTTACTACAGAGTTCCAGTCTATAGCCTATGCAAGTATTCTGCCTGTTATTACAAAGATCTACATTCCTGCCTGTTACTACAGAGTTCCAGTTTACAGCAGATGCAAGTATCCTGCCTTTTATTACAAAGTTACCTGGTAATAGCATCTCTTCATATCCTGCCTATTACTGCCAAGTTTTGGTCTACAGCATATTTACGTATCCTGCCTGCTATTGCCAAGTTTCTTGTCTACGGTTTATTTACACTTTTGCCTGCTTTAAGACTATCTGAACCAAGTTACTTTGTATTATTGTCTGCACAAAGATTTTGTCTTTTATCTAGTTTCCATCGCTCTGCATTGCTAATTAACCTTTCAATAAAACCTTCACCTTTATTTCCTAAAACCCTTGTACCAATTTAATTATGCCAAAAAGGAAAGACTCAAGCAGACAAAACACAACTTTAACCCCAGAACCTGACACCTCTGCACAACAGCTTCCAACACCTGAACCTGCTCCGTTGAAGAGCGTGAGACTCATAAAGTTCCACATATCAAAATAATCTTTAGCCACTAAGACTCACTCTGAAGTTAGCACTCAAATTTCTTGTTAAAGTACACAATTCCTCTGTTCTTCTAATTGCTCTCCACCTTTATTCTCCGCTTCACACATGGTTATCCCACCGGGCTGTTTCCCAGAGCCCACTGTACACTCTGTATGATAATTCTTGACGTCTCTTGGAGCTTCTCCGGGGTCCGATCACGTGACCTAAAACCAGAGTTTCAATTGGTTGAGTGTCAAGTTTCTTTTGGTAATAGTTTTGAAACTTTGCAACTTCAGTGATGTAAATCAGTCATTTGTGGCTAATAACCAACAATGGTCTTTGGCCAATGACACTTCTATCATCAACATGTTTTGCCCGTTTCCCAAGGGCTTTATCAAGATGTAGGTTCTCAAGTCACATTATTGAGATATAAAGCGTAACATGCGTTTTGATTGGCTGCACCTTTCAAATTGATTTATTCTCATTATTTAAGGGGGTATTACACATTATGATAAAGAGTCCTTCAGATACATGTTGATGATAGAAGGGTCATTGGCCAAAGGTCATTGTTGCTTATTAGCCACAAACAACTGATTTACATCACTGAAGTTGCACAGTTTCCAAACTATTACTGAAAGGAACTTGAGACACTCAACCAATTGAAATGGGAATCTGTGTACTCTCTCTGTACAATCTCTGGACCCAACTCAGTTTCTTGTTCTACTGTGTGTATGAACAGAGAACTATGTACTTTCCTAGTTCTGAAGATAATCATATGATATAATTGTTTTCCCTTGCTTGAACCAGGTTGAAAAATCTGATAATTTACCTCTCCTATGCGTCAAAGTACCTCAAATGGCCCCTGCCATTTTGCAATCCGCATACTATCAATACTGGGAAGAAGGAGTATTACTTTATCACCTTTCTTGTCTATCCTGAGCATGTTTCAAATTTTCCCTTGCAAAATGAGGGGGAAGCTGTTCTTTACAGAACTCTTTAACAATATCTAGAATACCCCTGGGTTAACGACCATATAAAAGCTCAAATGGATAAAATCCTGTACAGGCTTGGGGAACTTCTAGAACAGAAAATGGAGACGTTAATCCCAAATTCTTTTCTCTGAGTCTACAAACTTTCTTAACATTAAATTTTTTTTTGTTTGGTTAAATCTTTCTACCAGTCCATCAGTCTATGGATTAAATCCAGATGTCCAAACTGACCTCCAGAAGTTTTAAGACATCCTGCATCAATTTGGACATGACATTTGTTCCTTTATCTGTTACTATTACCTGGGGAAGCCCAACCCTTAAAAACATCTCAAGTAGTTTATTTTTAACCTGTTAAGCAGTTGCCATTGTCAAAGGGAATATGTCGGAATACCTTGTTGCATAATCTACAACTACCAGGAAAGACCTATGTCCTTTTGTAGAAGGTTCTAATGGTCCTATTAAGGCTACCCCTATTCTTTGAAAAGTAACTGAAACCAAGGGTAGAGGTACCAAAGGGGCTTTTTTTCCTTTCTTGTTTGTAAACTGACATTCACGGCATGCTTCATAAAACTGAGAAACATCCCTATGTACTCCTGGCCAGAAGAACCTTGGCAAACCGCCGTCCAAGGTTTTGTCCCTACCAAGGTGGCCACCACATGGAAGAGTATGAACTAGGGTAAATACTGACTTTACAAACTTTTTAGGGACCAATATTTGTCTAAAAACCTCCCCTGTTTGCATATGCTTGTGTACAATATATAATTTGACAATTGAAAATTAGGAAAATTACACCTTGTGCATCTATTACATCATCATTGATTTTCACTACCTTCTCATGTTGTCTAGCAAGAACAGGATCTTTCCTTTGGATTCAACAGAAATCAGAAAGGTACAGTTCAAACATTCTATTAGTCAAAATCTCTCCTTCATCCATCATCTGTTCATTCCCAGTCATTACTTGTAATGGGTAACGTGGAGTAAAAAGTCTTTGTCAGCCAGTTTTGTTTATCACAGCTATGTTAATTCCAGACCTTAGGAGACCTGTGTTTTCAATAGAATAACTTAGGGGAAAATGGAAACTACTCTGGGGTAGAAACGCCATACTCTTCCTTGAATGGAATTAGATTAGAGGAAAATGACCAGTCCTTACCTAACAACACTGGTGCAGTAAGCCAAGAGGGTACTCTTATTTGAAGGTATGATTCCTGGTTCCTTACTATAAGAGAAACCTTTGCCGTTGGATATCCCTTTGTATCCCCATGAATACATTCAATGCACCATGTAGAATCATAAAAAATTACATCTGAAGGAAGCAGATCCAAGGTCCATCAGTGCATGAACCCATTTCCCAAAGATCTGAACTGAAACCAGATGTGGTACAGAATACAGTTTAATAGATGAACAAGACATGCAAAAAAGAAGCATCCTAATTGTAATCCATAAACAAAACACAAATGCAGACAAACAAACATAGAAAAAGAAAAAACTGGGCGTCCCCAGTATTAAAGCAGCAAACAAAAAATGTGGATGTCAGACCTTAAATCAGAGCCATAAACCGATACCATGGATTTAACAGAATCTCATGCAATGTAAATGAACACTTAAGCCATGGATATAAAAGAGTAAAATGCAAGCAATAAATTAACAAGCAAAAACAAGCAGTTCATGCAGTTATAGCAGTTCATGCAAATGTAACAGCGT